>NC_133393.1:144851687-145154717 GCF_047511655.1 Castor canadensis
CAGCAGAGCTCTTGAAAGTTGGTGCTGGGAGCCTCACAGAGCAGGGTAACACTGTTACCTGAGTGTGTGTGTCTCTGAGACCCCTGTTCATTCAGGACAGTGTTTACCCACGAGCTGTGTGTGTGTGTGTGTGTGTGTGTGTGTGTGTGTGTGTGTGTGTGTGTGTACTCACTACTAATGAACAACATATGTGGTAAATCATCCACAAATACCAAATATTCAAAACTGGGATTAAAATCAATATAAATGGAAGATGTGATATTCCCTTCCCGCACCTAGACCATGGTTTCCTTCCCTGTGTAACATCCTGTTGGAGACCTGTTGTCCAGCACATATCCGAGAATCACCTGGGGATTTTACACACAGTCCACTCAATAGGTCTTCTCTGGGGGCCCTTGATCCCACATTTCTGCCAGCTCCCAAGGGTGCTCTTGATCCAGGACCTCAATTCAACCAGGAAAGATCTAGACTTCAGCTGGTAACTCCAGTTCTAATCACTTGATATGGAGAGGAGCAGAGAGTACTAGTAGAAAAGAAGCAAGGATAGAAACCGAGTCTGTTTGGGTACCAGTTATGTAAGTGCGGTGTGTTATATTTTAATTCAATCTGACAATAATAATTGTTATTCCCATTTTACAGATTAGAAGCATGAGCCTCAACAAGATTAAGATATGTACCTGAGCCAGGTGTGGTAAGCACATCTGTAATCCCAGCTACTCTGGAGGCAAAGATAAGAGGATCAAAGTCCAAGGCTGACCTGGGCAAAGTTAGTGCGAGACCCTCTCTGAAAACTGAAAGCAAAGTGGCTGGGGGTGCAGCTCAAAAGGTATAGCACTTGCCCAGCAATCACGAGGCCCTGAATTCAATCCTCATTACTGGAAAAAAAAAAAAAAGACCCAGAGATATATGTTGAATTTGTGCAGCAAATAAGTGCAGAATAACAAATATGAACTCAGGTCTGTTTATGTGCCAAAAATAAATACGTGTTTACTGTAGAAATTTTAGAAGGTTGCAATGGCAAAAAATAGACTTTTTTGTATTCTCACTGTCCAGAAAGAACTGTCACCAAACTTGTATTCTGTTTTGCTTTTGCAGAAAGTTGGATCCTTTTGTGTGTGATCTGTAGGTCTGAGTTTGAATCTTGGCTGCATCCCTTATAAGTAAGAGTGTGGGTAAATCACCAAACTCTCCAGGCCTCAATTTCTCATCTGTAATGTGGTATGACAACAACTCCATGATAGTTATTTGGAGGACAAAATGAGTTATGTGAAAAGTGCCTGGACCATTGGGTTAGACTGAAAAAAGGCATGTTGTACTGAAAATCCAAAATCTATCATCTCCATCTAGACTGAGATGCTAGACTGAAAGAGGCATGGAGAGATAGGTAAGGAGACTGCTCGGTATGTCAGCACAGGCTTTACTGGGGAGGAGCCTGCAGTGGGGGTTTCCAGCAAGAGAGCTGGAGCCCACTGTTGCTTACAGACTGAGGATAGATATAGGAGGTTGGTGGAGATCTTCAGTCAGCCCTCTGATGCTCCCAAGATCATGGCTTAAGGATGGGTCATTCTTTGAGGCCAGATGGGGAGTTTCTAGTAAATGACTAAAGGTGAACGTTTGTTATTCTTTATAGTGGGGAGTTTCTAGTAAGTCACCTGCGAGGGGGAGGAGGTCTGATCCCAACATGGCTGCCCCATGTCACCCTAATTCCTTCTATTGCAGATAGAAAGTGATCAGTAAATATTACCAATTACTGATAATTTTATTGCCATTCCTACCACAAAGGAAGAAGAGACATCTACTACAAAACTGCACAGGCCAGGCATGGTGGCTCATGTCACGACTCTAATCCCAGCTCTCAGGCAGGGATATTGGGAGGAATGAGGCCACCCCAAGATTCAATGCTTTCCTGGGCAAAAAGTTAGCAGGATCCCTATCTCAACAAACATGTTGTATATGGTGGTGCATGCCTGTAATTCTAGCTACCAGGGGAGCTTAGGCAGGATGATCCTGATCCAAGACTGATCCTGGACAAACGTAAAACCCTACCTGAAAAATAATTAGAGCAAAAAAAAGCAGGGGGTGTGGTTCAAGTGCTAGAGTGCCTGCCTAGCAAACCAAGGTCCCGAATTCAAACCCTGGCAGTGCTAAAAAAAAAAAAAAAAAAAAAAGCTGCCCAGACTGACACATGTGACTGTGTTACATTACAGCATCTCTGACTGGATGCAGCAGCTCCCTGGGTGGGGAAGAAGGAGAGAAGCTTGTTATTAGGAGTCACCAGCCTTCAATAAGTTCCCCAGGTGGTTGTGTGGCCAGGGACCTGGGGACCATAAGTAGAGAAAACCTGGCAGTTCCCCTGTCTGTTCCTGTGTGAAGGGGGTGCGGGTGGCCTTTCTGTTGTTTTGGCCTTCTCCCTGCAAGCCGGCCCAGCTGATAAGAAGTCTGTCTCCAGTCTCTAAATATCATACTATCACTGTTTGACTGTTTATCCTCGACAGGTGTTTTGAATTCACCTGGCCCGAGTCTCTATCACTCAAGAGCTGCCAAGCTATGACTCAGCTCCCTGTGCTGTCCTTTCCCAGCTTCCCCTCTGCCTTGACCAGCCTAGGCTGGGCATGGCTGCGTCTCCTCATCTGCTTCCGATGGATTCACCTCATGGCCAGAGGAGGAATGCTGGGGCCTGGCTTGCCATGCCTGTTCACCGTGGGATCCCAGGCATCTCACCTGGGGCCCAGAGCATGGTGGGAACTCAGAAGATGCTTGCGGAATGGACCAAATTGCATTCAGAAGCTCGTGCAAATTGAGTTTCTGCAAAGCAACCGATGTGCGTTGAAAAACCTAACTCACCACACGTCATGATAGAGTGTGGATCAGAAGTCACTGATTCTTGAGCAACTCAAACAGATGTGTGTGCACAATTTGACTTTAGAAGGAGAGATACTTACCTAAGAGAGTGCTGGGAGGCTGTGACCAGTGCCTGGTACACCACAGGGACTCAGCCAAGAGTTGGTTCCTGTCCCGTTTCCTTTCCTACCCAAACAGCCTGTAAATTAGGCTTCAAGTGGTCCCAGCTCCTAACATCAAGGTTTGCTGACAGATATGAAAACCAAGGCTCAGAGAGGTTAAGTGTTAAGTTACATATCAGAAGTTACACAGCAGGGAAAGGACCCTGCTGTGCTTCTTTGAGGCAGAGCCAGAGGCTGCTGCCTGACTCTTGCTTGAGTCCTTTCTCTTCATTTAGTCAGTGTCCAGAAGTGAACTCCCTAGTCATTTGAGTAAAAGAAAAAAAAAATCACACCTACAGTTTTTAAATGTAGAGTCTTGGGTTCCAAGACTTTGAGTCAGACTTTGATGGATGGGAGCTAGAAATCTACATTTTTAATAAAACAAGCAGGTCAACTGTGTGCACAGGAGTTTGAAACCGGGGCATGCCAGCCTCCTCTTTAAATAACAAAGGAGCTCACTATATTTCTTTCAGGGACGATCACATTCTGATCACCTAGTCATTATTTTTTGAATTTTTTTATAAGTTTTTGCATCAAATGCCTCACTGAAATCCTCCATTTGCTGCTGGCCCCCTGTCTAATGCTCCCCTTGGTTCTAATGTCGCAACTCCCCAAAGAGCAAGGGGGGGTGACTTTAACAAGCCAGTTAGAAACAATGAGGACTGGCTGGAGTCCCCAGACAGCCCTGTCCAAGTTCTTAATTCAGATCCTGCTTGTTGCCTGTCAGGAGAGGGAGCCCAGCTTGGGCGTGGATTAAACGTGCATTTTAAAGAGGTAAACAAGAAGCCTGAGTCCCTGGGGAGTTAACCTTGGGAAAGAAGTTATTCCAGGGAAGCCTCAGACAAAAGCTTGCACAGGATGACAAAGGCAAGGACACTGCACTCTGGGTTCCTCAGCAATCCGCCTTCACCTGTGGTTTAGTAGCAGTGTCTCTGGGGCTTCACTGCTATCAGATTTAGGCCTCATGAAATGTCAGAGGAAGTGTTGCTTCTCCAATATCGAAAGAATTTTCTTTCTTTCTTCTCTCTTTCTCTCGCTCTCAATGTAATGCCCTCCTGGAGGATTTTTGCAACCCTGGATAAATATTTCTCTGTCAATTCAAACGAAAAAAAAAACTTATAACTTCTCAGGAAAGGCTGCTGCTGCCTCTTTATGAGGCTGGTTTGCAAACAGACCAGTCACGGCTTCCAGTGTGTGCCAGCACCGACCACTTGCACAGAGAGCAGAAGCACCTGCTCCTTTCTGGGCTCAGTGACCTGGAGAGAAAGGAGAACACATCGCTGGTACTAAGCAGGCATAGTTTTTCACTTTTGCAGAAGCTGGACCATGGACAGGGACTGGAGGCAGCCCTAAAGAGTGAACTCAAAATACTCTTGAGTCTAACCCATTTTTTTTCCAGGCTATACTTCCTCCAGGAAGCCTGCTGGGATTCCTGCCACCCAATGATTGCCTCCACAGGGAAACATGTTTGTCCTGAGCCCCTGTCTTGAGCCAGGTGTATTAAAAACATTATCTTATTTATTCTTCCAAAAAACCCTGGGAGGTGCGAATATTAAACAAGAAATTGAAGGTCAGAGATTAGGTTGAGGAGTTACGTAGATCAAAGTGAAATCTCCCCTTCCATAGTCTGTAGTCTGGTGATACTGGGGAAGTTATTTAACTCTTCTGAGCTTTATTTCCTCCACTATAAAAGAAGATTTGTGAGAATGAGTGATTGCCACTATGTATACATAGGGCTTAGCATTATGCCTGGCATACAGCAGGGACTAAATAAAATTCTGGCCATTGCTAGTATTTCAGTGATACTAGAACTGCTGTTATCTATTTTACTCTGGAAATGTACTCAGGCAGAGAGGGGCAGAGCAGGAAGTGGATCCCAGGCCTGTGCTTAGCAATGCAGGATACTGCAGAGTCCTGTACTCTTCCTGGAGTCTTCGACCACAAGACTTGGCTCCGGAGGTCCCAAGACACCAGGCTGAGCCTGCATAGTCAGAAAACAGAAAAGGCATTTATTCTAGTGTGGCCGACACCAGAAAAGCAATGATCAATTTACTGGCAATAGCTTCTGGGATTATGGGGGAAGGACTGAGGCATGGAGCAAAGATCTGTATGGTTGGCAGTATGGATGGGCAAGCGCTGGTCCACTTGTTCATTATGTCATGTCTGGTCATGTGAATCTGGTTGGCACCAGGAATTTTGTCACCACTAGAGGACAGTTTTGGTTCCCATCATGGGATGTTTGCCCTCAAGGCTCACAGTTCCTGAAATGTGAGGTTAGCTGGGAAGGAGAAATAACTTAAAAAGAGAACGTGTCAGAAAAACAAAATGGAGTGACTTAGGGGAATGACTGGGTCCATCTCTGTCTGGTTACTAAGGAAGGATGTTACAAAGGCCATCAGTTGATCTGAGTTCTGGGGACCTAAAGAAGATCTGGCAGGTAACTCTTAATCAACTAAATGGGACTTCTCTTCAGCCAAAGGATCAGGGAGGGGCAGAAGGGTAAAAGGGAGGGGAGAGCAAAGGACAATTCCGAAGAAGGCCCTGTGGACCTCCATGCCCTTGTGATCATATGGCTGACTGGGAGCTGAGGCCCAGTGCCTTTGCCCAACATCTCAAAAGAGATCCTACTGCATATAACTAGCAGAAAAGGTCCAAGTGCAATTTCTACTGAATGCATATGGCTTTCACACCATCAACTTCACTCAACCAACTTCACTCAAGTAGATCTTTGGCAGGTGTCCTGTGGCTCAGACGATCTCTAACTTTCTAGACAGAAGAGTGTAAACACATCCTCTTGAGTGGTCTGAGAAGTATCTAGAAGAACCAGCCACAACTTAAAAATGTCTTAGAAATCTTACGCTGAACTGTGAAATCATAATAAATCATGTGGAGCGTTTAACTCCAATATATATGTGTTTGTTTTAATAATAATAATAATAATAATAGGTATTCCTCCGCTCCTCACTCTAAGAAAATCTTTGAACAAAATGGATACTCCAAGAAGATATAGCATATTCACCCCACTGCTTCTAGAGTGAATGAGTTTGAATACTCCTGATAAGAAGTACAGCCCTATAACAGAGGTCCTTCATCATATACAGTGAGCATATTGTCTACTACATGTACAATTATTGATATATTACGTACAGAGTGTAGATTAAATACAGGAGAAAACATCACAAAGAGAAGTTTCATGTGGATGAGATTAAAAGTAAATGTGAATAGACATTTTGATACTTCCTTTCTGTGCCCCAACGGATCACTTTGCAAAACCCCTCCTGTAGATACCCTGTTTTGAAGACCACAAACCTAAATAACACAGTACAGATTCTGTGGTCATCACCTACCATGCTGTCCCCATCCCTGCCCTCAGGAAGGCACCTTGGTGTGGCAAAGGCATAAAGAGCTGTAGATTAACTTCTCTCTATACCTTTCCCAGAACAAGAGCAAAGAGAGGGGAAGTTTCTCTGTTTCTGTCTCTGTCTGTCTCTCTCTTTTCTTTCTCCTTCTCCTTCTTTCTATTTTCTGCTTTGGACAGCAAAAAAGGGCCCACAAAGGAGACTAGAAGAGGAATTTATCACTTACTGGGCCCATACCATGTGTCAAGTTTATGTCAACTAGCTATTACAGTCCCTGTTTGACACATGATAGATATGGAGGGCCAGAAAAGTAATAAAACTGAGCCTGGCTCTGTACAGTGGAGTTATGAGTTTAGCCTCCATTTTATTTCCATGCCTGAGTTTTGTGGGGTTTTCTTTTTGTTTATTTTGCCACTTACTGACTTTTGGAGGGATTTCACTATCTTTGATTCCTGTTAGAGAAGAGATATGTGTTTGTGGGAGGAAGGTCAGGATAAGCAGTGTAAATTATTTGAACCCCTTAAGAATACACAGAAGCTAGAGATAGAAAGGTAATTCTACTCCATGCCTCGAAAATTTGTAGGAAGAGGTTGAGCTGACTCCTCTCACTGAAAAGGTCTTCAGAAATCACTGATGCCAGGGGCCAACAAGTAAGGCTGGTGGACCAAATCCAGCTTGCTGCTTGTTTTTGCAAATACAATTTTATTTGGACGCAGTTGTTTTCATGCTACAAAGCTGAGTTAGGTAATTTTGACACAGACCATATGACCTCCAAATCTAAAATATTTACTCTGTGATTCTATAGGAAAAGTTTGCTAACCTCTGATCTGGGCCAGAGGTCTTCAAGTTCTTATTATATATACTCTTACTAGAAAAAAGAGGACTCATCCCTTAACATATATGTGCATATTTGTCTTTAAAAACATTCTGTGTCCACCCACTTTATTTTTTATTAGCATATATTAATTGTACTAAAGGATTTCATTGTGATATTTCATACATGCATATAATGTACTTTGGTCATATTCACCCTTTTATTACTCCTTATCCCCCTCCCCTCTTGTCTTACACAATTACTAATGGATTTCATTATTCTTTTTACATAATGCAAATAATGTCCTTTGATCATATTCTTCTTTATGGCTAGAAAATACTCCATATTGTGCATATACCACATTTTGTTTATCCTTTCAGTGGTTGTTGAGTACTTAGGCTGATTCCATATTTTGGCTATTGTGAACAGTGCTGCTATAAACATAGGCGTGTCCATATCTCAACTATCTGTTGACATATTCCTTTGGATGTATGCTCAGGTGTGGCATAGCAGGATAATATGGACGTTCTATAGTTTTTAAAGGAAATACCATACTGATTTCCATAGTGAGTGCACTAATGTTCATTCCCACCAACAGTGTATACAGGTCTCCCCCCCGCCCACCATCCTCACCAACATTTCTTACCTATTTTCTTGAAGGTGATGAGCTAGAATCTCAAGGTGTTTCGATTTGCACTTCCTTTATGGCTAAGAATATTGAACATTTCTTCATGATTTATTGGCCACTTATATTTCTTCTTTAGAAAATTGTTCAATTAATTTGCCCATTTATTAATTGGATTATTTGTTCTTTTGGTGTTTAACTTATGGAGCTCTTTATGTTTTCAAGATATTAATCCTTTACGTGATGAACAGCTGGCAAAGATTTTCTCTCATTCTGTAGGCTTCCTCTTTGTTTTGGTAATTGATTGCTTAGATGTGCACAAGCCTTCTTCATTTGAATCCCATTTGTCAATTCTTGCTCTTATTTCCTGAGTAATTGGAGCACTATTTAGAACATAGTTCCTGTGCCTGTGTCTTCGATTATTTTCCCTATGCATTCCTATAGTAGTTTCAGTGTTTCAGGTCTTATACAAAGTTGGTTGATGTGCACTTTGAATTGATTTTTGCACAAGTTGAGAGATAGAGACCTACTTTTAGTCTTCTACATGCAGATATCTGGCTGTAGCTGTGTGGGTTTATTTCAGGGTCTTCTATTCTAATACTTTGGTTATGTGTCTGTTTTTGTACAGTACCATGCTGGTTTTGCTACTATGACTCTGTAGTATATTTCAAAGTCAGATATTGTGATACCTCAAGCATTGCTATTTTTGCTCAGGATTGCTTTAGCGATTCTGGGTCATCTGTGGTTCCACATGAATTTTAGAATTGCTTTTTTGTATTTCACTGGAATTTTGATGGGGATTGCACTGAATCTGCAGAAATCTTTTGTAATATGGTCATTTTTACAATATTTGTTCTGCTGACTCATGAGCATAGGAGGTCTTTCCATTCTAGTGTATTCTCCGATTTCTTTCTTCAAGGTTTTGTAGTTTCATTGTAAAGGTCTTTCAACTCCTTGGTTAAACTTATTCCTAGGTATTTTTTTGAGGCTATTTTAAATGGGGTTATTTTTCTGATTTTCTTCTCAGTTTCTGTTTGTTATTGGTATGTACAGGGACATCCTTGTGTCCCTGGAATGAAACCAACTTGATCATGATGTATGATTTTTTCAATGTGTGTTGAATTCAGTTTGCAAGTATTTTACTGAGAATGTTGGTCTATAATTTTCTTTCTTTCTTTTTTTTTTTTTGCTGTGTCCTTATTTGGTTTCAGTATGAGGGTAATACTTGCTTCACAGAATGAGTTTGGTCATGTTCCTTTGTTTTCTGTTTTTGGAATAGTTTGAGGAGAATTGGTGTTAGTTCTTCTTGAAAGGTCTGATAGAATTCAGCAGTAAATCCATCTGGTCTGGGAGTTTCTTATTGGGAGACTCCTTACTACTGCTTCAATATTGCTTCTTATAGATCTGTTTAAGTTGTTTATATTCTCTTGGGTCAATTCTGATGGGTCATATGTGTCTCAAAATTTATCAGTTTCTTTTAGATCTCCTGTATATTGAAACATAAGTTTTTAAAATATTCTGTAATGATTCTGTGAATTTTATTGGTATTGGCTATGATAGCTCCTTTTTTTTCATCTCTAATTTTATTGATTTGGGTCTTCTCCATCTTTCTTTTGGTTACTTTAGCTAAGGTTTGACAATCTTGTTTATCTTTTCAAAGAACCAACTTTTTGCCTCATTGATTCTTCGTATTGTTCTTTTAGTCTCTGTTTTATTAATTTCTGCCTTCTTCTTTATTATTTCTTCCTATATTTTGATTTGGGTTTTGGCTTTTTCATGTTTTTCTAGGAACTTGAAGTATATTAACAGATTATTTATTAGAGGTTTCTCTGATTTTTTAATGTAAGCACTCATAGCAATAGACTTTACTCTTTCCTTTTCTGTGTCTCAGAAGTTCTGGTAAATTGTGCTTTTATTTTCATTTGACTAAGAATTGTCTGACTTTTTGCCCTTATTTCCTCAATGGCCTACCAGTCATTCAAAAGAATATTGTTGAGTCTTCATATATTTGTGGATTTTCTGTAGTTTCTTTTACTGTTGACTTCTAGTTTTATTCCACTATAATCTGATAAAATATGGGAAGTTATTTTAGTTTTCTTGTATTTATAAGACTTGCTATGTCCTAAAATATGATCTGTGTTAGAGAAGGTTCTGTGGGGTCCCAAGAAGAGTATGTATTGTGTGGCTGTTGAGTAAAATATTCTATAGTTGTTTGTTAAGTCCATTTGATCTATAGTTCACCTAATTCTAAAGTTTCTTTGCTGATTTTTTTTTTCTGAATGACCTATCTTTTGGTGAAAGTGGAGTATTGAGGTTTTCCACTATTATTATGTTGGCATCCATCTGTGGTTTTATGTCCAGTAGTGTTTAATTTATGAGATTGGGTGTGCTGATGTTCAGTGCACGTATGTTTGTAATTGTTATATCCTCTTGATGGGATAGGCTCTTGATGAAGTGACCTTCTTTGTCTCTTCTGAATAATTTTGGTTTGAAGTCTGCTTTATCAGATATGAGTATATATAGCTATTTCTGATTGTTTGGGGGCTCTATTGGAATAACTTTATTCCATCCTTTCACTCTAAGCCTGTGTTTGTCTTTGCCAGTGATGTGCATTTCTGTAAGCAAAAAATGTTTTTTTTTTATCTAATCCACTAGGCTGTGTCTTTTGATTAGAGAATGGAGACCATTAACATTCAGAGTTATTACTGAAAAGTATGTAGTAACTCCTGCCACTTCATGTAATGTTTGACTCTGACCCTCATTTGGTTATCTACTCATCTAGTGAGATTTCTTATTTTCTTTATTTTCACTTGTGCTTTTCTTCATCTTCTGTGTATAGGATTCCTTTAAGCATCTTCTGCAATGCTGGTTTAGTGGTCATGATTTCCTTTAGTTTTTGTTTATCGTGGAAGTTTTTTTAAATTTCTCCTTTGATTATGAAGGATAGTTTTGCTTGATACAGTAATCTAGTTTGGCAGTTATTTTCTTAGAATATATCATTCCATGTCATTCTTGACTTTAGAGTTTTTGTTGAGAAATTTCTGTTATTCTGATGAGTTTACCTTTATGTATGACTTGGTGCTTCTCTCTTACAGCTTTCAATATTCTTTCCCTTTTTCTGAATATTCAGTGTTTTAACTATAACATGATATTGAGAGGTTATTTTCTGCTCTTGTCTGTTTGGTGTTCTAAAATCCTTCTGTAGCTGAATGACCATATCTTTCCCAAGATATGAGAAATTTTCTATTATTTTATCAAGTGAATATGTTTTCTATGACCTTGGCTCCTTAGCTCATGGGTTTGGTCTTTTAATGGTATCCTAATTTCTTTTATGTTCTGTTCATAATTTCTTATTTTTCCCTTTTAATTGTCTGCATGTTCAAATTCATCTACCTTGTCTTCAAGCCCTCTTATAATGTCTCCTGCTTGATCCAGTCTATTGGCACAGCTTTTGATGGAATTTTAAATTTTGACTTATTGAGGCTTTCATTTTCAGAAATTCAATTTGAGTTTTTCAGTATTTCTATATCTTTATTGAATTCCTTTTGCATATTCTACATTGTCTTCCTTATTTCATTCAGCTGTTTATTTGTATTCTCCTGGAATTCATTCAGGTGTTTGTACATGTCCTGTTTAATTTTGTTGATCATATAAACAGTGTTTTAAATTCTTTGAGATTTTATCTGCTTCACTATTTTTAGAGTCCATTATTGTGGAGTTGTTGACATTAGGAGGAGTTATGTTGCATTGTTTTTCATTTTGTTTCTGTGTTAGGATTTGTTCATCTGAGGTCAAGCCATTGATTGAAGGATTTAATCACTGTAGTCTTTAGTTTTTCAGTTGAAGTAGTCTCAATGTTTAGGCAGGGTTGATGTACAGTTTCTTATCACTGGACTGGAGGTATATCTCAGGAGCCAAACATTTTCCCACATGATTAGGGCACTGGGCCTGATCTCCAGTACCACTCAGAGAGACGAAAACTAGCTAGAGACTATTGTAGCTCCTACTATACAGGTTTGTGTTGTCTGTGGGTTGAGGGTGGTGCTGGACATTGATCAGTTGTTTGCTTTAGGGCTACTTTCACTTTAGAAGATTCCCTACTTTGTGTACAAAAAGCCTTGTAGCCTGTGGGTCAGGCAGGTTTCCAGTTGTTTCAAGCATCCTCCCCACCAACTTATGCCTCCCAGGTCAACAAATATCCAAGTCTAGAGCATCCTCCAGATGCATCAGAGAGTGGGGAGGAGTAAACAGAGCACTGAGTTGTGGACTGGAGAGGAAGAACTCAGTGATTTCAGACCTCACCCAGCAGTTAGCCACCCTATGGAAGAGTAGGCTGAGGTAGTCTTGTGATCTGCAGGACCTAAGCTCACACTTCACAGCAAATAGTGAAAGCTTCTAATCTACCATCTTGCCCTGCCTCTTGTATATTTATATCATTTATAAAGCATTTATAAATTTAGAATATAAATTTATAAATTTATATTCTAGTATATTTTTCTATTTTAAAACATTTATGCAAAATAGAAATTTTAAAATGAGTCGAAAGAACAAATAAAGGCAAATATTTTCTTTCAGCATCCTTCTCTAGTCCCCTTCTGTAGTTTTGAGACATGAAAATTGACTTAGCCAATGATTTTTAAACTTGATGCTTATAGAAGACCCATAAAGTGTACCATAAATAATGAAAGAATTGTATTCAACTATATGGATTTAAATTCAATGAAATAATAAGTTTCATTTGTATCTTTGCTATATTTTTATATGAAGATTTTTGTTAAAAAACAGAGTTTTGTTTCTAAAAAGAGTTTCAGAATGTACTAGAATTCTTTTTTCCTTTCATTATGGAGTAATAGGGATTGGACTTTCCCTCTCACTGTAAACTACTAGAAAACAAGATAAAACACATGAAGTATTTGTGGACACTGGGGAGAAAGCAGTATAGAACTATGATCCATAAGAGAAACTAAACAAAGGTGTAACTTCTGCTATGGTCCTCACTTTCTGCTTGGAGGTACTGTACTGGTTGTGTTGCATGATGATCTTGCTGGGATGAAGACACTGGATTGGAGTTCCAAGAAGCTGTGTTGGCTGATATTTATATTCCAACAAGCCAGCAAAGAGGAGGAAATGCAGAGAGCTCCAGAAATCTACATAGGAACCCATTCCAGTCAGTTGCTAAACACTAAACCTGTGTGTGGGATGAAATTCCAAGAGGTTGGGCAAAGAACAACTGGTGAGCTCAAAGCTGAAGTATTCTCAGATTTCACAGAGACTTGAGACATTTGAGTTGTGACCATACAGAAAAGCAGAACTTAATAATAACCAGGATATTCTGTAGAGATCCAGAAGAGTCATGCCTTAGTAGTGAGGCCAGAGTTGTCCTTCTATTTTGCCACTCACTATCACAAGCCTCAAGAGAAGATTGATAAACTTTCTGACAGGAAAGACCCAACATTCTTTAAGAGAATAATATAAAATCTAATCAATTTAGAAAAATTACATACAAAGAAATAGAAAAATGTGACCGGGGAAAAATCAGGCAAAATAAACACACTTAGAGAAATACTTGAGATATGGAATGATCAGACAAGATCATGAAAAAAAATGCACTGTAAATATGCTCATAAACTTAAAGGAAATAGTGAATATAATAAGGAGCATGAGACATGCCAATGAACCAAATGAAAATTGTGGAAATTTAAAATGCAATTTCTGAAATGAAAATTTCACTGGTTAGGATTAATAGTTAGGTACTGGGAAAATAAACCAAATGAACTCAAAGACATGGCAATAGAAATTAGCTAACCCAAATCAAAGGAAAGAAAAAATTCTGAAAAAATGACATGTGGCTCTTGACATTGTGAGACTGTATCATGTGGCATAGCATGAGTGTAATAAAATAGCATGAGTGTAATAAAGTCCCAGTGGACAGGAACAGGCATAGAAAAAATATTTGAAAAAATAATTCTTGAAAAATTTCCAAATTTGCTAAAATCTACAAACTTACACACCCAAAAACCTCAAGCTGTATATATACAGAGAGAGAGAGAGAGAGAGAGAGAGAGAAAAAATCACACAAGGTATATCCCAATCAAATTGTTGAAAACCAGCAGTAAGGAGAAAATCTTGAAAGTAGCCAGAATAAAGGATATGTTAAGAACAGGGAAATAAGTATAAGAGTGACTTCAGAATCCTGATGGAAATGAGGAAACAATAGAACAATGAAATTGCATCTTTAATGTATGAAGTGGATGAATGCAAATCAGGAAGAGAACCTTCCCCAGAAACTGATCCTAGCAGAGCCTAGTCTTGGATTTCTAGTCTCTAGAACTATGAAAACTAAAATATTGTTTACTAAGCCATCCAGTCTATGATATTTTCTTATAGCAGCCCAAGGTGACTAGTACATTCATCAGAACTCAAACTCTGGCTGGGCTTGGTGGCTCAGGCCTGCAATCTCACTGCTTGGGAAGCAGAAGCAATAGAATCATGAGTTCAAGACCAGCCTGGGCTACATAGCAAAACCCTTTCTCAAAACAAACACACAAAACAACAAAGAGATATACAAACAAGCACGCAAACAAAAATCCTCAAATAACAACAAAACCCTTCAAACTTTGTAAATAGAATTGCATACCCAGAGAAAATTTTTTTCAAATATGAAAACAAATAAAAACATTTTTAGATGAATCAAGTTGAGAGAGTTTATCATCAGTAAGCATACACTACAACATTTATTAGAGGAAGTTATTCAGGCTAAAGGGAAACATTGCCAGATGAAATCTATACAAAGTGACAAATAGCTCCAGAAATAGCAATTATGGGAATAAATGTAAAAGACTTTCTTTAAATTGTCTTTAAGAAATAATTGGCCATTTCAAGGAAAATTAATGGCAATGTATTTTAGGGGTTAGGTAAAAAACAAAATGTTTAACAATTTACACAAAATATGAGAAGGACAAATGGAAGCAAACTATTATTGTAGGATATTTATATTTAAAGTAGTATAATGTGAATTGAAGGTAGGTTATAATAGTTTAAAGATTCAAATTGTAAAGCCCACAGAAAGCATTGAAAAATATGTTCAGTATGTAGTAAGAATACTACAAAATTCCTAATCCAAAAGAAAGAAGAAAAAAAGGAAAATTAGAACAAGGTGCATATAAGACTAACAGAAAATAAATAGCAAGATGATAGATTAAAAACCCAGCCATATCGGTAAATGTATTAAATATAAATGGTCTAAATGCTCCAATCAAAAGACAAAGATTGTCAGAGTGGTTAAAAGCAGCAAGCTCAAGTCTGTGGACAAGAAATTTAACTAAAATATTAACTCAGAGATGGGTTAAAAGTGAAAGAATAGAAAATGGCATGCTACAGAAACATTGAACGTAAGAAAGCTACAGTAATACAAGACTCAGTGATGCCAGGAGGAAGGATATTTTTTGAGATAATAGAGGCACTTTTCATAATGGCAAAAGATAAAATTTCAAGAAGGTAACAATGCTTATTGCTTATACACTTAATAAAAACTTAAAATACTTGAAGCAATATCTAAAGAAACTGGAAAAAGACATATACAAGTCCAAAATTATAATTGGAGATTTCAGAATTCCTCCACCAGAAATTACTAGAATAAGTATACACAAAATCAATAAAGAACTGGGTTTGAGGCTCAGGTAGTGAAGCTTGTGCCTCACAAGTACAAAATCCTGAGTTCAAAACTCTAGTACTACCAAGAGTAAAGCTGTCTGCCAAATCAGTAAAGGTAGAAAAAGACTTGAGCAATGTTAAATAGTCAACTGACCTTACTGGCATTTGTAAAATTTATCCATCAAGAGAAAAATATGCATTTTCAAGTGTGCATAGAACATTAAGCACATAGATGAATTAATATATGAATTAAGTCTCATATAGTCTGTGATACAGAGAAATAATAAATCAATAATGCAAAGATAACTGGGATATACCCAAATACTTGGAATGTACAAAGTACTCATTTTTGTGGGCTTTTTGAGGTGGGACAGAGTCTTACTATGTAACTCAGACTGGCCTTGAACTGATGATTCTCCTGTCTCTGTTTCCCAAGTGCTGGGATTACAGGCATGTGCAAACACATCCAGATATAATATTCTTCTAAATAATGAATGAGTGAAGGGAAAAAAATCACAAGAAAAATTAGAGAATATTTTAAGTGAAAAAGAAAATGGAACGTATCAAAACTTGTGTTATTCAGCAAAAGCAATGCTCAGAGGATAATTTATAGCTTTAAATATTTATAAAAGAGATTTATTCCTATGTCCCATTGTATAAGAAAATTGAGGCAGAAGCTTTTTGGGTGATTTACATAAATTTACACATTAGTGAGGGTGAAAGTTAGAATTAGACGCCTCTGGATTGATTGATTTCTTTCTTTTTATTGTCCTTTAGTTGTTTTTCCTTGGATCTTGCTCAGTGTTTTCTTTCTTTTTTATTTATTCATATGTGCACACATTGTTTGGACCATTTCTCAGTGTTTTCAAAGCAATACATCCTGTCACTCTTTGTCACCTCTCTCTGCCATCCTCCTCGCCTTGAGCAATTATTCTTTATCTCTATTAATAAGCATATTGGAATGATGTGGAGGGTGTTTGGTATAAGCAGATGCTGAGAAATCTTGGATCAGAGCAGCAGACCCAAAGTATGGAGGAGTTCCCTCTATGCCCCCAGAGGGCATAGGCAGTAAGAAGAAAGGACAAGAACATCAGTGGAGCTCCTACTCTGAGCCATGCTTAGGGGAGTTTGATCTCGCAGAAGCTGCAATCTGGTTAAGTCACCTGCCTAACATCGCACACCCATGAATCTCAAAACCCATGCATAAAGTAGGCTAAATCATTGTTCCTCCTATTGAGTTTGTGCTCTGTTCAGACTCTAGAGCTCGAATCCTCAGTGGAGCATAATGGAGTTATACTCTTCCTTTCTTGACATTTAACTAGACTTAACTGGTTTTTATCCCCAACAGTGCTCCATGTGTCTTAACCTCAGGAAACTACCTTCCTTGCATTACCAACACTGCACTTGCTACAAGTCCAAGTTTCTGTTCTTTACTTCAGTAAGAAATTTCATCAAGCAATAATCATTTTCCTTTTGGAAAGGAATTATATATATTATACCCAAAAGGCCATAATCTCAATTAAGAAAATGCTTTGTGTTTGAAGTCGAAGCCAAGTAGTACAGTCCATGGGAGTTAGGGGGCAGAGGACACTGTGGGGACATCCTAACTGCTGGCCATATGCACGCTGAACTGCCTTCACATTCATAGCTGAAATTTGGTGTGTGCATCTGGATCACTTATCTGTGAATCTGGGCATCCTCAGGTGACAGGACACGCTCCACCAGGAGTTATCCTCTGTAGTCATCCTTGTGTCTCCAGGTGTCTCATAGGACCTGAAAGGGGAAACCCAGTATCTTTTGATGGTTTTCTAATAATACTCTTATTCCCACACAAGGATTTTAAATTGGTGTGTGTAGTAGCCTGTGGATCCAGACGTGATGAGGTGTGAGTCCCAATTCTGCCACTGACTAGCTGTGTGAATCAGTTCATTAGCTGGCTAGGCCTCAGACCTCTCATTTATGAAATGGACATGATTAAAGTCCTTGCCTACAAGGTTGTTGTGAGTTCATGAGTTAATACACAGTCGTCCCTCAGTATCAGAGGGGGCTTGGTTCCAGGACCCCCAAGGATACCAATATTTTCAGAAGCTCAAGACTCTTATATAAAATGGTGTAGTCAACAAGGGGATTGGACTTTGAGCACATGATAAAAGTGAGAACACACAAGGGAGGGGTGAGGATAGGTAAGACACCTAAAAAATTAGCTAGCATTTGTTGCCCTTAAACGCAGAGAAACTAAAGCAGATACCTCAAAAGCAACTGAGGCCAATAGGAATAGGGACCAGGAACTAGAGAAAAGGTTAGATCAAAAAGAATTAACCTAGAAGGTAACACACATGCACAGAAAATCAATGCGAGTCAACTCCCCGTATAGCTATCCTTATCTCAACTAACAAAACCCTTGTTCCTTCCTATTATTGCTTATACTCTCTCTTCAACAAAATTAGAGATAAGGGCAAAATAGTTTCTGCCGGGTATGGAGGGGGTGAGGAGGGAAAGGGAGGGGGCGGAGTGGGTGGTAAGGGAGGGGGTGGGGGCAGGGAGGGAGAAATGACCCAAGCCTTGTATGCACATATGTATAATAAAACAATAAAAAAAGAAAAAAAAAGAAAATGGTGTAGCAACTGGATACAAGCTACACACACTCTTCTTTGTCTTTTAAGTCTTCTCTAGAGTTCTTACAGCACCTAATATAGTTTAAGTGGTATATAAATGGTTCTTACACTCTGTTGTTTAGGCAATGATGAGAAGAAAAGGTCTGTACATATTCAGTACAGATGCAATTTTTTCTGAATGTTTCTGATCTACTGTTGGTTGAATCTACAGATGCAGAACCCACAAATGCGGATTGCTGACTGTGTGCGCAAGGCAGTACATACATTGAACGTTGTTGGCTCATCAGAGTGTGATATAAATATTTCACAACTTTTCACTAGGAGTCTTTGCTGGTCAGGGTCAATGGCTCTCTGCCCTGCTGTATTGGTCTGCAATCTTGGCTGCCAGTGACAGAAACTGAATTCAGAATGGCTCAGGCCTAACTGAAAGTTCAAGGGTAGGTCAAGATTCAGGCATGAAGTAACAGCCCTGGGAAAACAGAAAGCAGCCTCATTCAGGGATTTTAAAGACTCAAGTATGAGATGACTCTATTTTCTCTGGCATAGATTTTTATTTTTGGTGGTATTGGGGTTTGAACTCAGGGCCTCATGCTTGCTAAGTAGACACTCTACCACTTGGGCCACTCTGCCAGCCCTCTGGCACCAATTTTCGGGGAGGAGAAAAAATACTTCCAAATGTTTAGGTCCACTTGGAAATTCAAAAAACTCTCTTCCAAAATTCATTCATTCATTTCTTCAAACGGTTAATATTTACTGAGCACCAAGTATGCAGTACTCTGTTTGGAAGGTAGGTGATAATAGCACTGACTTTTCAAACGAAAGCCCTGGTCTCCTAGAGCTTGTGTTCCAGTGGTGGGAGAAGGAGATAGACTATCAATAACACAAATGAGTAAATAATAGAACATGTTAAAAGGAGAGCAGACTGGGAAGAAAAACACAGCAGAGATGGCAGCTGACACATGCTGGGTTTTTTCCATGTGAAAGTATATATTATAAAAATTGCTCGTGGCATGGGATGAGTAAGAGGGGCCTTCTATACACTGGAGACCTGCTTGATGTTCTGAAACATGACTGTCAACTTTGTCTAGATGGAGACATTTAGGGCAGCATTTGCAAGGGATCCTAGGCTTTTCAGCACTTCTACAATTGCTGTTCACAATTGTTCTGCACATCTGATGATGAAAACGACCCTAAGTTTTTCTAGTTAATGATGTGTTAAGGAAAGGGGTGACTGCAGGGAGGTGGAGGGAGGCTGGTAAAAGGGCAGAAGTGCAAAACTCACCTGGCACTGTGCCTAGGGTGATGAGAAGTGCCAAGAAGGAAACAGCCTGTCTGACGTGTGTGTGTGTGTGAAAGTTTCTTCATTGTATTTATGACCCCAGCATTGGACCCCAAGTTACCTGAGAACTGTTGTCTGAAAACTTCAGCTCAATGTAGGACTGAGAGGAGCCAATGCATGCCTGCACTAAGGCGAGACAGAAAGCACCATCTGGCTCTTGTATAAGCACCCTCTCCTCTCCCAGCAGCACATTTCAGGCACTGCCTCATTACCAGGATTGAAAAACAATGTGGAGTTACTCACCTAGTTGATTGAGTTTCAGGGCATCCTCTGGGTTATACTATTTTACAAAAGCAAGGTCACCATGACTACAAGGGCGTGAACCCCAGCATGCTTACTGTCTTGGTCCATTTTGAATTGCTATAATAAAATACCCAAGGCTGGGTACAGTTTTAGAGGCTGAAAGTCCAAGAGCAGGCCAGCCCCATCTGTTTGGCCTTTGGTGAGGGCCAAATAGTGGCTGCATCTTTGCATGATGGAGAAGCTGGAAGGAAATAACCACATGCAGAAAATGAGAGCTCACACATGGTGAGACAGGAAGCCAGAGGAATTCAAGGTCAAGTTTGCCCTTTGGAATAACTTGCTTTCATGAGAACTAACTCACTCCATGAGACCGGCATTAATGCCCCATGATCTAAGTACCTTGCACTACGCTCCACCTCTTAAAGTTGCCCCCATCTGCTGACATTGCCACACTGAGGAGCAAGCTTCCAACACAACCAAACCAAACGCCCAACCCCTGTCCAGGTGGCTGTGTAGAAAGGTGGCTCAGTGTCCTTCTTGAGGAGTTGATTGTCTGTTCCTCTCAGTCTGTCTGTCCTTCTTTCTATTGCTGCATGCCTTCCAGACTATGTTCATTCCAAGAGTTAGAAGATAGTTGGACACTTAGTCTATCTGAGTTATATGCTCAGCGTCTCCCCTGGGCTCCACAATGTGATATATTCAGCTCATGGGATGCTCTGGATGAAATGCAACCTTGACAATCATATGCAGTTGTTGAAGGAGCAATAGTTACAGGGTCAGGGTCTGAGAAATCCCTTTATTCCTAAGAAATATGTTTCAAGAGACTGAGAGTAGACCTGCCTTATAAAGAGAGACCAGTGGCTAGAATGATGTTTTGGACTCATGCAGAAGTAGGTCTGGTCCTATGTTGCCCGTAAGTCACTTCATCTGAATTTCCTATTCCACATAACGAGAACAATAGAATATATCTTGCAGGAGAGTTGTGATGTGATTGGGTGATTTTAAATACACAAAGTCAGACATTATGCAATTTGTGCATTGCAAAGACCATTGTAATATTAATAATAAAAGGGCATTATTAGTCTTAAACTTAAAAGCATTAGCCAACCAAGATACTCATGTTTCCTTCCTGGACACTCTGTGAGATACAGATGACATAACTCATGATGGCATTTGCTATGTAATAAGAACAATAAAAAGCAGTAAGAGGGACACCACATTTGGACTCACAAAGCCTGAACTGAAGCACCAGCCAGCTCTGCCACAGATTAATGTTGTAACCCTGGGCAAAACAAGCTGCATCATAAAACCTGTAATATTTCAAATTCACACATGAAGGTAACTATTTAGAATATAGTTATAAAGTATGAAGAATTGTAATCTGGGCACTACCACCTGAATCTTCATCACCAATTGTCTCTGAAAAACCCTTTGATCCTCTTCTGTCTCACATCCCTCTCCCACTGCCCTCTTCCTCTCCCCATGAATTTCAAATTTATCATTCTTTGCAGCAAGCAAGCTTCTTAATTTCTCATCCATTTGTTGAGAAAAATGAATAAACCTGTGTGTGTGGACAGTGCTATGTAAGATACCCTTTATAGTGTGTGATCTCCTTGTTTTAAATATACAATCATTTTGTTGCTACAGAATGGAGACTTGATGTCCACTCACTGCTTTTTTTTTTTGTAGCTAGACACCCTAATTTCAACAGTCAAGTGCCTTTTATTTTCCTGCCCTGTGCCTCGGTGGTAGGGTAGCAACTCCTTTAATAAGTTGGTTCTGGGTGGAGAAACCAGATAAAGTCTAACTCCCTAAAACTGTGTCTGAAATTAATTGGCTCTCATTGGGCCAATGGTGCTCGCCTTGGAGTAGAGGGCATGAGTGCCACCAGCTGTGCTTAGAGGCATTTGTTCCCACAGTTCAGAAGCCGAAAGAAGTGGCTCTCCCTTTTTTGTGTGTTGAGTATGTTCTAGTTGGAAAAAGAGGGTTTTGAAGTACAGTGTTTTTCCCAAGAAGTTCCTGATTTTGTGGAGCAAGGCAGTACATGGACGATTATGCCCCAGAGCACTCTGTGTCATGAGGATGGATGTCCAGATGCTTGTGGACAACAGCAGAAGATCTGAGTAGTCAGGATATACTCCCTGGAAGAAGTGACACCTGAGCTGTGTTCTGAAGGTTGAGTAGGAGTTGGCTAGGCTAATGTAGCTGGGAAAGACACTGGAGGCAGGAGGGGGCGGAGTGGGTGGTAAGGGAGGGGGTGGGGGCAGGGGGGAGAAATGACCCAAGCATAGTATGCACATATGAATAATAAAAAATAATAATAAATAAAAATAAATAAATAAAATAAAAAACGACACTGGAGGCTTAGGGAATGGCAATACAAAGGTGCACCTCTGGAAGAGGACATCAAGCACGTTCCCTAGTCTTCCTCAAATTTGTAAATGGTACTGGGATAGGTGTGAGTCCTTGACTTCACAGTTCCTTCATTATCCTCATCAACCCACCTTACATGCCATCACAGTGTTTCCTCAGAAGTTCTTGGAACTTTTCCTTCCTTCCATAATTAAGACATCATTCTTGACTAGTCACTCTCCTGCCTGACTTCTGGGATCATCTCCTAACTGTTCTCAAATCCATTAATGCCTCCCTCTGATCCATGCTCCATGAGCCAGAACAAACTTCCTAACAGGGCGATCTGAGCATTCACCCTCTTAAACCCTCATGAGTCTTCTGTGGACCTCAACATGGACTCCTAGCACCTGTATTGAGAACGGTCTTTGAGACCTTTCTGGGATAACCTTTGCCTACATGTTCACCTATGCCCCCTGCCCCTCTCCCCATGTCTACTCACAGCAGATGGCTGCCTGTTTCCTGGGGCTTTTCTCTAGATGTTCTCTTTGTCTTTGGTCTTCTATCCTGTGGGCAGTTTCAGGTGTTCCAAACCTTCTGTCTCGTTCCTTCCTCAGCATCATAGCACCTGTTGCACACACGTCTCTCAATTGCTTTCTGGACAATTCACACTCATCTTTCAAGTTTCACCTTAATTATGATTTCCTCAGTGAGGAATACTCAATATTTAAAATTTTCTTCTCTTACCACACCTATTTTTCGCTTAATAGAACTTATCACAGTTTGTAAATTAAATGTCTACACGTCTTGTCTTTCACTACACTCTAAGCTCCAAGAAGGCAAGATGTAGATTTCATTCCCCATTCTAAACTCAGTGTCTGTCACAGTATGTAGAGTGTAGTAGGTCCCTTTTTGCACTCTTAAGATTTTTCCATATAAACGTTTTCCTTTTTGATTGATATATAATAATGTACTTATTTATGGATACAATGTGATGTTTCAATTCATGTATATATGAATTGTGTAACGAGCAAATCAGGGTAATTAGCATATCTATCACTTTCAACACTTGTCATTTTGTGGTGAAAACAATGAAAATCCTCTGTTCCAGTTACTTTGAAATATAATGCATTGTTGCTCATCATAGTCTACCTACTGTAATAGTGTATGCATTGGCCAGCTTCTCCCTCCCTCTTCACCCCTACCCTCCTCATCCTCTGGTAGCCACTCTTCTCTCAACTTCTATGAGATCGACTCTTGTAGATTTACATATGAGTGAGTATATGAATACAGTATTTGTCTTTCTGTGCCTGGCTTATTTCACTTTATGTGATGTCCTCCAGGTTTATTGATGTTTTCACAAATGACAGGATTGCATCTGTTTTATTACTATTCCGAATAGTAAACCATTGTCAAAACTACAATGAGGTATTAGCTTACCCCAGTTAGAATAGTTATCATCAAAAAGACAAAAAATAACAAATACTGGTGAGGATGTGGTGAAAGAGGAACTCACGTATTATTGGTGGGAATGTAAATTATTGCAGCCACTATGGAAAACTGCATGGTGGTTACTCAAAAAATTAAAAATAGTATTACCATGGGATCCAACAGTTCCACTACAGGATATATATCCAAAGGAAATGAAATCAGTATGTTGAAGAGACATTTGTACTTCCATGTTTATCACAACACTATTCACAAAAGCCAAGAAATGGAATCAACTGAAATATCCATCAGTGGATGGATAAATGAAGTAGATCTTAATATGTGTAAACTGAATGAATGGAGAAATGTGAGGAGAGTCTCCACTGAAAACATGCATCTGGGTTAGAATAGTCTGGGAAGGACTGTGTATTAGTTTTCTATTCATGCATAATTAATTACCCCAAAATGTAGCAGCTTGAAGCAGCATGCGATTATCATGCCACAGTTTTTGTGGATGAGAAATATAGGCGCAGCATAGAGGAATCCTCTGTTCAGGTTTCAAATGGCCACCATCAATGTGTTGACGCTCTCTCATCTGGAGCTTGGTGTTCTCTTCCAAAATCATGTTGGCTGTTGGCAGGTTCCAGCTCCTTGTGGTTGCAAGACAGGGACCCTCGACGCCTGGATACTGCCTGCCTGGATAGGCAGCTCAAGGTGTGGCTGCTGGCTTCCTTCCTTGAAACTAGCAGTATAATCTGAGCACCACTCCCCCCACA
Source organism: Castor canadensis (assembly GCF_047511655.1). NCBI lineage: Eukaryota > Metazoa > Chordata > Mammalia > Rodentia > Castoridae > Castor > Castor canadensis. The sequence goes on from NC_133393.1 coordinate 144,875,891, forward strand.
CGGAAAAAGATTTTAACTTCAAAATAATTTTAAAATCATGAAAAATTACAAAATGGCACAAAGTGCTCCCATATATCCCAAACCCACTTTCTCCTAGTATTGGTATTAGTATGTGTTATGGTTAGGATACAAAACGTCCCCAAAAGTTCACATATTGCAGGCTTGGTCCCCAGATGGTGATGCTATCGAGAGGTGATAGGATCACCAGTGGATTAATCCACTGGTGAATTCATAGCTGAGTGGACTATTAGGAAGAGGGGCCTAGTTAGAGGAAGTGTGTCACTGGGGGCTTGCCTTGCAAGGTGTATCTTATTCCTGCCCCTTTCCCCCTTGAGGTAAGCAGCAGCCTCCTCTATCACACCTTTCCGTCTGCCATGGTGCTCTGTCTAGCCACAGGCCTAAAGAAGCAATGGATTCAGCTAACCATGAACTGAAAACCTCTGAAACCATGAGCCAAAAATAAATCTTTAAGTTGTTTATCTCAGGTATTTTGTCATAACAATGAAAAGTTGGTTAATACAGTATGCTTCAGTTACCACAATCAAAAAACTGATCTTGATACATTATTAATAACTCATATTCATTTATTATTCAGATTTCCTCATGTTTTTTCCTAATATCCTTTCCTGTTCTAAGTTTCCATCCAGGATCCCACACTGCATTTATGGTTTGTCATCTATATTTACAGCTAATCAGAGTGCACTTTCAAATGATACCACCCCACTTGTCAGGTTGCCATGCACCATACAACAGTCTTCCCAACTTCTCCCTGTCTTCTCATTTGATTTTACTGTCATTTACTTCACTTACTCGTGCAACACAGTCACCGGCACATCGCTTCTATTCTCTATTCTTTATTCTGCCTTTCTCTGTGTGCATCCAAGTTTTTGAACCGTATATTTTCCCATCTGCCTAAGAAATTCTTTTAGCATTTATTGTAGGAAAGTTCTCGTGGTGATGAAATCTTTTCAATTTTGTTTGCTTGAGGAAGTGAAGGACAATTTTGCTGGGTATCAATTTCTACATTGGCGAAGTATTTTCTTTTTTTCTTTTTTACTCTTTATGTATTTCACACCATTCTCTTCTCACTTGCATAATCTCTGATATGAAGTCTCCTGTAACCCATTATTGTTCTTCTGTAAGTGAAGTGCATTTTTCTTCTGACCTCTACAAAGATTTTTTTCTCTTTGTGTTTGCTTTTCTGCAATTTGCATATACTATGGGTAGATACTTTTGTTTTTATTTACTCTTCTTGTTCTCTGCATCTGTGGTTTGGTGTTTGACATTAATTTCAGAATGTTCTCAGCTGTTATTACTTCAAATATTTCTTCTGCTCCTTCATTTTTATTCCTTGTCTTTTGGTATGACTTATTATTATTTTTTTTCTTTGAAGGCCAGGTATTTTGATTCAGGGAATAGGATATGGGTGAATATGTCTTCAGTGTAAGGATTTATGTTCATCTAGCTAGCAGTGTGTTTAGTGTTTGTTGTCATTATAGGTGTAAGGATGTCAAATATCTCCTTTGTCTCCTTTGTCTCTAGTGCCTTTGCTTATATCCCTTCCTGACTTTTGGCTGAGTGTTCCTCCCCAGAGAGAGGCTGTCTGGCAGCTCTTTTAGCTGTGAACTACTGTTATTTTGCTGGACCCCTATTGGTGTGGTGGTGAGGTACAAGGAAAGAATAATATCCTACAACCTTCAAATTAAATCTCAGTCTTCTACTGGGCTGTGTCTTGGGACTGTGACCTTTATAAGTCCTTTATAGCCTCAGGTTTCACATCTGTGAATTCAGCTAGCCACAAATCAAAAATACTTGACAAAATAATTGCATCTGTATTGAGCATGTACAGACTTTTCCACTTGTCATTATTCTATAAACAATAAAATGGAACAACTATTTACATAGTGTTTATATTGCAGTAGGTATTATCAATAATCTGGAAATGATTTAAAGTATACTGGAGGATGTGCATAGGTTATATGCAAATTTCCTGCTATTTTATATAAGAGACTTGAGTGCACATGGATTCCAGTATCTGTGGGGGATCCTGGATACCAAGGGACTGACTGCATTTCTCCAGTGATGTAGCTTTTTCATTTCTTTTTCCCTGTCTTCAGTGTTCCCTGTTTCCCTGAAGCCCTGACTTGTGTGGAGTAATTTTCTTTCCCTTAGGTGAGATAGGTGTGTGAAGAGGGGTACAGTGGGAAGAATTCTGCTCCCTGCAGCTGGGAGGCTCTGGGACAGTTCTGATGAGTAGGTCTCTGTTATAGAAAAGGCTCTGGGTGTTTTGCCAAAAGATTACCTTCTCCCTCCTGCTACTAGAGTGATGAAGGGATTATTCTGAACCTCCACTTTGTGGACTTGGCAGAGTTCCTAGAGGCAAAGCCCACAAGCATGGGGAAGTCCTCCTGAGACTGGCCCCAGCTGTTTCTACTCTGATGACAGTCCATCCTCAGCCTCCAGCCATTGTCACAATTGCAATGTGAGTCTCCCATCAGTTTAAGACTCCATAGGCTTCTGCACCAGGTAAGCAGCAGATCTCAGCTGTGTCTCTCTGGATAACACTGTCAACTGGATTGTAGAGCCGCAGATTTTCCTACATGTTCAACTATGTCACCGGTCTAGAAGTTTATTAATTTTTAGGTTTTTTAGTTTTTTCTTAGTGTAAGGATGAGAATGACATGTTCCAAGTTTTTGATGGTCTGAGATGAGGTTGGTAGCCCTGTAGTAACTTCTTTCAGAAACTCATCTGTGGATAAGAGTGTAGTTCAATGTTGTAGCATTTCTCTAGTTTGTGTGAGGCCCCTGGTTTTGATCCTTACAATACACACACACACACACACACACACACACACACACACACACACAGCTAATCTGATTGAGTCAGGCCCACACAGAATATCCCTTTGGATAAACCTTGTTCCAGGAGAGCTATTCCATTGCATTCAGAGGTACTGCCCACAAATGAGGGTAAGGGATTAGGTAAGCTTTGTACACCAGGGAGCAGAAATCTTGGGACCATTTTAGAATTCTGACACCACAACTGGTTGGAGGAGGTGATATGTCCACCTAGTTGCAAAGGATGGGTGAAATGAGCCAACCTGGAATGTAGGAAGAGCATACCAGGCAGAAGGTATGACATGTGCAAAGAAGTAAGAGAGAACATAGCATAGATTCTACTGAGAGCTAGATGTACTGTACAAGCTCATCAAATTGTATGCATTAAATGTGTACATGTTTTTGCATATTAGTTGTGTCTCAATACATTTGCAAAAGAAGATTCAAATTCTGATTTCCTGTGTGTTGAGGTTACATCCTGAGATGACAAATTTCCCCAGGAGCTCACTTGGAGCCAAGCCAGCAAGAATTAAAAGTAAATACATCTCTCTATCAGCCAAGAGACTGTTGGATTATTACTCTTGAAGGTCAGGATGGCTAGATCATGCGAGGCAATGCTCTAGGTGAGCACTTGTCTTATATCTATGGCAGTTGGATTGATAAATATGGCTGCTTCCTTCCAGAAATGTGACCATCTTGACACTAATGAACTGTAGCTTTAATGAACAAGGACTTTCGACAGGAGTGTTGCGTCTCTTCAATTATGTCTTGTTAAGCAAACCTTTATTTTCTTTCCCCAAACCAAAGCGGTAAAAAACACCCTCAAAAAATAAAAACCCTCCACCTTCCTATTTTAATCTCAGGAAAGGAGTTAGAGTAATTACAGATTGTTTCCCTTTTGTAATTATATAAATGTCATCCTTTGCTTGGACTGTCATTTTGCTGGACATTTTTATCGAAGATGTTTACATTTCTGTAACACATTTGGAACAAACGAAGCAGCCGTTCTGCAGGGAAATGGCATTGACGGTTGCCATGGGAACCGTGTGAAGTCACAGAAAATAGATTATCTCATAATGCATTACCCGGTGTCAGAAACAAGCAGCCAAACTAGAGAACAAACTATCAATTAATGAGCGACAATTCGGGGCCAGAGAATAGGAACAAAATAGAAGTCTGCCTCTAAAGGTCATGTTGGAGCTAATTTATTGGTTACATTGCTCTCCCCAAACCAATTATTCTGATTGCATTCCACCCATAGAAATCTGTCTTAACCCAGTCAGACTTCTATATGAGGAAAATCTAGAAAAGTAGAATTTGACATTTTCAAGAAATGTTCAGAATTGTTTTTTAAAAATTCTTTTGCTCAGTGAGATTTAAAGGATGTCTGAACATCTCTGAGAGGCAATAAGCTTAGCAATGAAGGTGTGGTGCTTGTATCTAACTACTAAGGTCTGAATTCCAGCTTGGCAACTTATTAGCTCTGCACGAATATATTTCTCCAGTCTTCCACTTGGTGATCTGTAAAATGGGAATGATGATAGCATCGCCCACTGTACTAGGAATTTCCATCTCTGACTTGTATTGTGGGTTACACAAAGTAAGCCAAGTAAAGGGCTTATTAGCACAATACCTGCTCCCGTTAAGTGTTCACCACATGCTCTGCAAGGCTTGTCTGAAGAAAGCATTTCTACCGTAGGTGAGGTCTGCTTTGCAAAAAAGTCAGGAATTGCAAAAATAACACATCTTGTGGGAAAAAAAAAACAGAAAAGAGAATTATGGGTTGATCACAAAGTTGAACTTGGACTGTCATCAAAATCACCTAGAAAGCTTTATCAGTCCACAGATTTTAGCCTCTTCTCTGCCTTATGCTCAGAATCTCTTGATATGGGACCCAGCCATGTGCATTTTAAATGACTTCTCTAAGTGAGTATAATTCATGGTAGCTAGCCTAAGGGTTGCTTGTGCCCTAAGAATCATTTTGTTGTGCTTGTTGGAATGCAGTTTTCTAAATCCCATTTTCTGAGTTTATCAGCACAGGTGGGGAGCTGACAGGGTAATGAACATTTTAACAAGCATCTCAGAGGAATCCACTGCAGAAAGGGTAAAAACACATGGACAAACACGGCTCTCTGGAGTCTCTTCAGGACTTCCCCACCTTGGCCTTGCTACACCACTCGGAAGGAGGAGGTCCATAATGGTCACAGCTGCCTGGAGTGTGGGAGAAAGTTTTTGTGGAAGTAGCAGAGACTGAGACCCTTCTTCCATATGGCAGGAGTTCTTTCTTCCATGTCTCTGTCTCTCCTGTAACCACAATGCTTCCTGTTTAGGAGTCCTTTTCTTTCCTGTCTGCCTTTCAAGGCCAGATGGAAACCAAGCACGGTGAGGGCCCAGGCAGCAAACCATCCAGGAGTAGCTCAGGCCTCTGCTGTTCTTGCTGAGGGCAGAAACACTCCTTTGGACTTCTTTTCCACACTTCCCCTAATCACTAGAATTTAGAGGGTCAGGGAAGTGGTTTGCTGGCTTCACAACCAGCTCTCAGCAAAAAGGGGAAGGGAAAAGCCCTGACTTCTAGAACTTGCTACTTTCCATTTTGTAAATACTCCTGTGGTGGCAGATTCCAAGCTACTGACATGAAGTTACCAAATGCAGCCTTGGGAAAAGATGGGCACAGTCTGCTCTGGTGAACTGGTCCAAGACTGTGCCTACAACTACACTGATGGGCCAAAGGAGAGGTGCAGGTCATATTCCTGTGGAAACAAAGGCGTAGGGCACTTGGCTAAGGTCTAATCTGCGCCTGAAGCCTGAGAGACAAATGAGTGTCCTCCTGCCTGACACATGGCCCACGTCAGGTTACTAGGGTGGAAGACATGTTGCCTCAACAGGACAAATGTGTTTCTTTGCTGGTATCAACCTCAAAAACAGGGAAGTTGCTGAGGAGTTGCTTTGTGGAAAAGATTTGGAGGCTTTGTCTGGGCTCACTGGGATGATTACTGTGATTGGTTAGTGAGGTTGGAAACAGAAGTGAAGGTACATGTCTGTCATTCATGTGGAAATTTTCTTCATTCATTCGTTCAGGAAATACTGAGCTTCCATGAAGTTCCAGACTGTTCTAGAAAATTGAAGATAGAGCAGTGAGCCAAGTAAAGATCTTGCATCCCTATGGGAGAAAAAGACAATAAATAAATCCATTTATGACATGTCAAGTGGTAGGGAGGCTGTGAAGAAAATTAGTCTAAGAGTACAGAGAATGATGCAGAAGGAAGTGCTATTTGATATCATGTGATCAGGAATGTCATCTTAATAAGCTGACATTTAAGCAGTGAAGGATGTGAGGGAGTGTGAAAAACTGTTTCTACAGGAAGAGAGATCTAGGTAGAGGAGACAGCAAGTGCAAAGGCCCTGTGTTAGCTATGGATTTGTCCAAAGAAAACTCAGGAGGCCATTGGGATTGGGATTGAATGACTGAAGAGAGAGAGAGTGGGGAATTAGAGCTGAGTGATATCTCAAGGCAAGATCTCTTTGAGCTCTAAAGTAAAAACAAGAATTTCCTATCTGCATATAGTTCTCAAACTTAAATTTTTAAACTTTGTTAAGAATTCAAGGGTCTTATTCAAATATCTTTCCTTTAGAAACATGAACAAACCTATTGGGGTTTGTTCTTGCTCAGAACTCATCTCTGGAAATAAGAAAAGGATATGAGAATACACATGCAGGAGAATAAAAACAAAACACCTGTAATGTCAAAGAAGATGCATGCCAGTGATGCTTTATTTTCAGGAAAGAGTATGAAGAGGCAAACAACTTCATACAGGTTGAGTTGGGGCCTTCCCCAAGCCAGGACAAAACTTTGTGGTCTCTCACGCAGAGTGCTTGGAGGCTGACAGAAGGGATTTCCATTTCATCTGTGACCTTTATTAATTTTTCCCTTGGTAAATATGGACTAAAGTGTTGCTTTCTGCCAGGTCCTGGGGGCACTGTTCTCAGGGGGCTGGGAGTGACGTGGGGCAGGATATGTAACTTCACTGACTTCCTAAGTAAAATGCAGATCACTCTTGTAGGGGATGGGCGACTACGTGAAATAATGCAGAAGACTCGCTCAGTGCCTAGCATCCTGCAGGACACGTTAATTTCTTTGCCCATCTGCTGTTTCCTTTAAAGTGACTGGAGGTTGGGGACACTCATGTCATATGACTGCTTCTCCAGTCTGGACAGAATGAAACTCAAGAGCAGCCTTAAAAGGAAAACGATTCACAAAAAAATGTGCTATGAGGTTGGAGAGGTGAGCCCGGAAATGAGCTCTTTCTCATCTGCTTATAAGTCTCCATTGCCTTGACAACCATAGTTTAATCCTAAAAATTCATTCATATGTCAGTTGTTTAGTACTTGCAATGATTTTTCCAAAAAAGCATGTGCTTTAAATGACTCTAGGACAACCTCCAAAGACACATCAAATTAACATGGCATTTCAGCCAAGTTAGGAGTTCTAGAGGTTTCTTGAACTCCCAGGATTCCATGAGTGCTGAGTTCTCAGGGGATACTTAGCTGAGATTAAAGAAGTGGAGATGAGTAGTGTGAGTGGAGGCTTTGTTGGCAGCAGAGATGATAATGCCGACACTCTGATTACAACATAAAGTCAGGGCAAGAAATGAGAAATGGCCTCCACAGAAACTGAAAACTTTCCTGTTTCCTACATCTTTCTCTTTAAGAGCAGATGCCTGCCTCCCCTCACTGCTTAGTCACCAGTGAGTTAGATCCTGGAGAAGTGGAGTTCTTTTCAGGGGATGGTGGAAACAGACAGAGAAGGGAATAGAAAGGGTAGGAAAGGGGTGTGTGTCATGGGGATGGTAGACACATATATTATCAGACATTAAGCAAAGCATTTGTGCTGCCTTCCTCCACATACAGAGGGCAAATGTGGCCATGATGAAATTTTGCCATTCATCTTTTCCTTCCAATACCACATACAGAAGTGCAAATTCTAGGGTTGCTTGGTGCATGTCTAGTGGAATCAGTAGTTTTCAGCTGGCTGTGTGCATGCATGCATTTAGATGCTCTGAGCATGTGATTCAGAGAAGACCCATGTGCCTCTCTACACTCTAAAGCCTTTATTTATTTATTTGCACACGACACATTTAATTCCAAGGTGCTTAAGGCATTTTTACAAACATTAAATTAACTGTTAATCCTCTCTGTGTCTCTATAAAGCTGAGAAAAAAATCTTTTGTTATAAAACATTATGGACTAAATCTGAAAAATAGATTTCACAGAAAAAGAGATAATCAAGAGGAATAAAAAGAGAAAGAATATGAAATAGGAAAAACCCAAAAAAGATGAAAAAATAAAAAAAGAAAAATTTTCTGCAGCTCCCAGCCAAGCAGGGAAACCTCTGGAAAATTTCCTCTGCAGCTGGAGCCTGAGCCAACATTTCAAGTGGTGACTGTGAGCACCTGCTTTTGCTGCTTTTTCCCTTGTAGCCAGGTGACCTTGAGTAAGGTACATCTCCACTTGAAGACTAGATTTCCATAGCTGTAAGAAGGAGATTGCAACAAGATCTGTGTCATGGATTTATTGTGAAGCACAAGGCTTGAAATAAGTGTCATATGTATTATCATCACTGGCATTGTTATCATTATCACCATCCATACTTGCCAACCCCTTCCTGGTTGCTTCTAATAAGGAGTGTTGTTGTGGTTGTGGTTCTGGGAATGGAACCCAGACCTTCATGCATGCTAGGCAAGCACGCTGGGAGGTACACCCTCAGCCCCTAGTAAGGGAATTATCTTGCACAAGCCAATTCTGTGTCTGAGAACTCCCCACACTAGATTGATTATAAAAGTGTCTTCTTACTAATTCTGTGTTCCTAACAGTGTGACTTTTCCATTTCTTCCATTAAGTTGGTCTTATTTACCTATCTCTTGAATGTGATTGGCTTTATGACTTCTCTTGACTAATAGAATACAGAAGTGATATTGTACCAGTTCTGAGTCTAGACTTCAAGTGACCGTGCATGCTTCTGTTGACCCTCTTGGAAGCTTCCTTGCCACTAAGAACAGGCTAGCCTTCTGGATGATGAGAGATGTGTGGTGCAGGGATCCTTATCACCCCAATTGACAACCATCCTAGCTTGGTGACCCTCAGCCACTTGCAAGATGACCATGAACACATGAGTGAGCCCAGTTGATACAGACTGTGCCTGGTCCAGACTAGCAGAACTGCTTATTTTACCCAAAAATTTGTAGGCAATAAGAAATTGTTATTGTTTTAAGTCACAAAATTTTGAGAGTAGCTTGTTGTACAGCAATAAGTAGCTGCTACAGCCCTCTTACTACTTTCACATTTCATTAATTTCATCAGAATCCCTCTTTCCCTGGTCTATCAAGATCAATCCAGTCTATGAATTTATTTATTTATGGTTGATTCTACACTGGGAATTAAAGGTGAGTCAAAGTCCCAGTTAGTAAGAATCAGCAATGTGGTTGGTTAGGTAAAACATGGCAGACAGATGGCTAATGAATAAGGAAATTTATAAAGAACACAAAGATTAAGGAACAAAAGAAAATAGCAATCTGGGAAGAAAAGATTGTTTCTAACCTGGAGTTAGGGTAGAATGGGAGGGTTGGTGGAAGCCACACAAAGATTTTCTTCCAGTATCTCTAGAGTCAATACTGCCATGGTTTGACTATCTCCCCCATATTGATATGTTGGAAGTCAGTCCCCAGTGTGATATATTAAGAAGTTCTGCTGTCATGACTTAATCATGTACCAAAGGCCCCATCTCCTAACACCAACACATTGGGCTTTATGTTTCAGCATATGAATTCAGGTGGGGCACATTCCCTCTATAGAGCCATCTTTCTGTCTCTACTTCTTTGGACTGACCACTGGACAGGTTATGATGGGTGTCTAGATGTCAAACTCATTACCCTTTTCTAGTCTTATTCCCTCCATTCCCCTACTACATTCCAATGCATTCTTCTTTCAGAACCACTTTTTCTAAAATGCAAATCTGACTCTTGCTTCCCTTTTTATATCCTTTGGTGGCTTTCCGCTTCCCCAGGAGAAAGCCAGAATGCCAAGGCATGGAACACAGCACTCTGGTCCATCGCTCTCATTTCCCACCCTAGTTTTACATCTGCTTGTGCCTTCACTTGCTACCTAAGATCCCTATGTGGCTTTTGAAATCTCTAAGGAGCCCAAACAGTATGATCTCTCCCTGCCCTGGTTTCGAACAAATTGAGAAAAACAACTCAAGGGAGTCAGAATACCAAAATATCTCCTCTCACTCAGGCTGAGAGGAATTCGGTTAGATGACACAGCTTGTATGAGTGCTATGGGCCTAGTAGCTGAGGCCCTTGGACTGGGCCAGGTAGCCATCTGGCCATAACCAGTGAAGACCCAGGAAATCTTAAAGCACCAAGTGTGACGCTCCCAACACAAAAATTTGCAGAACTCCTGTTCCTTGCTTGTAATTTAGCCCCAATAAAATGAGGGGAAGTCTACTTTGTTCTTTCCAAGTTTCCTACCAGAGAATTCACTCCATTTCTCTTGGGATAGCATGGATAAAGGAGTGGGGAAAAGCTATAGAGAAGATCTCATAAGAAGGGAGGCTGCATCTAACAGCATTGAACACCTCACAGTCCTCAGTGCATACCGTGACTTCCCTCATTCCTCTGTGCCCACACAAGGTGGTGCTTCTGCCTGAAGCCCTCCTGCCTGCCTTCCTCTTGGCTTTCCCAGTTGTGTGATGCACTCCTTTTCTATCTTTACAGTACACTCATGGAAGTTAAATGAGATCTCTTACGCGGACCTTGTAGAGATTGTCTGCAAATGAGGAATCCTTCAGCTCTGCTTATTGAACAAACAGAAGTGGTATTTGAGCTTGATCTTGATACAAAGGTAGGATCTAGACAATTGAACCTGAAAAGTGGAGTAATGAAGGATGTTTTAGACAGAGGGGATCTGGAGGAGACTCAAAGAAAGGAACACAAGCCGTGTGTTGTGTGTATCTTGGTTTGGCTAAAGCACAGACCATACAAAAAGATGTGTTGGGATATCTTGTTAGAAAAGTTGGTTGAAGCTAGACTATGAAAGGTCTGAGATACAGGGATGAACATTTTGGCAGGCAGAAAAGAAATATTAAAGAATTTGAACAGGTTAGTGAAATCAGTACTACATTCCTGACATTTGGCAGACAGAACCTAGTTTTGCAACTAGACTCTAGTGCCCAATTTTTAATCTGTTGAAATTATACTAGAGTTACTTCATTATGTACTTTTTCTCAGCATAATACCTTGGCTTACTAATAATTTATTTCAAATTATTTTCACTTTCAAAAGGTAGGAAGAGTAGTAGCAATGAGATGCATGAGAAATTCCTGCAATTCAAAACACACATTTTTTTTTCCTTCTCCGTGCATGTCCTAAGAAAGAGAGTACCATGTTCATGTGTTTGGTGCTGAATAGGCGTAAATCTTCAATCTTGATGGAGAAAAAGAAAGAGCAGTTTGTTAGAACTCTCCAGGGTGTACCATAAACTACCAAATGAGAGGTGTCGTTGGGAAAGTCCCTCTAATTGCAGCTGAGAGGCCTTGGGAATTGTCATCCTCAACTTTGATCAGCTCTGCTTCAGATTGCTGCCAAAAAGACCTCAAGAAGATGCTGTGATTGGCTATGAAAACCACAGTAGCCCCATGGTATTATCAGACAAATTATGGGGCAGCTCTGGGGAAGTCAGAAGTGCAATGAGGCAGACATAGGAGACAACCTAGATGACAGAATGATTGCACTAATTCTGTTTTTTGTTCCTCCCCATATCCTTGCAGTAGCCATGGAACTGTGTAATATCTCCACTCTGACCTCAATGCTAATTTTATACACGTGACTTTCTTTTGCCAAATGGGATGTTAGCTAATGTGACTCAGGCCAACATTGTACAAGTGTGGGTATAATTGGATTTGCTTGTGTACCTTGTCTACCAGTGTGAGAACCTCCCTGGGCTTGCCTGTGGAAAAATGAAATAGACTATACCCAGACATCCCAACTGGGACCATCCTAGATTAGCTGACAAGGCCACCTGACACAGTCCAGCTGAGAACAGAAGAGCCATACATCTGAGCCAAGCCAGAATCTGAAGAGCTGCCTAGCTGAGCACTCCAGATGTATGAATGATAAATGCTATTTATATTTTGTGGTTGATTGCTGCATTGTTGTGACAATATGTAACTAATACATGTAACAGCTGCACTTGGTATGGGAGAGAAAAACCACCAGGGTTTTCATGTCCCCTGCTGTGACATTTACTCTTTAATCAGTCTCCCTTGTTGCCTTGCTATAAAAAATATTAATTTTTCTTTTCCCCCTAAAGTTTTAATTTTTAAAATTAATATTATACCTTTACCAAAATCAATAACCTAATGTAGATTCTTGGGCTCATGAATTGAATTTGAAAGATCCATAAATCAGGATGAGAAAATATTGCATTTTTCTTCTCACTAATATCTCTTCTAAATTTACTTTTACTCATAAATATAGATAGCAGTAACTGAGAGACATTGTCAGCAATAGAAATTGTTTTTTAATGCTCTATTGGTGTTATTTTTCATGACTACTTTGAAATTGTGATAGATACTAGGCCACTCCTGAATCTTACTGAGTAATATGAGAACAGAGAAGCACGTATGCTGTTACATCATATTTTAAAGCATTTTGATAACTATTTAGGTACAATATGCTTTTTTAAATTTTAAGCATTTAGAATGAAGAGGTCTTTGGCTGCACCAGGATGCCTAAGGAGGCAAATAGTTTAGAAAAATTTAAGAACACTTAATACAGCATTTGGAAATTGTGAGTCTAGAGCCAATTGTAGGATTATACTCCAGCTGCTGTTTACAATCCCCATAACCATATAGTAATTAGTTAACCTCTCTGAGTCTCATTTGTTTCATCAGTAAATGAAAATAATAATGGGGCAAAAAAATTCTACAGCCGCCGTGAAAATTAAATGTATAATGCATGCAGACTTCTGAGGACAGTCCATGGTTCAGCATAAGTACATTATACCTAACTCTAAAAAATCAAAAATTCATGCATATTCCTTAAAGGGTAAAATAGTAATACAAGGTTTGTAATATAAAACCCAAATTCTCAACCTTCTTGTTCAGCTTCCTTTCCCTAAAAGCAATGACTTTAATTTCTTTTCATTGGTAATGTTGATGCTTATTTCCTAATATATAAATAACTGGCTTGTATCACTACTAGTTCACTTTTCAGTCTGCAACATTATCTAGGAATTGGTTAACACATACATATTTTGTTATCTTTTGGTCCTTCTGATTTTCTTAAACAGCACAATTTTAGGTAGATCAATATTCTGCGTTTATATTATCACAACTGTGTAAATATTATTTTAGCCAAGCAATATAACAAATTTTGATTTGTTTTCCCTTTATGTACAACCTTGTTTTCCAGAGCTATTACTTGTTTTTCTTTTTGCTCATACTTCCATGTTCTTATAATTCAAACCAGAGGCTTTTGTTTGTCTAAATTTTCTCTTTTCTTAAATGTATAGATATTTTAGGTATTTTCTTTCTATTTAATATTTCTGAATAATACTCTGAGCCTTTAGGCTGAACCCCCCTTGGATTACAGACCCTTTTATGACTGGAGTATAGATCTCATCCTGTAATCCTATTTATGTCATTCTGGGGATTCTTTTACCTCTCTCCCACATCTTCCTTTTTTATTACACTTGTTGTTCACAATCTCTAGTAGCTTCCTGAGAAAGGAGTCAGGATTATTTTTTTTAAAGCCTTTGCTTATATAAAAAATGATCAACTATGTTGATTCTTCATTGATAGTTTAGCTAGGTATAGAATTCTATGTTGGAGATAAAAATTTTGGTTATAAAGTCATCCCCCCAACCACTGCCTTCTAGTAGCTGGTATTTCAGCAAGCAGTCTGAAGCTGTTTGGATGCTTGCTGTTTGTTTGTTCCCTTTTTATTCCTTCTTTTTTTGTGAGAGTTTAAAGATCTCTTTATCCTTGGTGTTCTGAAGTTTTGTGATTGTGTCACTTGATTTTGTTTATTTCCATCCAGTGTGCTGGGCATGTGGTATATTTCCAATCTTGCTACTTTTTCATGTTATTGAGTTATTTTTGATGCCTTTAATCAGTTTTGTTCTTTATTCCAGAAATTAAATGTCATCACATATAATATGTATATATTATGGTATCATCATGACTTTGTGACATAGCTTTCATGACACTGGTCATTTAAACTTTTTAAAATTTTCCATTGGATAAATTTAAGGAGTAAAATATGACATTTTGAAATACTTATGCATAGTAAAATGATTACTACAGCTAAGTAATTTAGCATCTCTCTAGATTTATTTATTCTGCATAATTGTAAATTTTTCTCTTTGAACTACATCTCCCCATTCCATACCTCCACTCCCTACCTCTGGTAACCACCATTCTATTCTCTATTTATATGCATTTGAGGGTTTTTTTCATGTAGTGTTTTTCTTTCTATGTCTGGATTATTCCACTTAGCATAACATCCTCTAGGTTCATCCATGATATTCCAAATGCCAGGATCTCCTTTACAGGAGGAATAACAAATAATATTTCATTGCATACTCAGGAGTTCATCTTTATCCAAGAGGGATAATTACCACTTCAGTTTCTCTATTAGTTATTGATTTGTTCAGCCTATTAACTTCTTCCTGATTCAATCTTGGTGTAGGTTATATGTCTCTAGGAATTTATCCATTTTGTCTACATTATCCAATATGTTGGCATATTGCTATCATAATAGACCCTTATGATTCTTTTTAATTTCTGGTACTTCTGTTGTAACGTCTCCACTTCCATTTCTGATTTATTTATATGACTATTCTCTTTTGTGTTAGTTTTAACTATGACTGGTTAAAGTTTGTTATTTTGTTTAATGTTTCAAAAAGTCAATTCTTAATTATGTTGATTAAAAATAGTTTGTTCTCTGGCTGATTTTTTCTGTCCTGATTTTTATTTCCTTCCTTCTGCTAACTTTGGGTTTATTTTGTTCTTTTCCTAGTTCCTTGAGGTATAATAATGGGTTATTTATTTGAGTTCTTTTTTCTTCTTTAATGTGTTTATCACTATAAGGTTTCCTCTTAGAACTGCTCTTGCTATATCCCAAGGGTTTTGTTATGTTGTGTTTCCCTTTTGGTTTAAGATTTTTAAAAATTTCTCCTTTGATTTCTTCTTGGAAGTATTGTGTATTCAGTAGCATGTCAAGAATTATTATTATCTGGATGTAGAATCTTCATGACTGGTTCTTAAGCATTTTTTTACCCTCCCCTCCATTTTCCTTTGAAAAGGCTCTTCTAAAAGATATGAAACATTCTAGGATTTGAGAAGAGGGACAGATCCAGGGGTTCCAGCATCTAAAATGCATGTATTCACTTAGTCTGCCGATATCTGGCTTGACATCCTTCTTTCAAACGTACCTGATGTCTCTAAGACAAGAATGTCTCTATTTTAGCCATTGCAGAGAAAAATAAGCTTGTCTTTTTCAAAGTAGAGGGCAACAACTCTACTGTGTGGTTCATATGAGGAAGGTGCTCCTGTACACTAAAAACTTAAGAAAAATTTTTGCAATCTTCCTTACTTTCATTTTCTTTTCTCCCATGTGTAAAATACCTAAGGCCTCTGACGTCTGAGTCTTTTGAGGATCTTATTATCTATATCAAGTTGGCCTCAGATTTCCTGACTTCCAGCAGAAGAATTGGCCAAATCACTTGTTACTTGTTCAGATGACTTCCAAATTTCAATATTCCCTTGTTTTTATTATGATTTGGGGTTTATGCCTTAAAACAAAATCTCTCAACTATAATTTTAGTGGAATTACAAGAGACAGAGAAAAATAAGTGTATGTTGTGTAACCCATCATGTTTACCCAAAATCTTTATAATATAATCTATACTTATGCATCAGAATGATATTAAAAATGTAAATCAAAAGATTTTGCCCTCTAGATTGATACCTCAAGTGTTTTCTGTTACTATTTAGTATCAATGTAAATTTCTTATCATTCATTTCATGATCTGGTGCCTTCCATTTCCAATTTATTTTCATGCTTCTTTCCCTTTCACCCACTTGGGACACACTCATCTTCTCTTGCTTTGTCAAAGATGTTACAGTTAATTTCAGCTTTAAGACCTTTGTTCTTGCTGTCCACCCGGTGTGGAACTAGTGATCTTTTGATCACTAGTTCCTTAGTCATTTAGGTCTTGGTTACAATGCATCTGTCATGAAGAAGCTTCCTTACTATCTAGAAAATGCCTGGAATAGAGATGATCAATAAATATTTATTAATTAATGATGGAATGAAGGGAACTCAACCACCACCTCCTTCTTGAAAATATCTTGCCTCATGTTAAGGCATCTAGCAGGGGACTGGAAGAGATTATCTGGAAGAGAGGTTGAGCGGGAGCGGTGATGAACACATCCTCATGAACACATCGGCTTATGCACTTGCTCTCTTCGCTGGGCTTCTGTAGGACATTGTCCATTGCTGCTGGATTACCTCTTGACTAGAAACAAGTTTTCCATAATAGCTAGAGTGGAGAAGTGTTAAAAAAATAAGCCGGACTTAAAAGAAATAATTATTGGAACATTTTCAACTCTTCTTTCCTCTTTCATAGCTCTTCTTTTTGAACAGTAGTCTTTGCATGCTTTTGCTTCTTACATCTGAAGATAATTTCAGAAAATAACATGCTCCCTCAACAGTGTTTGAATTGAATTAAGATAAAATTTTCATCTTAAGTTTAAATAATTGCCAAGAGTGTAATTTGCAGTGAATTATAAGTATTGACAATTTAAAATAAAACTGTCACATTGTGATTAAATATGTCCATTAAAATCTAATAATTAGAACCTTGCAATCTAATATAAAACATAATAATTTATATTTTAATAAATGGATATTTTATATTCTTAAAGAAATATTGTTAGGCATGGGTCAAAACATTGTATATTTCTAACACTGTATTTTGCCCCAATCAGAAATCTTCACAGGAAAGGAAAAATAAGGCAGTCCTGGGAAGTCCTTTGACTTAAATGTGTTTTTCTAGATTCCTGCATTTCAACTACACCCTTTGGAGACTGAGAAGTTTTTTATCCCTAGGCAAGGCAACATGGAAAAGCTCAAGGTGAGTGAGGAATGTGTTTTTCCTTTAATGTGAAATCAGATATCATTGAAAGTGAAGGTGGAATAAGAAAATCTCTACAGGTGACTTTTCTTGAGTGGGGGGTGCTAGAAATTGAACCTAGGACCGTGTGCATGCAGAGCATAAGCTCTACCACTAAGCTGTCTTCCCAACTTTCTGATGGTGAACTTTTTTTTTAAATTCATTTATTCACATGTGCATACATTGTTTGGGTCATTTCTCCACCATTTCCCCCAACCCCCATTCCTCTCCCCCCCTCGATTCCAGGCAGAGCTTGTTCTGCCTTTATCTCTAATTTTATTGAAGAGAAGGCATAAGCATAATAAGAAAGACAAAGTGTTTTTGCTAGTTGAATTAAGGACAGCTATACAAAGAGATTCCTAGCATTACTTCCATGGACAAATGTGTTACAACCCAAGTTGATTCATCTCTAACTGATCTTTACACTGGTTCCTGATCCCCTTCTCATGTTGACTTCTGTCGCTTTAAGGTTTCTGTATTCCTTCCTCTGGTGTGGGGACATCAAACTCTTTCATGTTTTGGGTTTCCTGCCTATCCCCATACCTCCCGTATGTGCTCTCCCCTTGTCATGTGACCCAAGTCCAACAGCATTGCTGTACTTGCCCTAGATCTAAAGTCCACATATGAGGGAGAACATACGATTTTTTGTCTTCTGAGCCTGACTGACCTCACTCAGAGTAATGTTCTCCAGTTCCATCCATTTACTTGTGAAAAGATTTCATTCTTCTTCATGGCTGAGTAAAATTCCACTGTGTTCAAGTACCACATTTTCTTGATCCATTCGTCAGTAGTGGGATATCTTGGCTGTTTCCATAACTTGGCTATTGTGAATAGTGCCACAATAAACATGGGTGTGCAGGTGACTTTGGAGTAACCTGTGTCTCATTCCTTTGGGTATATCCCCAAGAGTGGGATTGCTGGGTCATATGGTATATTTATGTTTAGATTTTTAAGAAGCCTCCAAATTGTTTTCCAGAGTGTTTGTACTAGTTTGCATTCCCACCAGCAGTGTACAAAGGTTCCTTTTTCTCCACATCCTCACCAACACCTGTTGTTGGTGGTGTTTCTAATGATGGCTATTCTAACAGGGGTGAGGTGGAATCTTAGTGTGGTTTTGATTTGCATTTCCTTTATGGCTAGAGATGGTGAGCATTTTTTCATGTGTCTTTTGACCATTTGAATTTCTTCCTTTGAAGAACTGAACTGTTTAGTTCAGTTGCCCATTTCTTTATTGGTTTATTGATTTTGGGAAAGTTTAGTTTCTTAAGTTCCCTCTATATTCTGGTTATCAGTCATTTGTCTGATGTATAGCTGGAAAATATTTTCTCCCATTCTGTTGGTCATCTCTTCAGTTTAGAGATGATGGTGACCTTTTAATGCACATTTATTTTAGGAAAAAACCCAGTTGAGGTGGGGGGAGGTGACTATTGGGACATAGATTCCTTGAAAACTATGCATGTCCAAATATTCCTTGCAAAGACTTCATCCCCAGAGGCATTTGGCCCCCAACTTTAGAGGTCAAACTTACATGAATGTGCTATCTCCTTGGACTCTTCCTAACTCTGGAATATGTTTTTTTCATGCATGTTCTGAGATCTTTGTCTGGCATCTTGTCTTTAAATGCTGGCATGCCACAGGGCTCCATCCATGGAAGGCATCTCTTCTCAGTACATAGCTTTCTTTGGTAAACTCTTCTGTTCCCTGTATTTGGTAATAAATATCAAGTCTGTATCTTCAGACTAGATCTCCCTTCTAAGTTCTAGATCATTGTACCAAACTGTTTAGGAGAAATGTCCCATCAGATGCTCCATGGGTTACTGCCACTGTGCCTGATCTCTCCACACTCCTTCCCTCATATGTAATCCTCATCAATATTCAATCACTTTTAGTTCTCTCAGGAAGTTATGCCCTTCCTCATCACTCTCTTTTTGTGCTTACATGGAGGAGCTGCTGCTGTTAGTCATCCTGCCCAACTCAGCCCTCAAATATCAGCCTGAACATGAACTTATCAGTGACACTTGCTGTCTTGTCTCAAGTCAACTCTTCCACTTCTATTCCCACTGTGCTCTGTCTTCTACACCTAGTTAAGAAAGTTTTCTTTTTGGTGTGTAGTGGCTTTTTGCTTGGCCTTGTTTTCATTTGTTTAATTAGCACAAGTGTATAGAATTTCTAGCATGTGCTGTGTAATCTATTATGTCTTGGGGAAAAAAGATCAAGAGAACAGTCACTTGAAAAGCTTATGACATGGTACATGGAGGAGCTTTGTTAGTAAATGGATGTGCATTTGACCTTTTGGGGCTGCTTTGAGATACCAGCTGTAGAAGTAGGGAGGTACTATGAGTGCTAGTTCACTGTAAAGGATTCATGGCCTCATTCAGTGTCATTGGAAGGGTGGTTCATAGTGTGTTTGTGTGTTTATAAACCACATAGACTTTATTATTCCTTGACTTCTGGGAATGGGGGACATTTCTTAGAAACTAAGTTATTTTTAAATAATGTCAGTAGTCTGTTTTTCCCTAGACAACTTATATTCCTCAATAGTTATGGCCAGCTTCTTTCCTAACTCCCAGTATCCTCTGTCTCTCTCTCTATGTTTTTTGTCGCTCCATGTCTCTGTCTTTCTGCCCTTCTATTTATTTACTTTTCCCTTCAATTAGTTCTATATTCCTCACAGAGATTTGGCAGGAGTTACTGTAATTAAAGAAGGAGTATGCTTCGAAGGCATTATGTTTTCAGCACCATGGACAGAGGAGCCCTTCCAATGTTTTAGGGCTGGTGTTCTTAAACAGTGGATTTAAGCCCACCTGGGGATGATGGGAGGAAGGGGCAAACAGCTGAAGTCACTGATGGAAGAGCAGGTGGAGATGTTGACAGTTCCTGAGTGAGCTGGAACCTGCACATGGTGTCTTCAGTGTCAGTTCCAGGTGGCTTATTTTAGGTTTATCTAAGGCTGATAGGCATCTTGACTCTCCTGGCTTCATGCTGAGGTCAGTCCTTCAGCAATGGAGTTTGTTAGAGCAGAGAGGTACAGAACAGCAAGTGACTTCCTAATTAAGATTTCCTACAGTTAGGATTTAAATTGTCATTTTTTTCCTCAGCAAACACTAATCAACAGAGATGCTTAAATTGTCATTTTTTTCCTCAGCAAACACTAATGGACAGAGATGCAAGAGTGGCCAATAGTACACAGGTTAAAAAAATAAGGGACATTTGAGGGTGGATTAGCAAAGGACAAATCATACCCAGTTAATTGAGAGTAGGGAATAACTAGAGCTTAAGTGCAAAATAATTTTATATCTGATGTAAGCTGGCTTTGCAGTTTTGCTAATGGAATCTGCAGTGCCTGAGATGGAGAGGGTAGGGAAGAAATGGAGACATATCAAGATAATCTTTTTAATATTTTTTTCCTTCTTTACCCATCTGAACATGAAACTGATTTTTCATGTAACCTCATTTGGGAAATATAAGCACTTAAAGTAGAATGTATTCAGAGGTTAAAAGCACACAGTTAGGTGTCAGACACACCTGAATTTAAGCAATTGATTTACTCTTTGCTTTCTATATAACCTTAGGCAAGTTACTTAATTTCCATATAGCCCAAGCTCCATCTAGTTCTTTTTTTTTTTTTTTTTTTTGAACAGATACTTTCTTTATTGAAAATAGGAAGAGGAGCATCCAGTTTGAATTGATTTACAACAAACTCTTAGATATTCTTCCTGTGTCATTTTCAAGTACTTTCTGAACACTTTACCAGACACAGTGAAAAAATATACTATGAATAGAGATTACCCTACACCAGAGACTGTATCTAGTGATTTATTTATTTATTTATTTTTCCTTGGGACTGGGGTTTGAACTCAGGGCTTTGTGGTTTGAAAAGCAGGTGCTCTAATGCTTGAGCCGTGCCTCCAGTGCATTCTGCTCTGGTTATTTTGGAGATGGGGATCTTGTGAACTGTTTGCCTGGGCTGGCCTCAAATTGCAATCCTTGTGATCTCAGCTTCCCAAGTAGCTAGGAGTACAGGAGTGAACCACCAGCATGAGCTGGTGAAATAAAGGAAGGGGTAGGGTGTACACACTCATAAGAAGGCAGCATTTCTTAGTTGTCCAATGTGGTATCTATAAAAAGACTTCATCTCTTTTCTGTTATCAACAGTTACTTTATTGAGTTTTGTATTTTATTTTATTTATTTATTTTTTTTTTCATTTTTCTTTTATTATTCATATGTGCATACAAGGCTTGGTTTATTTCTCCCCCCTGCCCCCACCCCCTCCCTTACCACCCACTCCACCCCCTCCCGCTCCCGCCCTCAATACCCAGCAGAAACTATTTTGCCCTTATCTCTAATTTTGTTGTAGAGAGAGTATAAGCAATAATAGGAAGGAACAAGGGGTTTTGCTGGTTGAGATAAGGATAGCTATACAGGGCATTGACTCACATTGATTTCCTGTGCGTGGGTGTTACCTTCTAGGTTAATTCTTTTTAATCTAACCTTTTCTCTAGTTCCTGGTCCCCTTTTCCTATTGGCCTCAGTTGCTTTAAGGTATCTGCTTTAGTTTCTCTGCATTAAGGGCAACAAATGCTAGCTAGTTTTTTAGGTGTCTTACCTATCCTCACCCCTCCCTTGTGTGCTCTCGCTTTTATCATGTGCTCATAGTCCAATCCCCTTGTTGTGTTTGCCCTTGATCTAATGTCCACATATGAGGGAGAACATACGATTTTTGGTCTTTTGAGCCAGGCTAACCTCACTCAGAATGATGTTCTCCAATTCCATCCATTTACCAGCGAATGATAACATTTCGTTCTTCTTCATGGCTGCATAAAATTCCATTGTGTATAGATACCACATTTTCTTAATCCATTCGTCAGTGCTGGGGCATCTTGGCTGTTTCCATAACTTGGCTATTGTGAATAGTGCCGCAATAAACATGGATGTGCAGGTGCCTCTGGAGTAACAGTCTTTTGGGTAGGGAATAGCAGTCCCAGAGTTGGGCAATGCATGGACTTCCTGATTACAAATGGTTGCCTGGAATGTCCTCCTCTGAGCTGAAAATGGGTACAATATCTTCCTACTGGCCGTAGGAAGAGTTGTCAGTTAATACACATAAATTATTTGGCTTGATACCTGACATGGAGTAGGTATTCAATATAACTATTGTATTATATGGCCATATTACTATGGCTATTAATATAATTATGTCTCGGGGAGTTTGTAGGATTATTTGACTTAGTCCATGACCTTCCTATGAGGCAGACCTTGCCCACATTTCCACAGCTAGTAACTGCAATATCTTAGATTTAATGTAGGCAGCCTAACTCCAGGATCTGTGCTATTAAACCAGAGTACCTTGAGTGACATACATACTTTTCTTCTTTCTTCCCTTCTCTTTCATCCTTCCATTTCCCCTTACCTTCTCCTCTACCTCCAAACTATCCATCCATCATTCAATCCATCTACCCATCTTTGTCATTGCCCTCTTTATCATCTCTATTACTTTTTCTATCTACCTAGCTTGATCAATCATCTATCTTTGTATTGCCTCTCTATTTACACAAGTATTTGTGTAGCTATAGTTAACCCAACCATACAGAGAACAAAACTGTAACTTGGAGAACTTAACAGACCTCACATAACAGAGCTGATTTTCTAGTCTAGAACTGTTTGACTTCAAAACCTAAACTGTATTTTTAAAACTATGTCAAGATTATGATTAAATGTAGTCCCAATTCTTCTTCAATACAGTTATTTAAAATTTCACTTTTAAGAAAGAAAAATAGAAAAGTGTCGACTCTCTTTGTTATCCCCTTCCCTATTTGAGCTCCTAGCAAACAAGAAAAAAATTAATAAGAGGTATCAGAGTAGATGTTTGGGGGATGGATGGAGAGGACATATTTTCAGGAATGAGGATGGTACAATTTGTCAGTTGTGCACTGTCAACAGCTCGTGTGGCTTCATGTCTAATAGAGCTGTCCTTCTTCCAGGCACAACCACAAGTGCTATTACTGTTTTAAAAGAAACAAGCTGGCTCAGAAACAAGTGGCACCCAGGAAAAGTGTGACACGCCCTGCACATTTATATATAGAGACGCTGTATGGAGCCAACACAGTTATCTGCAATAATAGAGGAGAGTTGGCAGCATACAAATCCAAAACAGCAGGCAATCCTCAAATCATAACTCTCTAGCTTGGGGATGCATGGAATTCATTGAGATAATTTTGCATCTGATTAACTTTTCTAATTAGGCTTCCCATAAACCAGCATGACCTCTTCAGCTTCTCTCTCAGAATTCATAAATCCCTCTGCAGTAGCTGAGAATATTTTGGGAGCTGACCCCTGGTTAGTGCCTTTTCCCATCTTCCTGTCAATTGCTCAAACCCATTGCCTCTCCTTTCGATGTCCGATGTTTACCCTATCCCACTTAGTCTCTATACATCGTCTTTCTCCAGTCTCATCAGAAAACGGAGACCCATGGGCATGATTTAATTCAACTTCTGTCATGTTACTCTCCAAAAGAAGATGTCTAAGCAAGACTTTACCATAACTTTTCTGGAAATGCCTAATCTGAATTTTCTGCCCTGTTTCTCCAGTAGAAATTCCTGGAATTCTCCTTAGAAATCTCTGGAAATGTCAATATTTTTAAATATAGCATAAATTTTTCTAGGTTTCCTCTTTAGGACCCCAAATGGCTCAAACTTACTTGTGTTCATATATTGGGTTAGAAATATAGGCATTTGCTCAACTTTCGTTTTTCTTCCTGCTTCAGAGGAAGAAGCAGTTCCTACTCCTTTCCAAAATAAATCATCATCTCCTGTCCTGGATTCAGTTTCCCTTCAGGAGACAATATTATTATTTGTCTTCCTCTATTTTCAAGCCATTTTTATCTTCTGGCTTCTTCCATTAGCTGCAAACATACTTTGGTGGTCTCCACACAAAAATAAAAACAATGACTAAAAGGAAGCAAAACTTTTCCAAAACTCAATCTCTTTCTCAAGTTCCATCCGAATTTTTTCTTTTCTTCAATGACTGCTATTTGTCTTTATCTTTTACTCATTACCCAGACAGTAGAAGTCTTCCT
This sequence comes from Castor canadensis, assembly GCF_047511655.1. Classification (NCBI taxonomy): domain Eukaryota; kingdom Metazoa; phylum Chordata; class Mammalia; order Rodentia; family Castoridae; genus Castor; species Castor canadensis. The sequence goes on from NC_133393.1 coordinate 144,900,040, forward strand.
TTTGCTTTCTCCACTGAAAGCTCACATTGAAAAGAGACCAATAACCTCTAGCAAAACACTAACCATCTAGTTATTTTTTATGTCTCTTCTTTCCCATTAGACTGCCTACTCTTTGAGGTCAAGGAGCCTTATTAATTCTGTGTTCCAGAATTCATCAGAGAGTCTCACATATTATAACTTTGTGGAATGAATGAGTGCTGTCAAATCCAGTGGATTCTTTCTATTGTCACTGAGTGGTCTTCTTGGAAGCATTTGCTGTTGCCAATTCTCCATCCTTTTCGAATCCTCTCCCACTCTGATTCTAGGACACAGAATCTTATACAAGGTTGTAATAAATATAGTGGGGTTTGTGCTCTGCTTTGATTTCAAGAAAGGTATTACCTAAATTGGTTTTTAAGTCTCAGAAATTTCTGGTGTCTCCAGTATGTGGTAATTTGAACTTCATCTTATTTATGTCCATAGATTGTAAAACACTTGCTGCTAATAAATATGGAATAGTCACTCTGTATTTAACCTCAAGTTATTTTTTGAAATAAGTAGCCTAAAGAAGATTTAAATCTAATTTTAACTAAGAAATCTGATTGAAGGTCAAGTGTGCCTTATCTCTTTTATAAGAAGAAGCAATAAATGCTCCCAAAGCTACTTATGAGATGGCTGGTTACTATGAAACTAAAAGCAAGACTTAATGGCCCCAAGTTTATGCAATGGGTTAATTATAAAAATTTCCCCAATTCCTTATGCCATCTTGTATCCTTGCCTTTTGAATGTGATTTTCGCAGTGACCTCTCCTTGCCTTAACCTTGAATCTTGGCTGACTTTATGACCTGCTTTGGCCTATTGAAAGTGATTTTGTACCAGTTTCCAATTTCAACCAAGTGCTCAATAGCCTGGAAGGCTCCCATTTATTCTCCAAAAACTCCACAATCCCCATGAGGATAAAGGCAGATTAGCCCACTGGAGAAGGAAAACTCATGTGAGGCAGAGATGACTCTTCCTAGCTGAGACCAACCTAGAGGAGCCAGCTCCCATCAGACTGGTCCCTGACCATAGACATAAGAGTACACCCAGCCAAGACCAGCTGAGTTCACCCAGCCAGATACACAGATTTATGAGATAAATAAATACCTAGCATTATAAGACACTGTGTTTTGGGATGGTTAGGATATCTAAATAAAGAAAAAAAAACTGAGTCACAGTTGTCTGAATGGAATGTCTGACCATCTTAATGATGAAATCCTGATGACTATCTGACTGAGGCAGCTGATTGTCTTGCCTGATTTTTTAAAAAAAAACAACTTTATTGAAATATAATTCACATGCCATACAACTCATCTATTTAAAGTGCATAATTCAATGGTGTTAAGCATATTCAGCATTTATAACCATCACCATGCTCAATTTTGGAACACATTGTACCCCCAAAGATACCTCATCACTCCTTCCTGTAGCTCTACACAACCACTAACCTACTTTCTGTCCCTACAGATTTGCCGATTCTGAAAACATCTTGTAAAGAGAATTATACAATATGTGGATTTTTTGTGACTTGCTCTTTCACTTGGCATAATGTTTAGGTTCTTCCATGTTGTAGATTCTGCCAGTTCTTCATCTATGTCTACTGCTGAATAATATTACATTATATGGATATGCCATCTTTTATTTATCCATTTATCAGTTGTTGATAAATGGGTCATTTCTACTTTTTGGCTTTTCTCACCAATGCTGCTTTGAGCATTTATGTCCAAGTTTTTGTGTGGATATGTTTTCATTTCTCTTGTACATACATCTAGGAGTGAAATTATAGTCATACCATAGCTCTGTATATTACCTTTTGAAGAGTTGTCCGACTATTTTTTCATGGTAGCTGCACCATTTATCATTTCATTAGGGTATGAGGGTTCTAATTTTTCCACATCCTTACCAACACTTGTTATCATCTGCATTTCTTTTTTCTTTTATAGTACTGGGGTTTGAACTCAGGGCCTCAAGCTTGCTATACAGGCATTCTTCCACTTGAGCCATACTCCCAGCTCATCTGCATTCTTGTTAATAGTCAGCCTAATGAGTATGAAAAGTTATCCTATTGTGGTTTAATCTTCAACTACCTAATCATTAATGATGTTGAGATCACTTTATGTGTTTATTGTGGTCATTTGTAAATCTTCTTTGGAAATATTATCTATTCAGATCCTTTGCTAATTTTCTTAAAGTTTTGCATGTCTTTAATACAGATATGTATTTAATACATCTATAGTTGGTTGAATCTGCAGATGCAAAACCCTCAGATCAGGAGAGTCAACTGTACAAAAATCCAGAAAACTTCTATAGGGAAAAATTACTGCCAAGTCAATGCATGGCAAAGGAAGCAAAAAAATTCAAACACATGACAAAGACAAGGAAAGAGTTAATATATTTGATACATATGTAGCTCCTTCAAATCAGAAATGTATATATAATATATTATATAATAATATGTTATATGTTATGCATACATGCAAACACACACTGCTGTAGTTTGGATATGAAGTGTCTCCCAAAGGCCTGTGGATTAAAGGCTTGCTCTCAGCTCATGGTCTTTTTGGAAGTGGTCATATCATAAAGGTTCTGACTTCATCAATGGATTAATCCATCGAGGGAGTCATAATTTGTAGCACTTTGGGGAGGTTGTGGAGACTTAGGAGGTAGAGCCTAGTGTGAGGAAGTAGATCACTAGGGAGTGTTTCTTTACAGAGGGTACCGGTCCCAAGTCCCCTCCTCCTCCTCACTTTCTATGCTTCTTGGTCACCGTGAAGTGAGCAACTCTGCACTGCCATGATGTTCTGCCTGGCCATATGCTCACTTTCTCTGCTCATTTTTAATTGAATTATTTGTCTTTTTTAATTATTGAGTCATCTCGATTAATATTTGTTGTGTTAAAAGCTAACATTTAAAAGATAGTTGCCCAGTTTCTTTGACCACATCTTGCATTAGGTTGATGGTTCCCAATATGACTGGACACTGGGTATAAAAAGGGAACCTTTTTGTTTTCTTTAAACACTTTTATTAGTGTATATTAATTGTGAAAAATAATGGATGTCATTGTGACTTTTCGTCATGTGCTTGTGACATACTTTGATCATATTCACTCCTTTTTATCCCTTCTTATCCTCCTTCCCCCATCCCCAGATCCCTTTCTACTTCCCTAATAGTCTCCTTTCTATTTTCCTGTCTCTCTCTTTTTTCTTCTATATTCCACATACGAGAGGAAACATGACATACTTGTCTTTCTGAGTCTAATTTATTTTGTTTAACATAATGATCTCTAGTTCTATCCATTTTCATGCAAATGACATGTTTTTTTCCTTTATGGCTGATATTTAATCCACTGTGTATATGTACCACATTTTCTTTATCCATTCATAGGTTGATGTGCACCTAGGCTGATTTCACAGCTTCACTGTAGTGAGTAGTGCTGTGATAAACTTGGGTGTGGAGGCATCTCTATTATATGCTGACTTTGTTTCCTTTGTGTCTATCCCCAGGAGTGGTATAGCAGGATCATATGGCAGTTCTATTTTTAGAGTTTTGCAGACCCTCCTTATTTTTTTTTCATTTTTCTTTTATTATTCATATGTGCATACAAGGCTTGGTTCATTTCTCCCCCCTGCTCCCACCCCCTCCCTTACCACCCACTCCGCCCCCTCTCTCTCCCCCACCTCAATACCCAGCAGAAACTATTTTGCCCTTATTTCTAATTTTGTTGTAGAGAGAGTATAAGCAATAATAGGAAGGAACAAGGGTTTTTGCTGGTTGAGATAAGGATAGCTATACAGGGCATTGACTCACATTGATTTCCTGTGCGTGGGTGTTACCTTCTAGGTTAATTCTTTTTGATCTAACCTTTTCTCTAGTACCTGTTCCCCTTTTCCTATTGGCCTCAGTTGCTTTAAGGTATCTGCTTTAGTTTCTCTGCGTTAAGGGTAACAAATGCTAGCTAGTTTTTTAGGTGTCTTACCTATCCTCACCCCTCCCTTGTGTGCTCTCGCTTTTATCATGTGCTCATAGTCCAATCCCCTTGTTGTGTTTGCCCTTGATCTAATGTCCACATATGAGGGAGAACATACGATTTTTGGTTTTTTGAGCCAGGCTAACCTCACTCAGAATGATGTTCTCCAATTCCATCCATTTACCAGCGAATGATAACATTTCGTTCTTCTTCATGGCTGCATAAAATTCCATTGTGTATAGATACCACATTTTCTTAATCCATTCGTCAGTGCTGGGGCATCTTGGCTGTTTCCATAACTTGGCTATTGTGAATAGTGCCGCAATAAACATGGATGTGCAGGTGCCTCTGGAGTAACAGTCTTTTGGGTATATCCCCAAGAGTGGTATTGCTGGATCAAATGGTAGATCGATGTCCAGCTTTTTAAGTAGCCTCCAAATTTTTTTCCAGAGTGGTTGTACTAGTCTACATTCCCACCAACAGTGTAAGAGGGTTCCTTTTTCCCCGCATCCTCGCCTACACCTGTTGTTGGTGGTGTTGCTGATGATGGCTATTCTAACAGGGGTGAGGTGGAATCTTAGCGTGGTTTTAATTTGCATTTCCTTTATTGGCAGACCCTCCTTATTGATTTCCACACTGGCTACACTTATTTACAATCCCACCAACAGTGTATAAGTTTTTTGGAGGAGAAGACTTTAAAAAAATATAACATCTTGGGTGGACCTCATGCTTGGAAAGACCAATCCAGTCAAAGTATGTACCCTAGAGACCCTAACAATCAGCTAAGTTTGGAGTCATTCTCTTGGTCCATATATTCTTTGGTAAAGTAATGTTGAGAGTAAGGGGAATTACTTGGCTATTATAGCTGAAAATCAAAGGAAAATAAAAGCTTCTAACTCTTGCTCCCTGGCATATTCTTTTAACCACGTAGGCAGGTTTAATAAGTGCTATGTTTGGATAGTAGCAATGGGCAGAGGATGTACAAGGTTCAGCTGTGACTTTATTAACTGTTCTTAAAAAGCATGGACTCTACCCTCCATAGATTGTAACTCACAGTCCCCAGAGGAATAAACTAACAGGAACTCAAAGGCAGAAACAAATATGTACTGTCCCCTGCTATTCTCAATAGCAGTTATCCAAATAGACCCCTGTCTGGGAAGTGGGGAAGGAAGAAGGTATTGAGTGGATTGTGGAGAGCACAGTCACGTAGAGATGGGAATAGTGGGATGTTCACGTAGAGATGGGAATAGTGGGATGTTCTTGAACATATAAAATCCAGGTAAACAGCAACAGCTAACACATTCCAGATTCAAATTCTGCAAGAAAAGCTCTGTCACTCCCTATGACCAAAGGGCCAAAAAGGACACCAGCTTCTAAGTCAAGCACCATTACTATCAAGTAATACAGGTATTTTTAATCTTTACTTTGTAAGAATTCTTCACAAAAAAGATTTGCAGCGGAATCAATTATGTAACCTGTCCCTTTAAAAAAAGGATATAAAGCTGTATAAATCCTGTGGTTATACTTGCTTTAATAAGGGTAGAAAAATACCTAGAAGGAAATAAACCAGAAATTAAACATTTTGTTCATTACAATTTTCCCCAAAGTCAACATGAATTGCTTTTAAAATAACAAATTTCTTTCTCTCTCTCTCTCTCTTTTTTTTTTTTTTTGGCAGCACTGGGAGTTGAACTCAAGGCCCAATGCTTCCTAGGCAGGCCACTTGAGTCATTCTGCCAGCCCCAAATTTCTTTCCCAAAGGTGGGTAATACATTTACATTTAACTGCTTGCTACAAAAACCATGATGGTGGGTTTAAAATTCTGTTCTGCTACTTGCTAGATGTGTGACCTTGGATCTGTCTTGACTTCACTTCTCTAAGATTAGCATAAGAGTAGGACATTCTTCATAGAGCGGAGGTGAGGATTAAATGAGTTAACCTGTTTAGAGCGCTTACTATGTATACCTGACATTTAGTAAACACTGTACATGTACTTATTATCAGAGTTTTAGCTGCATTGTTTTTTTTTTTTTTTTACTTATTCTCTCATTTATTCATTTGACAACTATTCACTGAGCCCTTTCCATGTGTCAAGTCCTGTGCTGAACATCAACTGTTCAGAGGTAGGAGGCAGAATTCTGCTGTCAAACTCATGGAAATTCCAGTAGAATACCACTCTGATATTTCCCCTCTCACACTGAATAGGGTTTGCATAGCCCCTGGCCCATGGAAACCACATCTAGAGGACTCTCAAGACTGGTGTTGTGCCTATTTTCTGAGTACCACTTTCTTCTATTTCTGTTCTTGCAACGGTACCTTGCACTGATGGTACTAGGCACTGTGTGAGTTCTTCCCAGGCATTTGGGCATGTGAGGTTTACATTTGTCCCTCAAGATCAGTATTCTGATTTCTGTTCTATACACAAGGAATATAAGTCTCTGAAAAGTCGAGTAATTGAACTCCTAACTATGAACCCAAAGCAGCAACTCTTAATGACCACAAGATTTTTCCCTGTCAAGTCACAGTTTATTCTTATCCCAGTAAACTTCTCCAGCAACCTCTCCAGCTGCAGCTCCTTGTGGAGCCAGTGTTGGGGAGAAAGTCTAAAAGCTGAGGAGGCAGAAGAGGGACCCAATAAATGACTCCCAGGTTGCAATTATGGACATAGAGTCAAAATTCCTCACCGACAGAATCATATCTTGGTCAATCCTGCGTCCCCTGACTTCAATGTTATCAGCTATTTAGATGAGTCTCAGTGTCCCTCAAGATATAAGCAGAGCCCTCACTTTTGTAGGAAGCATGTGGGAATGTGGCTTTTTGAAGAAAGATGACCCTCCAAAGCTTTATCACATTTGATTTGCCACATGTTAGGAGAAAACTGTCATTTCCCATGTTGAAGATTAACACTAGTCAAGTTATATTTCTAGACAGCCCACCTTCTCTGTGCATTGAAAGAGTGCTGTGTTCCTCTCTAACTACCAGAACACAGAGGGAAACTACCGCAGCCTAAGTGGTTTTTTTTTTTTAATAGAAAAACTTGTCTTTCTTTTGTGGTCTGTTGAATTAAAGTCTGGAGAAGGTGGTAAAGAAGAGACTCTATTTCCTACTTTATCTTGGTACATTCATTGTAAATGTTTAACACCTGTAGAGATGCCTGGCTGTTTAACACCATGTTATTGTTATATTTTGGCTACCTATTGCCATGGAAATTAAAAACAGTAAGAAAACAATTTTAAAAAGGACCTCAAAGCACACTGTTGCTTCCACATTCTTACTCTTTGGGCTTTTGTATGCATTAATTATTAAGTTTATTTTCAGTGTATTTCTGGAGTCATACAAGACCCATGAAGCAGAACTTCTGGAAGGAAGTTCAACTTCATGCATGCACAACTCTCTGTACTTCTCAACCTAGTCTGAACCACTGGGAAAATTGGGCCATAGTAGAAATTATCCTTTATTGTCTCTCTTTCCTGTACTTAATACATTTGTCTGTCTACTATTCTTATGGATTCAGAAAGTGATCAGGAAATACACTTTAGGTTCAGCTTCATAGTAGGGTTTAAGATGGTTGTTTGTGATGGACTTTTAGGTGTTATGACAGGTCAGGAAGATAATATAGTGCCTTGACTTTTTTTATAGGTAGAAGATTGCACTGTGTCATCTACAGTGCTTGAAAGTTGTCCTAGTAAATCAAATTTGCAATGTAAATATGCTGTTTATAAAATAAGTAGTGACAATTGGTTCGGGTTTGGGTTTACAGTTACAGGAGTTCTTGAGTCCAGCGGTAGGTGGCCTGCAGTGGACAGGGAGATTGCCTTCTGGGTCTTGAGAATCTGCCAAACCCCATGTTTTCAGGTGAAGGGTGAGTATTAGGAGAATGAAGATATTCTTATTATCTTGTTCCAGTCATGTAACTAAGACCAGATCTTTCTGGTTCTAGCAGCAGGATAGCAGGTTGAAGAGAAAATTTAAAAGAACTGAAGCCCAAACCCAGTAACTTTCTGATTTTATCATCTTTAGTAGAGACATATTTGTTTATCCTCTCAAATGTCTCCTGAAAAATAGTAGAGTGAGTCTACATTACAGGTCCAAGGTTCCTCAGCGGGGAGTTGGCAGGCTGGGCTCAAATCCAATGATCTAATCATTTAAATCAGGTATTGTGTTTAGAGGGCTAGTTATCCTAATTAGGCAACATACCCAGGTAAATGGTCAATGTATTCATTACTGCAAATAAATTTAATAAAACCTGTTTTCTAGTGGTCTGGATAGTAACACAGAGATATCTAATTTCACATAAGAAATGTTAGAGCTGGATAGAAATTCCCAGAGCATCTAACTCAGTTACCTCATTTCATAGATTAAAAAAAAAAAAGGCAGAGAAGAGAAGTGACCCACCAAACCCTCCCTCCAAACTAATAGGATGTGAAGGTGGAGATTACCCATCTCCCAGTGCAGTGGACCTTCCTCTATTCATAGTACAACCCATGGGAGTTTACAGAGGTCAACACAAAATAATTTAGGTATAATTATGAAGCTCATATATTTTAGAATATGGATACCACAAACATTCATGGATATAAAATTGGGGTCACTTACCCAGGGGAACGTTTATGACTTGACATATGCCTAATCATGGGATCCGTGAAGAAAACATGAATTATATTTGTCTAACCAAACCTGTCATCCATTTCCTGAATTTTTTACTTTTCTGTTCCTTCTCCGTCCAACCAGTTACCAAGTACTACATTGTGTTTTTCCCCTCTTCAATGTCTTTCATGTATATTTTCCTCCATCACCACCATCTCCACCCAGAGTCCCCAACCCTAGGAGGATGTGGATTATCTACCACATCCTGACTTTTCTCCCTGCTTCTAGTCTAATTATCCCCAAGTGAGGCCATGCCATTTCTTGTCTTTAAAATTCGCCATAGTTTAGAGGTAATGAAAATCTCATTTTGAGACAGTAGGCTCTGCGTGATCTCTCCCACTCGACTTCCTTACTTTCTCTTACTGTCACTGCCTGCTATTCCCACCTCTTCCTATCAACCTAGAAAATGTCAAATTCGCCTGCATTATCGATGAATTTATTGAATGATGAATGGATAACACCCCAATCCACTTGTCCTTCTCTGAATATTTCATTTTCTCTAGGATTTAATAACATGATAGAGTAAGAGTAAAGGTAACTCACTAGTATTGAGTGCTTATGTTAGGCCAGCAACTATGTGGATCATTTCATTTAATCATCTCAATACCCTCAAAGTATATTCTGGTATTTCCCCCTTTTTACAGATGGGGAAACTGATATAACTAGTTATCTAGGTAACTATCCAGTTATAACTTATAACTTAGCCTTCCTAACTTCAGGGCCACATTGTTCTTAATGACTCTGCATACTGGTTCACTTCTACAATATGCTTTTCCCAGTGCCTGAAATCTGTCCTTTACCCCTTCTTTCTCTGTTTCAACAAACTGTTATTTATCTTGTAAATCCCAGGTCAAACATCACTTCCTGAGACCCCTCTGTCTTCCCTCTTTGCTATCTGTACTAGGTTATTTTTCTGTTTTCCAAACACCAATTATCCATAGGGAATAAAATCCCTTAAAATTGGTCAATATGATCCAGTCTTTTCATGATACAGCTGAGGAAATTGAGGCTCAGAGTAGGGAAGGGATTAGTCCATGAACACATGTTAAGTGAAAAGCAGATTGAGAACTAAAAACTGAGATCTCCTAAAGCTTCGTCCCTTTCATCTTATATGGGACTTCTCCACATTCTTACTAGCTTTTACAATGCGGTTAGTAAAATTCTTCTCTTGTAGTGGTTGTGTGGTTTAGGTAAGATGTTAATCTCCCCAGGCCTCACTATCTTCATTGAAAATTGCACACAATGATACTGTTTATAATGAGAATTTATTGAGAGGATGCAATAGGCATTTGGTATAGGTCTTAGCACATATATGAGCCTGCCATATTGTAAAACTCTGGGGGCACCATTCCCCTGATAAATTTTCCTGTTCAATCAATAGTGCTTTTATCATTGCTTTTTCTTCTAAGAGATGCTTCTGACTCCCATCTGCCTGCTAGCCCAGGCTTTCCCCTTTGTAGCTTCCTGTTTCCCATATCGGGGCTGGAAGTCTTTGTGCTTGTAGAGCTGTTTGCTCTCCTGAATCCTCACCGGCAGCCTGGCGAGAGGACACCAATCAAGCCAGTGTCTCCACCCTTGGGTTACCCTGCAAAACTGATTTGGACTTTCTAACCCCTGTGTATTCCCTATTCATTTACCAACTGAAAAAGTACTGGAAATTCAGCAACCCTGAACTAATGTAAGAAATACAGTGTCAAATGACTTTTAAATTTAAAGGGCAAAATGCCATTTTAAAGGAAGGTCTCTTTATGAGGCTGTTCTTCCACTCAGAACAGCGTGCAGATCCAATCCTCTGGAGATGCAATAGGGAAGTATTAGGTGTAAGAATGACAGCCCTTTGATTTGGGAAGTATTAAGCCTTTGTGCTGTAGGATTAGATAATAGTATGGACCTGTATCCAAAATGAGTTTTATAATTGGAACAGATGGCTGTGATGATTTGCCATTGCAGTCAGAAAGCACACATTATCAGACCAGGTGTAGGTCAACCTGGATTGCCCACTTTCTGCTGTATCAATGCTGCACAAATTCCTTCATCCCTCTACAGTTCAAGATCCTCATCTGAAACACAGAGAGATTAACACAGAGAGTCCTATGCTAAAGGACTTCTCACTCATTAGTAGGTAAGTATCCAGCGCTCACCATGTGTTTATTCTAGGCCTTTGGGTGACATTAGTTAGCAAGGTGATACAAATAATCAAATGAGATACTATAAGGCATTCACTCAGTATTTGGCATGCTGTGAAGTGTGCAATAAATGGCAGCTATCTGTACCACATTTTCTTATTCACTACACAGAACTGTGGTGTGCGCTTGTTTGTTTTGAAGGCTGTCCTTTCCCCATGTGATGTATAGAGTCTTCATACTTTCAATATTTACCTGACTGGTTGAACAATAATATGGGGGAAGGAAAGAAATCCAAACACCAAAATGCTGATCTGAGGGTCACAAGATTTAAAAAGCTCTCAAGGAGATGACAGTAGACATCTGAGACACACTTATCAATTAGGGGTGAAGGTTTCCATGGCAGACTGATTTCTTCCATCACTTAATGTTGTGTGTGCTGTATATTTTCTGTAGGCTGTGTTGGGGAAGGGATAAAATGGGACTAGAATCAGACAGTGTGCAAGGAAGGGTTTTTCTCATTTAATAAACCTTATTCAAAAAGTCCAATTTCTAAAATATAGGCTGGAAATGTAAAGTCTACAATTTATTCCCATGCTATCCTGGTGAAGACAAATTTCTCCAGGTCCCTGAAGACTGGATTCCTGAGAAGGAAATCCTGGTGTCAGAGATAGAAAGCATTAAAATAATTAAACACTCGTTTTGGAATCACATGGCAGAAGGGTGGGGAGGGGGAAGAACTGACACCGGCCATGTTCCACATTACCAGACAGTGTGCTAGAGGCTTGGGTAAGAGGGTGATGAGACAGACGGGCAAGGTCCCTGCTCTCATGTAAGCCACAGCCAGGTGCAGGACCAGGAAAGAAGTGAGAACATGGAATAAGGCAGTTAGAGATGCTTCTCTGAACAGGTGCTTTTCCAACTCTTTATTTTTATTATTTTCTGTGGAGCTAAAGATTGAACCCATGGCCTTACACATTTTAGGGAAGCACTTTACCACTGAGCTACACCCTTAGACCAGCTTTTCCAACTCTTCTTTTTCCTTGCAGTACTGGGGTTTGAACTCAGGGCCTCATGTTTAGTAGACAGGCACTCTACCTCTTGAGCCACTCCATCAGCCCTGAGCAGGTGCTTTTTAGGCTGAGACCTAAGGACCAAAGAGAAGCAACACGAAAAATGGAGGAAGTTACCAAGAGGAAAAGATGGCATTTGAAAAGACTCCATGGTAGAGAAGGACTCTGAAGTCACAGTGGGTGGAGTTTGTGGAACAAAAGACTGGGAACAAGAAGGGATCGCAAGAGGTAGGTAGGCTGTGGGAAGGAGTACAAACCATAGTCCAAGTCAAAGGGAACTCTTTGGAGAATTTGAAAATTTTTTTTCTAAATTTTGAAATAATTTTTGACTTTTAGAAGAGATGTAGAGATAGTACAGAGAGTTGCCCTTGTACCATTTGCCCAGTTTCTGCTAATGTTAACATCTCACTTAGCCACTGGAGCAATGCTCTTATTTGACTCCAGATCATCAGAGCATTCTAAGCAGGGCCATGACTTATTTTAGTCTATGCTTTTAGAAGACAGCTTGGGCTACTGCTGTAGGGGAGCTCATGGGGAGGGAGAGCAATGGAAGTGGGGACCAGGTAGAAAATTCAAACAGTGAAATATGTCAGAGATAGTGGAGCATGGTTATTGGCAATGAGGATGGGAAAAACAAATGGCTTGGATACTCATGGGTGAATGGGAAACAAGGAGGGGGTGAAGGAAAGGGGAAGAATGTCTCCTGTACATCCTCGAGCACTGTCCTGGCTTGAGCAATAGGACAGATGCTAGTAATACTGACTGAGATGAAGAAGACTAGTGGGGGTGGGGGGGGAGATCAAAGGTTCAACTTTGAACATGTGATTAAGTGTGAGACCCTTTGAATTTTACAGATGGTAGCATTCTATCTAATGTAATATATCATTGCTACCACTGGAAGAGAACCTCAGTTAGGGATATACTTCGATGTAACGCCCCTTTTCAATTCTTATTTTACCATTTTAACTAGAAGGAAGTACTAGTATTAAACATTAGTGAAGAGTCTGGTCCTATTTTGGATTCTGTTAATTGGATTCTAATGATTAGATTCAATTAATAGGATTTTTTTTTTTTGGCAATAGAAAAGATCCTATTAGTGTGGCAAATACTGAAAGAAATGAGCTCTCTAGATTGAACCCTGAAAACAGAAATCAAGTAGTGGCACCAGAATCTCAGGCCTGAGGCCAGCTGGACTCTGGGGTTCTGTTTCCTATTGGCTGGAGATCTCTGTAAAGTGGAGACAAGACGTGTTTTATGGTTGTTGTGCTGCTTCTGCTTGTATGATGATGTTTATGAAGTGCCCGGTGCTTGGCATAAGAATGTTGATTCTTTTTCTGCCCTTATAGATGATTTCCTTAGTTACCAATAGCAATCTCCTGCATTTTTAAAACAGTTTGTAAAAATGTGCTTACATGAACAGTTTAGTTTTCTCAGACATCAGGATGAAATAGAAGTATTTTTTTTTCCCTTCAAAGTGAGAAAACTTCAGAAACTAATTAAATGATCTGAATTGACTTAATTTAGCACAGAATTAAGGGCTCTCAGCATGGGCTGATCTTCTTGACCATCACACTAACCTCCACAGTTTCTGAATCTAATGATCCCAATTCTTCACTATCCAGGCATCTTCATGTCCTCACTGACCTTTGGCAGTGAACTCTCCCTGTTTATTGCACCATCAATTAGTGTCTCCTCACCTGCTTTGGGCAGAACATAGTGCAGAGTGTCACATGTTCTCCACTTAGCCTTTACCTGTGGTAGCTGGTCTAGAGCTGCCACTGATAACCCAGGCCCCTGGTGTCCCTTCTGCCTTCCACAGGGTCTTCACTGCCCTACCATCTTTCTGTGCTCTTACTCCGGGACCACCACAAGGCAAAGCCACCCAGGTCTTGCTACACACGCACATCCTATCTTACTGATTGCCTTAGTCAATGCTTGCTAAATTCTTCGTGTCTCTGAAGCATACTTTCCTGTCATTCTCCCCACTTGCAAGTGTGACCTTCTTCTTAACTTGACTGAGGAAGGGAGGCGATTTTATCAGAGTTTCCCCACCATCTGTTTTCCCATCATTCATTCATTACTTTCTTTATCCTTTCAGTTGTTCCTGTGGTCATTCAACTATCCACTAACTTGCCTTGCTCCAGCCATCCTGTCTTTTCCTTTCATTCTCTGCCTTCTATAAAAGAATGCAGTCTTTCAAGCTACAGTTATTGAAGGTGACAAGCAGATAGCTTACAGCTGGATTGTATACATGGTGATCAATCTGGCAGGGTTGAAATTTTTCCGCCGGTTATCCCCAACCTCAACAAGGGCAATCATTATGGGCAGAGTTGATTGGACTACAAACATGAGGCCATGGAATTCATCTTGTGCACTTTTGTCAATCTCAGAGATGAGGAAAACAGAGATCCAGAAGGCTGAGCTGGCTGCTTGATGCAGCAGTGTGATGCAGTGAAAGAAACCTGGGCTAGAGTTAGACAGACAGGTGCCTCACTCTGTCATCTCCTAACTGTGTGTCCTTGGGCAAGTGAGGTCTCTCTCTCTGAACCTTTCTCATTAAAAAAAATGACATCATTACCCACTTTGCAGACTTGCAGTGAATATTCTAAAAAGTGCATGCAAAGAGCCTAGCTCGTTTCCTTCCTTCCAACAGTAGTTGCTCAACAAATGGGGCTATGATTAGCTGAGACCCAAATCCAGAAAGCCAGATTCATATTGCAGCATATTTGTATTACCCTAAGTTGATGCATAGTCTCTCTGAAAGGTTTAGCCAAAAGGTCTTTTCTATGAAGCCTTTACATATCCCTTCCCCCTCAGAATTAAGCTTAACCTCTCTTGCACCTTACAGAGTTTTCCTTTGGCTGTTTTTTCTTTTTGGTAGTCATATTTCTTCTGTCATGGACTGCAGGTACCTTTCTTAGCTTGCATAGCTTGCAGGCACAGGAGTGTCTATAGATTTTTGGGTCTCTTTTGTTTTGTAATCTTTACAAAAATCACCAGAAAGGTTTGTGAACAATGCAAATTACCCAGTCCTGTTTCCAAAGGTTCTGATTCAGTAGGACTAGTCCATTAATATGGAATTTTAGTAACTAATTATAGGTGATTATAATGCGGAACCCTGGGAATTACAGCTCAGTACCTATTTTAGTGGCTTGCACATAGTAGGTGTTACAGAAATCTTTACTGAGTGAATAATAATGAGATGTATCATATCATTTATCTATTACCATATAACCAACCACCTCTTAAACTCAGGTGGAGGGTTTTAAACATAAAAATGGCATAATTTAATTAAAAGTTTGATATCAGTCTGGCTGCTCTATAAAGAGAAGTTAATGGGAGCAAAAGGGTGATAAGAATCCAGTAGGGAGCTATTTAAGAGGCCATCAGAGAGGTGATAGAGCCTCAAGAGGCTGGTGGCAGTAGAGATGGCTTAAAACAACAATGTTATGTTATTTTTCATGGTTCTGGTTCTGATAGTTCTCCTGGGCTCCCCTGGGTCCCTCATGTGGCTGCCATCACAGGGGAAGCTGAACCCCTGAGCATCTGTCTCTATGGCATTTTTTATCCTTACAAAGGCTACATGGAGAAGCCTCACATAGTGGCAGCAGCATTCCAGAAGGACTAGCCTCTTTATATAGCATTTATCAAATTTCTCTCTCTATGTCCCATTTGTTGATACCTTGCTGGCCAAAGCAAGTTACCTGTCAGAGGTAACAGAGAGGACCAGGAAAAAGTGTGGCTAGTGGGAGACATGATTCATTAGTAGGGTTACCAGATAAAGCACAGGCCAACCAATTAAACTTGAAATTCAAATAAGTGAAAAACTTATCTTTGTAGTTCATATAAGTACACTAAAAGAGTATAAAAGTGTGTTTTTAGTATACTAAAAATTGTTCTTTGATAATTTTTTAATATAAGTGCCTCCCATGTGATAGTTGGGATATGCTTAAACTAAAAAAATTACTCTTTGTTAATTTTTTTCTAATTATAACCCATGCTATATTTGGGACAAGCTTATACTAAAAACTATCTGTTGCTTATGTGAGAGGCAAATAAGTAGTCATCATACTATTTCTTTGCTAAATCTGACATCCTTACATTGGAGACAATTAGAAATCTCTCACTTGCTCTATTGTGTTTAAACCATTTCTATGAAATTGATGCTTGGGCTTTTCTGCCTTGGCCTAGTCTCAAAGAAGAGTGGATACTTATTTCTTTGCTGCCCCTTGGGCACAGGGAGGTAAAGTGTTTTCAACTCTCCTACTTGATATTTTCTTGCCTTAGCAAGGCACAGTTCCCACTGAACTCTGCTGTCACATGTGGTGTCTTTGTAAGCCTCAGGTTTGTTTCTGCCATCACTATCTTCTCTGGTTTTCTTCAAGCGGTTCTCTTTACCCAAGGTCATCTGCTTTCTAGACATCATCTCTCCATCTTGTGTGTCAGAGATTCCTTTGACATCCTGGTGAAGCCTATGGAATCCTTCCCAGAACAATCCTTTCCAGTACATAAAATAAAACACAGAGGAGTATCAAAGAATTATATAGAAATTCCATCATTAAAATATTTATAAAACAAAGCAAACCAAAATTTATGATATTGTGTGGCATAATTTGTTTTTTTAATTTTATTTTATAGTTTTTACATTTACTTACATGTGCATAGATTATTTGGGCCTCCTTCTCCCACCGTCCCTCTATGCAGAACCTGTTCTGCCCTCTTGTTCTCTGATTTTGTTGAAGAAAACACAGAAAAGAAAATAAGAAAAATATGGCGTTTTTGCTCATTTGAGATAAGGATAGCTATACAGGGAGATTCTTTGTGTTGCTTCCATGCACATATGCATTACAACCCAAACTGGTTCATCTCTACCAGACCTCTTCACCACTACCTAGTCCCCTTCCCATAGTGGCCTCTGTCAGTTTAAGATTACTATATTTACCCCTCTACAGTGAGCACATCAATCACATTCAAGTTTTAGGTTTCCTTCCCTTTCCCTGTTCCTCCCGTGTGTGTTCTCCCCTAAGTGTGCATCCCATGTCCAATAATATTACTGCATTTTTTTTAGGTCTACAATCTGCATATGAGGGAGAACATGCAATTTTTCTGAGCCTGGCTAACTTCACTTAAGATGATGTATCAATTCTTTATCAACACATTAAATAATAAGATCTTGGGGCAGATCTCTTTGAAGAAGATGAGTGTATGCAGTATTTCTAAATATCTTCAACAACTATAGTAACGTGATATAAAGATATTTATAATTTCTCTGGTGACAGAGTCAAAGGCAATGAAAGAAATGCCAAATCTCAGAAGTTTATGAAAATAGAGATGAAATTTTTTTGCCATCCAACTTTATAGACCCTTGACTTCCATCCATAGCTCTCCAAAGGGTCCTGTTAAGCCCTTCTCCTGGAGTATCTAGATCAATCCTGTTTTATCTGCCATTCTTCTGCAACCTATAACAGAAGCATTTCATTTCATTTTGGAATCACCACTGATGAGCCTCAGTTACAAGTGTTGCAAAGCGATTATAAGTTACACATAACACTTGTTTAAAAATTAGTGGGCACTTTGGAGATATTATCCAAGGATAGAGCTGAGTCCTCCATGATGTTTTCAGTCCAGTTGGTTTCTACCTATTCTTGGTACTGAGGCTTTTCAGATTAAGTCCTCAAAAATTGATTCAAACCATGGTCTGTGATTTTTAGCTTGCAACTACTGTTTGAACCATCTTTTCTTCTGCCCAATATGTTTATTGATTATCATACAGTTATTTGCCCAGCATCACTTCCTCTGTGAGTGCTTCCCTTTTTCTGCAGTGATGAAGTCACCAATCGAATGTCCTTCTAGAGGGGGCAATTGATTTAGGCTTTTCTAGCTTCATCTTTTCAAGCACTGGCTTCTCTTGGCTTCACAGTACCATACTCTCCTGATTTTACTTCTACCTTCCCAGCTCTGTCATTGTCCTGTGCTGACTTCTGATCCTCTACTTGATTTCAAAATAATGGAGTGCCCCTGGGCTCTGTCCAAGCTTCTTTTATTATTTGTACTTTTCTTCTCTTTCTCAAGTGATCTCACCCATCCCAGTGTTTGCCAACCATGCACTTGGTGATAACACCAGAATTATTATCTCTGATCTTGGCCTTTCCTGCTTCAGATTCCATACTCATCTGTCTTTTTCACAAGTCCAGATCAGTACCTAATGGACATCTTGAATGTAACATGGGCAGTTATCACTTTTATTCTCCAACTCTGTCATTCTTTTCAACATTCTGATCTCAACATAAACCACTAAAGCCAAAACAACCAGAAGTCATTCTCAGTTTCTTTATTCTCAGCTGAGGGAGCTGAACCTCCTGGCTGACCCTCCCTCACCAGGCTGACTGCTGTTGACCATCTGTACTGCCATTACCTCTGCTGAGGCTCTATCACCTCTTTTCTCACTTGTGACCTGGCTTGCTGCTATAGTCTCCTAATTGACTCTACTCCTTCTCTCCTTGCCCTCATTGCCTATTGTTTATATAGCAACTAGAGTGATCTTTCAGTTACATTATGACTCGGCCATATGTAAGCCCCTACAATCACTTTCCATTGCTCTTAGAATAAAATTCCCACTCTTGGCTAAGCGCCTGTGGCTCATGCCTGTAATCCTAGCTACTTGGGAGGCAGAGACCAGGAGGATCACAGTTCGAAGCCAGCCTGGGAAAACAGTTCGTGAGACTCTATCTCAAAAAACACCCGTCATCCATCACTGGTGGAGTGGCTCAAGGTGTAGGCCCTGAGTTCAAGCCCCAGTACTGCAAAAAAAACCAAAAACCCCCACCCTGGGCTGGTCAATTCCTGAAGACCTTTCTGCATTCAGCTCTTAGCATCTTCTCCTCCACTCTGAATTCACTTGGCCGCCTTTCTGTCTGTGAATGGTCTGGACTCATCATCTAATCGGGTCCTTTGTACCTGCTATCCTATCTTCCTACAACCTGGGGCGCTCATACTTTTGCTTCACAGTGCTCTTCATTACTCAAGACTTGGCTAAGATGTCACTTCCTCTCCCTGTGATGTGACCTTGGAACATCCTCTCAGTCACTAATGTTCCACAGTTGGCTTTAGTGTCTGCCTAGTACCCAACACTAGCTCTGGTTCTGTTGTTGTTTTTTACACTCTCACTTGTCTCTGACTGCCTTCTCTCTAGACCACAGCTCAGAGCTTTTGTAAAGTTATTTACCCTTGAGTCCCTAGCACATAGAATGCTGCCTGACACATAGCATGTGTCACTGTGAAGTGAATCCACAACCTTATCTTCTAGCTTTGTACTCATGTCTACACACTGAAGGACTCAGTAAAAGACTTCATGGATTCAGAAGCCATGCGTTCTCAAATTCATTGATTGTTTCTTCCTTTTAAATATGACTTTTCCTTTTAAAAAATTTTAACTTTGACTCTGAGCTAGATACTAGTAACTAATGAGACACTATTTCTTGTTATGATCTCCTGTTCTAGGAAGAAGACAGGGGAAGTCCAGTTGTCAGACATGGAACCCACTTTACAGAGGCCTTTGGGAAACATTAGGGGAAAATTTGGGTAAATCCTGAGGAAGGAGCTGTAGAAAGCCAGACCAAAGGTTAAGGAGATGGGTGGAGAAGTATTCTAGGTAGAGGGAGAGGCACAATGCAAAGTAATTGAGGGCAGCAGGGATAAAATATGACATTTCTAGGAAAACATAAGACATTTAGCAAGCCTGGAGTTTAGCCAGGAAGTGTAGCAAGAGACATGGCTGGAGAGGCTAGCAGAGGCCAGAGTGTGAAGAACTTCATGTTCAGAGTATCGAGTCGTTAAAAGTTTATACCTAGGGAAGACACAATCATGTTTGTATTTCAGAACAATCATCATTGCTGGACAATGGCTCAGGGGGGCAAGGGATGCACATAGAGAGATTATATTTTCAGGTCTAAAATTCGGAACAGAAGGTGGAAAGGGGAATTTCATGTCAGTTTCTGCAGTAAGAAGCAGTTTGGAACCTGTAGTAAGGCCACTAAGACATTGGATGCCAAGCATTCTGCTAAGTGCAGTATGTGTGGTTTTTAAACATATAGGTATTTGTGATTCATTTTCATATCTGGGGCACTACCATATTCTATGGTAAACAAAGAGATGAAACAGATAAGTGTTTAGATTGCTTTTCCACTTTTAGTTAGCACTCTTTGTTGATCCTTTAGCTTCACTGAATGATCCAACTAGACAAAGGTCTGAGGTCCCCAAATATTTTTACCAACCTGGTCCCTGAGCATTCTCTGAATCTGAAATAGATGGACTTAGGGTTTACTGAGACTCAGGTCATTAAGTTGCTTGTGTATGACAATGAGGTCAAGGCCAGGTCTTGGTTGCATGGGACAGTATGTTTAGGTAAGAGGGGTGAAGTGGGCAGAAACAGGAAGGGAGCCAGGTCTGGGGCACAGCTGCAGCACAGCAGGGGTGAGGAACAGGAGAGCCTGGCAAGTAGCCAAGGCACATCCCTTGCTATAATTGCCAAGTGTCAAGTGAATAAGTCCTTCCTCCTGCGGGGAAGTGTCTAGTTGACATAGAGATGCCAGAGGGGGAGGATAAATGGTACCTGTGCAAGGGAGACAAGGAACACTCATAGAGTCTATTGCTCATGGGGACTTTGACAAATCCTACTCATCTTGCTGCACTGGGAAAAACAACAAGGCTTATGGGAGAAAGGAGATAGTCAAGTTTACAGAGCTCAAAGTAGCAGCTTAGTTACTCTCTTCATTGAAATCTAAGGGTGTTTCTAGACCTGTATGGAAGCAAGAAGCATTGAGACAGTGAGGACAGGAGACAATGCTAACTTGTTAACCATATTGCAGAGTGGTGAGGGTATCTGCCCAGGGTGTGAGTCCTAGGCAAATACCCATGAATTTTCAGGTCAAACTCAGATCTCTGCTCAAATCTCAAATTAGCCCAGACTCCCTACCTGAGTCACAGGTACATCCATCCAGGTGCTCCCTTATCATTTCTGCTCAGTTTTTCCACAGTCACATTGAACTGTCACCCAGAATCCATTCCATACTTCTTCTAGAGAAGAACCTTATTCTGGTCTGGCTGGAAATCCCTACTCCCTTGCAGCTGGAAGTGGCAATGTAATCAGGTTAAAAACCAAGTTCCATCAATCACATGCTCTTACCTGAGATGTGGAGGGTGGAGGACACCCCATCTTACCTGAGATGCTGGATTTTTCTTCTAAGGAGGTTCCAGCCACTGCCTACCTACATGTGGAAATGTAGCTGCTCCTCAGGACACAGCAAGAGTGGCTACTTGATTCTTGGATCTCAATGACAGTGATATATGGTTAAAATCAGTGGTCCAGGTTGGGGCCTCCAAATTGGTTATTTTCCTGAGTGAGGCAGAGATGGAAGTTCCTCTGGTGGGCAAGTTTTCAGGCTCATTCCTAAAGACTGAGCACAGACATTCCTCCATCTTTCCAATGACTTTGGAAGGTCCTGCGCTAGATTGTAAAAATGGCTTTGATACCCTATTCCTCCCTGTGTGCATGCTTTTTGCAAGGGAACTCACATCTTGTCTCATGAAAAAGTGTCATCTATTTTCCCATGCCTAGAATTTGGGCTGGGAAAAATGGGAAAAAGGAACATTATGTCCATTATGCTTGTACCCTAAGAGGCCTTGTATGAATTTTCTCCTGTCCACCCCTCCCAGAAGTTATGTGAGTAGCCCAAGCCAGTCTGCTAAATCTGCCCAGTGGTTGTCCTAGACACTCTCAACCAACACCCAGTCAAAGCCTTGAAGCAGAGCTGCTTAGTTAATTTACAACTGACCACATATGGGAGTGAGCCCAGCCAAGACCAGAAAAACTATCCCTCTAAGCTGTGCCCAGATCAACATTCAATAGAATGGTGAGCTAAGTAAATGGCTCTTTTCATAAGCTGCAGTTTTGGAGAGGTTTGTCATGCAGTAAGAGATAACTAGAAGAACACTTAATTCTGAAAATTAAATCTATTACTACTTAGTGGTTTCTGTTGCCTGCAATTGAGCCTTGCCTGAACCACACTTAAAACCCAACATTTCCAAAAGCAGGCTCATCCTAGTTCCTGTTTAAACTCTGGCTTTCTTCTGGTGTTTCCATCTCATTATTTGCAACTCTTTCTTCTCCTTTACCATGGTATCTGCTCTATCACCAAGGCTTCCCATTTTATACTCAGATCTATATTGCTTCTGTCCACTGTCTACAGCCACCCTGGTCCACACTGCCTCCCTTTCTTATGTGGTTAATAAAAGTCTCCCCACTGCTTTCCTGCTTCCATTCCTGTCCTCTTTCTGCCTCATACACAAAGCAGCTGGGTGGATATTTTTAAAGGTGGTATAACAGCCTCTCCTCAGCATGCTTCTTGAGCACCACAAAGTAGCACTCTTATCTTTTCTTTCCAAAATACAGACCTTCTCCCTTTCCTTCAGCTTCCAGAACCTCTTTTACTGTTCCATCTCCAGGCCTTGCAGGTGCTGTTCCTTATGCCTGCCATGTTTTCTCTGCCTCCCTCCATGGTCATTTCTTTCCAACCTTCAGAGCCATTCATATGCCACTTGGTCCACAGACCTTCACTGATCCCTACACACACACACACACACACACACACACACACACAGAGAGAGAGAGAGAGAGAGAGAGAGAGAGAGAGAGAGAGAGAGAGAGAAAGGTTGAAGAAAGAGAAAAAGAAGGTCAAATCCTTCCATCCTAGGTTCCAACAAAATTTGGCACATGGCACCATCAGAGGTGAAAAATAGCCTTTGTCATACTTTCTTTCTCCTTTTTTTTCTGAGATATCTTTTTTTGGTCCTTATTCCTACACTCTCTTTTTCCTCTGCCAGGTCTCTTGGTTGCAGTTACTATTTAGTCTCAGTAGTTAGTAAGGTGCAATTCGTACAGGAGATACTCAGGGCATCTGTGAAAGGAAGGCTGAAGTACTGGCATACCCCTCAGGTCTCCTGCAGTGAGGTGGAATAGGTATTTAGATGCACACACTGTTGTGTGGGTGCTTGATAGAGGGTGGATTTTCATGCTTTGTCTCCATATACTCAGCTTTAGTATTTGTATTCAAAAAAATGAAGTTGAAGATATGAATCTCCATCCTCTGGTGCTGTGTGATGATCAGAAGTTTTATAGCCTGATGCTTGGGCTAAGAGTGCTCAAATGGTGAATTGCTTTATTCCTAGGGAATGGTCCAGCTGGGCACAAATGTTGCTCTGCTTCCTTGGGAGAAGAGCTTGCATGACCAGGAGAGAGGAGCTGGGCTTGAATGCCTGCTCTGCCATTAATTAGCTATATGAATTTCAGGACTTACTTTGCTTTCTGAGTCTCAGTTTGTTCATCTTTACATTGGGGATAAGATTATTTATACGTAATCCTTTAACCAATCTAGATAAAGAACCAAGCACAGTGCCTTTGAGCATATTAGATAGCTTTCAGCATTGGGATTAAAGAAGGAATAATTTTAGGAATTAATTATCCACCTAAGAAAGAGTCTTAGGTGTCCCAGGGAAGAAAGGCAACTAATACTGACCAAAAACCACATCCCCGAGAAATGTGTAAGAATTTGAGAACTGAGAACAGTTAAAATATAACAATTTTTGTTGCAAGAGATACAAAACCTGACTCTAACTTGCTTGAGGAAAAAATTTAAAGAACTATTTCATACAAGTTTATCATATGAATCAACGCATTCAGGAGTGGGCTTTTTTTCAGGCATGGTTGTACACTTGAGCTCAAATGGTCACTAGGAAGCAGTTATGCCGCACCGTCTCATATTTCTGCTTTTTCCCGTTGGGTCTCTTGGCGGTTGCAGCACTGAGTGGAGTTCATACCATTCTCTCCTTAGTCCAAGCAGGAGCAACATCCCTCCTTTATAAACTCAAACTTAATGATGATTGGGTTGACCTGGGTCATCTGTCCTTTTCTGAACCTGTTTCCATGAGCAGAATGGAAGAACACCATGATTAGCACAGGTTTGGGCCATGGGTCATGAATTTGGCATGGCTGAAGCTAGATGCACCTAGTCCCAAGGACTGAGGGTAAGGGGTAGTAGATGTCCCCAAGGTGAACATTGTAATCAGAAGGGGTAGGGATACAGGATAATTTAAAACACAATATTCATTTTCCTTCTTGTCTTATTTTAATTCAACCCTGTGTAATTCCCAGTCCTGGAACACTAAAATAAAAAGACTGTGCTTGTTCTTGCAGTGAAAATTGGGAGCTGGGACTGCATCCTAATCTAGAACCAGTCTTTGGTGAGAGGCATAGTCTAAAAAATAGAGGAAGTCCTGGCAGCTTTGATAAAGAGCAGGGTCAGTCTCCCGAAGTGTCACAGGGGAGACAGCCTGGGACGCTTACTTACTTCTGCAGGCATGGCTCCTAGACACTGGCCGTGCGATTTCTGCCCTCCAGTTCTCAGTGTCATCAGAAAATGCAGCTATGGGTCAGGGCAGCATGCCCTAACCTGAGTCATGGGTCAGCAGTCATCCTTCTCTGAGACATGGCTGCATCTGTTGGGTGGCACACTAAGCTATGCCCCATGGGAGCCAGAGCTATGAAAACAGAAATCCTTCCCAAAAGCCAAGCAGAATACATTGCTCAGCTGCTCCACCAGAGGGGCAGCAAGAGTAGGCTGCCTGCACTCTGAGCTTTCCTCACACAAAGCAAGATCACCAAGTGACTTCCACCTCTGCCCTTCGGCTGCCGAAGGGAGATTTGAGTTCACAGGCAGCCCTTGCCAATGGAAGCATTTGCTCCATCTCCATCCTCATCCACTTGCTTCTTGTCAAGGAAAAGGACTTAACAAAACACTCACATGAATAATTCTGATCCCTGTAAGTGGCCAAATTCCCCAGAGATTTCTGGGCCTTTCTGTCCACACTGCCTGCTCTGCCTAACCATCCTTGTAACACAATAGCATTGTCTTGTGTTTATGTCAGTCCTGAATGTGGCAATGCCTTTTAAGTCTGTGCTGCCTTGTAGCAGGGAGGAGGGCCAAAAAAAAAAAAAAAAAAAGAAAGAAAGAAAGAAAGAAGCAAGTCAAGTCTGTGTTCTGATAACGTAACGGGGTTGGGGATGGCATAGCAGAGAGATAAAACTTAAAAAATCTAAACATGAAGAAAGTCACCTAGCACTGAGAGTGAAGCAGCCAATAGAGTTACATGTAACCATATATGTGTTAAACCTTGCTTCTTGCTTCTGTTGCATGCTTGCAAGGGTATATAAGGTGAGACCCCTTTGTTCTCAGGGCTCAGCCTTTGGATGTGAATCCACTGAGCTGCTGCTGGCACGCTAATAAACACTGCTTCCTGAAAAGCCTTGGTGTCCTATGCCTCTGTTTGAAATTCCCATAACATTTATGGGGACTCGTCTAGGATTCAGAGAATCACCTCCTTTCTCCTGACTCAGCATCTTCGGCTTGTCAGGAGAGCATCCCAACAGGCACCAGTGGACCTGTCGATCTTACAGAGGGCCTTGCCTCTCCTGGCGCCAGAGAGCAGGTCTTGGTTGCACAAAGGAACCCAGAGAAGACTCAGGAATGAATTGGGAGCCCTGTCCATCAGACTTGCAAGAACCCAGGTTCAAATAATAGGCCTGCCTTTAGGAGGCAGAAGGAAGCATGATAACCTCCCAGAGACCCCCCTTGTAACCCTATCTGGGGTGAACCTGGCCTCTCCAGTTTAGGGAGCAGGGCAAAAGTGTGTGGGACACCTCCGGGAATTAGGGAGGTTGAGTGCCTACCAGGTTTTCTCACCAGCAAGATAGACCAGTATGGGGAACAACACAAGTAAAAAGAAAGCACTTTGGGTAAAATGAAAAAATCCTCTAGTTCTGAGGGTGGGGAGTGGGGGCTTGAGCTTTTCCTAGCCACAACCAAGTTTAAGGGATGGGTAAAAAAATTCACTTCCAAAGAGGGAGACTCACAAGAGAACAGATGCATCATCCACCATTCCACCAGATAGCCCTTTGGGTATAATTTAAATGGTTTTTTTTTTTTTTTTGAGAATGTACTCTAATTTTGTACATGTGTGTTAGTTTCCTTAAGTCATTGGGCAAAATTTAATTTGCTCCTGGAATTCCAGCTCATCTTAAGGTGACATTTTTTTTCTGGCATGCTTAATTTATAAAACTGTGTGTGTGTGTCTTCAAAATGGTTCTTAAACTGCTGTTATAAAGTTTATGTGCTATTCAAGGTAACAAAAAACCAGGGTGTTTGTTTTAAAGATCTCTTTTATAAACTGCTTAAGCTTTTTAACATATGAATATGTAAACATCTTGAGGATAGTTCTTATTATAGAAACAATGTAAAAAAACATTGTTACTCTGTTCTACTGCTACTTTTAAGAAAACCAGTTTTCAAACTTATTTCAATCACTAAGATGCAGCCATTCAGGGGTTAACACTCTGGATCAGACCAGAGGAGAAAAAAAAGAAAAGAAAGAAAAGGGGGTTCAACAGGAATCTTAAAATTTGGGTAGTTAAAAACTGACCTTAGTCTGTTTCATTCTGTCATAAATAAAATGTGGGATTTAATTCTCTCTTACAATACATGGGTCTATTAACAAATGGACTGTCTATTGTTAGGACCCGGAATCCTATTCCCCCCAAGAGACAGAGAGCCAGGTGTGAATGCAATCTACAAAGCAGAGTTTATTGGGCTGGCTAGCCAGGGTCGAGCTCCCACACGGACACGCAGGACCGGTTAGGAAAAACACGACCCTGAGCCTCTTTAGGGGAAATCTTATATAGACCGCGGTGGCATGCATATTTTCGTTATCAACATTGGGCAAGCAGGCAGAGCACATCTTGCGCGTACCTCACATCTTGCACATACCTCACATCTTGCATGTACCTCCCGCTCACATTCCCCACATTCTATATGCCCTAACCGAGCCCTGCCGCATTGCTTATCTTATCTACACGGGGTGTTTGGTACTGGTTTCTCCAACAAGGGGGTTGGAGCCCGCTGAGACCTCCTATTCCTTTCATTCCCCCCTTTTCTTACGGCCTAAATTGAGGAATCATTCTCAAGGGGATGAAGAGCCTGATATTGTTGGCGGAGGACCAGAAGTTGGATAGTATTAATTCGACTTTTGACAAAAGTCATTAAGTCGGTTTAGAATCCAGGGTCCTATGGTAACAAGTAATAGGATGATTATTATTGGCCCTGCCAGTGCAGATAAAAGGGTAGCCAACCATGGGGACTGGTTAAACCAAGACTCGAACCAGCTTTCCCCGGCCTCTTTTTCTCATTTTCTTTGTTCCAGGCTCTTTCGAAGTTTAGACATGGAGTCACGAACAACTCCGGTATGGTCAGCGTAAAAACAACATTCTTCCCCTAGAGCAACACATAGTCCCCCCTTTTGGAGGAACAACAAGTCCAGACCTCGTCGGTTTTGAAGTACTACCTCAGACAGAGAAGTGAGGGATTTTTCTAGGTGGCTAATGGAGGTTTCTATTCTCTCTATATCTTCGTCTATGGCTGCACGCAGCGAAGACATCCCTTTCTGCTGGGTGGCCAAAGAAGCTATGCCGGTTCCTGCTCCCGCTAACCCTAGGCTGAGTAGGGTAGCAATAGTTACTGCGGATATAGGTTCTCTCTTTTTCCTTTTCTCAACCATTTTTGTATTCCAGTATGAATATAGACTCTCTTCTGAATGATAGAGGATGCGGGGCAGCACAGTCACTATAACACAGAATTCTTTAGAGCTGTTAAACACCTTAGTTGATAGGCACGGGGTGAGTCCGGACCGCGAGCATAGCCACCACCCATTGTCCTTTGGAATTACCCATTTAATAGCATTTTCCCAGGTAGAACTGGCGTTAATAACAGTACATGAGTCCCGTCTGTTCTTTGGCACTTTTCCTAAGCAGGTTCCTTGGCTGCTTACCTGTTGTATGGTCAGACCTCTCTTACGGTCTCCCCAGGAACATTGAGTAGGGTTTTCCTCAGATGAGGTATCGTGAGTGGTGTTTAGCCCTATTGCCTCATAGAATGGGGGCCTCACATCATAACATAACCAACAGGAGTTAGTCATGTTAGGGTTGGTGTGGTTTAACGTCAGGAAGGCAGCACCCACTAGCTCCCAGAGGGGGTCTTTAGATCCGGTCATGAGACTGGGCCTCACCAGGGGAGGGCTGGTTTCTGATGGTCTTGGAGTTGTAACATTAGCCCAGGCTATGGTTGAGGGAAGGTGATGAGCAGTGGAAGGTCGGGGAGGTGGCTTTACATAGGGTGGCCTAAGTACCTTATTAGGGCCTATTGTTAGAGTAGAGACTGGTTGTCGCACACGCCGCAAGGTAAAAAGGGCTCCTGGATGATTTGTTTTGTAGAGTCTGACTCCCCAGGATTTACCCAATTCCCAATTCATTGCCTTTTTTCCTAAATCAGTGAAATTTATCATAATGGGATTACAATTGGGGGGAGTTGGGCATCCCTTATTTATAGGTCTAGGTTGGTGGTATGTAATGCCAGATTGAGAGACTCTACTTAATTGAATAAGGTCCCCCTGTTTGGGGGGTGTCCACCATATATCCCCTGAGCTCTCACAACCCCATGACTTACAATAATAGTCTGTGATTCCTCCACATTTTTTTCTGTGGTTGGGTTAGGGAGCGGGGCAGACATAGAAGTAACTTTGGCGCAAATCCCATTGTCCCCTGCCAGTGAATAAGGCCCTTAAGTCAAAGTATAATTCTGGGAACCAGGTGCTGGGAGGGGTCACCTTGGAGGTCTGGTTAAGAATGTCTCCTGTGGATACATCTACAATCATCCAGGTCAGGTTAAAAGGTTGATGTGGATTTGTATGCCCCCAGCAAGTGGTGGACAGGGTTAGAAAAAGGAATAAAGTTACCGAGGTCCAGTATGAAGTTTGGGTTTGAAAAAATTTTCCTTGTGGTGGGACACCCTTCTTGTTGGCAGGAGGCCTTTCTTCATAGCTACTGGATCTGCCGGTCTGATGTGGGTGTAGTGGACCCAGGTGATAATCCCATTCTAGGAGGGCTGCGGAGCATCTGGAGTGTTCTCGTTTTTCGGAGCATCCCGTATCAGCCGGAGCTTGAGTGGGTTTGTTGGATGCTTCTGTGCAGACCAATTTTCCTGTTTTTTCTCCGGAGGGTGAGCCCATCATACATGGGAATGGTGTACCCATGCTGCAATCCCGTCGACCTTGAGGGCAGTAGGGGTAGTAAACAGTACAACATAAGGTCCTTTCCATCTAGGCTCTAGGGTTTTGGACTGATGTCTTTTAACCCATACCATATCCCCCGGGACTATGCCATGCTCCGTGTTTGGGGTCCTCTCTGCAGTATGGTACGCTTGAATTAGGGTCCATATTTGTTGTTGTACTTTAGCTAAAGCCTGTAGAGTAACACGATAATTTGGGGCCAGATCACCTAGTCTCGGGCTTAAGGTCCTCTGAATGATGGGGGGGTGGAGCCCCATACAGGATCTCAAAGGGAGTTAGCCCGTGGACATATGGAGAGTTCCAGACCCAGAAGATGGCCAAGGGAAGGAGCGTCACCCAATCACCGCCAGTCTCCAGGGCCAATTTGGCTAAGGTCTCCTTTAGTGTCCTATTCATTTTTCTACTTGCCCTGAGCTCTGGGGGTTATATTCACAATGTAGCTTCCAATTGGCCCCCATAGTCTGGGCTAGTCCCTGCAGGACTTTACTAACAAAAGCCGGACCGTTATCTGACCCAATTGCCTCGGGCACCCCATATCTGGGTATGATTTCCTCTAGCAAAGCCTTTGCCACTACCTGACTCGTCTCCTTCTTTGTAGGAAAAGCCTCCACCCAGTCCGAAAAGGTATCTATGAATACCAGCAAATATTTGTACCCAAACTTTCCCGGTTTTACCTCAGTAAAATCCACTTCCCAACTTCTTCCCGGAGCCCTCCCCCATTCCCGAGTACCTGTATGGTGTCCCTCCCTTCGTCCTGGTTTTATGATTGTGCAGCTGGCACAATCTTCCACAATTTGGCGGACTGCTATGGTCTGGTTCGGAAATCGGAGCTGCGCAGATGTCAACAAGTCTAGTAATTTTCTCCGCCCCAAATGGGTGGACTTATGTAAGTTAGCCAACAGGAATCGTCCGAGTTTTTCAGGCAGAATTAACTTGCCTTCCAAGTCGCTTTTCCATCCGTCTTCCCCTTCTCTAAAGGGGGAGTGGGCTCTCATCCAAGTGAAATCCTCTGTGGAGTATTCTGGTCGGGGGGGTAGCGGAGGGAGCTCTGGGACCGGCACGTCTATCGCCACAACCGTGGAAGGTTGCCCTGTCTCCATGGGAGGACTCACCATTGCTACTCTCTTTGCTTCTTGATCTGCTCTGTTGTTACCGACAGCTTCCGGCGTCTTGGCAGACTGGTGGCCTGGGACATACATCACTGCCACTGCCTTCGGTTTTTCCACTGCCATTAATAGACGCTGGACTTCGGCTAGGTTCTTTAGATGTTTTCCTTCTGCTGTGCGGAATCCTCTTTCGCGATAGATGGCCCCGTGGACATGGATGGTACCGAAAGCATAGCGGCTATCGGTGTAGATATTGACTCGCTTTCCTTTTGCCCTCTCCAGGGCCCCTGCCAAGGCAATTAATTCCGCTTTTTGGGCTGATGTTCTGGGTGGGAGGGCGCTGCTCCATACCGTATTTCCTTCTTGGTCGACTACAGCTGCCCCTGCCCTTCGGGCTCCATCTTGGAAAAAACTGCTTCCATCCGTGTACCAGTTTAATTTGCAGCCGGACAGGGGGGTATCCTTTAGGTCAGCCCATACCTGGGTAACTTTGGAGAGGAATTCTTTGCAGTTATGGACAGGTGTCTGCAGTTCCGGGTTAGGCAACAAGGTGGCAGGGTTCAGGATTACGGGATCTGTGAATGTGATCCGAGGGGAATCCAACAAGAGCCCCTGGTAGTGGGTGAGCCTGGCATTCGTCATCCATTTCCCAGGGGGTTGTTTAAGGATTCCCTCCACCGGGTGAGGGGCCGTTACCCAGAGGGCCTGTCCAAAGGTTAGTTTATCAGCTTCTCTCACCAGCACGGCAATGGCCGCTATGATGCGGAGGCAGGGGGGCCATCCTGCCGCTACTGCGTCTAATTTCTTGGAAAAGTATGCCACTGGTCTCTTCCAGGGACCTAGCTGTTGGGTCAAGACTCCTTTGGCTACCCTCTTTTTCTCATCTACAAACAGAGTGAATGGTCTTGTAGGATCTGGCAAGGCTAAGGCAGGGGCCTGCAAAAGAGCGTCTTTTAGCTGATCAAAGGCCTGTTGTTCTCTCTCTCCCCAACTCCAATCTGGAGCTTCTTTGGTGGCCTCATATAGGGGTCTGGCTATTTCCGCAAATCCTGGAATCCAGAGTCTACAGAACCCCGCGGAGCCCAGGAATTCTCTCACCCCCCTAGTGGATGTCGGGGATGGGATAGCCAGAATAGTCTGTTTCATGGCATCAGTCAGCCATCTTGCCCCATCTGCAATCCGATAACCCAAATATGTCACTGACCTTTTACAGATGTGAGTTTTCTTGGCACTTGCCCGATACCCCAGCTCACCTAATTCCGTTAGCAGGTGTTCAGTAGCCTTGATGCACTCCTCTCGGGTTTCTGCTGCTAACAGTAAGTCATCAACATACTGTAATAGAGTGACTCGTGGGTGGCTCCGGCGAAAAGGTTCCAGGTCCTGGCTCAGGGCCTCATTAAACAGGGTGGGAGAGTTTTTAAATCCTTGCGGCAGTCTGGTCCAAGTGAGCTGTCCGGATTGGCCCCCATCTTCTTGCCATTCGAAAGCAAATAGCGGCTGACTAATTTCTGACAATGGAATGCTGAAGAAAGCATCTTTCAAATCAAGGGTCGTATACCATACTTGCGAGGTGGGTAGGTGGCTGAGCAAGGTATAGGGATTCGGAACGGTGGGATGAATGTCCTCCGTCCGCTCGTTTACCTTTCGTAGGTCTTGCACAGGCCTATAGTCCCCGCTTTCCGGCTTTCGGACGGGGAGCAGAGGATATTCCAGGCAGACTGACAAGGCCGCAGTACTCCTTCCTTTATTAGCCTGTGGATATGAGGGGCTATGCCTCTTCGGGCCTCCTCAGGCATAGGATACTGTTTCACCCGAATGGGGAGAGCAGAAGCCTTCAATTGTATAACTACGGGTGGGAGGTGTTTGGCGAGGCTGGTTCCCGCAGTCTCTGCCCAGGCCGTGGGAAATCTTTTTACCCAATGAGTCATGTCCCCTCCTGGTTCCTGTTGACTCTCAAACAGACGATGCTCGTCAGCCAATGATAGGGACAAGACATGAATCGGGCTCCCTTCTCGATCAGTCACAATTATTCCATCTGGTTCAAAATGGATATGGGCCCCTATTTTGGTGAGTAGGTCCCGTCCGAGCAGGGGAGCGGGG
Source organism: Castor canadensis (assembly GCF_047511655.1). Taxonomy (NCBI): domain Eukaryota; kingdom Metazoa; phylum Chordata; class Mammalia; order Rodentia; family Castoridae; genus Castor; species Castor canadensis. Next base: position 144,932,303 of record NC_133393.1, read on the forward strand.
CTCTCAGGGACAACCAGGAAGGAGTGTGTGACCTGGTGTTTTCCTAAGTTCACCTTTCTTTTGGTAGTCCATGTACATAACTGCGTACCAGTGGCCCCCTGAACAACACTTGTTCGTGCCTTGTTCAAAGGTCCATGTGCCTTGTTTAAAACTGAATACTGGGCGCCGGTATCCACCATGAACCCCATCGGCTTCCCCTCCACATGTATTGTTACCCAGGACTCGGGGAGGGGGTCCGAGCCCCGTCTCCTTCAGTCCTCTTCTCCGGCTAGGAGGACTCTGGCCTGCTCTACTGCTCGTTCCCTTTCCCTGTTTTCCCCCGGTCTCCTTCCAAACCCTCTTCTTCCCTTTAACTTAGGACATTCTCTCTTCCAATGCCCAGTTTCCTTACAGTAAAAACAGTGTTCCTTATCCGGGGTCCTGGCGTGGCCCCCTCCCCTGGGTTGGTCCCGGACACCCGCTAGGAAAATACGGGCCATTTCTCTCTGTTGCTTTCGGTTTTCCTTAGCCTGGAACTCCCAGTCCTCCTTTCTCAATTTCTCCTGGGCCTCCCTGTCTTCCTTTCTCTGTCTTTCCTCCCTTTCTTCTGGAGTTTCCCTAGCGGTAAAGACCTTTTCCGCTACCTGTAGCATTTCCCTTATAGTCATCTCCCCTAAGTTTTCCTGTTTATTGAGTTTTCTCCTAATATCTGGAGCTGCCTGATTAATGAATGAAAGTACCACAGCAGACCGGTGGAGGTCCGCCTCAGGGTCAATAGGGGTGTACTGACGGTATGCCTCATAGAGGCGCTCTAAGAAACTGGCTGGGCTTTTGTTTTCCCTTTGAACGACTGCTTTCACTTTTGCAAAATTGGTGGGCCTTCTAGCGGCCGCTCGGAGACCGGCCATAAGAGTCTGGCGGTAGATCCGAAGACGCTCCCTACCTTCTGCGGTCCCGAAATCCCAATCAGGGCGGCGTAGGGGAAAAGCCTCGTCTATGGCCGGTTGGAGAGTTGTGGGTCTCCCATTATCCCTCAAGACGTTCTTCCTCACTTCGTTGAGGATGCACTCTCGTTCCTCCTTCGTAAAAAGAGTATTGAGCAGCTGATGACAGTCATCCCAAGTGGGATGGTGTGTATGCATGATGGACTCCAAGAGATCTATGAGACACTTGGGGTCTTCAGAAAAGGGCGGGTTCTGCGTCCTCCAGTTATATAGATCACTGGAGGAGAAGGGCCAGTACTGAAACTGTTGCCCTCATCCCAGTCCCCCTTGGCCCACCATCCGGACTGGAAGTGTAGGGACAGTTTCCTCCCCCTGTGTTGATGAGGAGGGCCTGTCTTCCCCTTCCCTTTCCCGGATCCCTTGGGGGCGAAGTCTTCGACTCATTCCTCCTCCTGCTGCCAGTCCTATTGAGGTGGATGAGGAAATTTCCTCCTCCGGGGCACTGGCTTGGCTAGGGGGAGTCATATATGGAGGCGGCCGATCTTCCTCTGCCCCTGCGAGGGATGGGTAAAGGGGGGAACTCTCTGGTAAGACCGGAGATGGTGAAGGAGATACCCTAATTTGAGGACCAGTCAAGGTGGGAAGAGGAAGTTTTTCCTCCTCCTTTATGACCAAGGCGGGCGTGACTGGGGTTTTAGCCCCGGGGGCCGAACTGGAGGGGTGGGTCAGAAAAACTGTTAACCAAGGGGGAGGGTTCCTCACCAGATCCTCCCAAACCAAAATGTAAGGAACTTGGTCTGGATGGCCTCGATTGTCTGGCTGAAAAATGACTGCTTTAACCTTAGTGATCATGTCTAGGGAGAGGGAACCTTGAATGGGCCACCCAACTCCAAAGGTGGGCCACTCTGTAGAACAAAAGGTGTCGAACTTACCTTTCTTGATGACCAGACCCGCATGTAAGGCCCTTTCTTTAACTTCTGAAAAGTGAGAAAGGATCAAAGACTTTGGGGTTGTCTGCCCCTGTCCCATTGTGGAAGGAGAATCAAACACCAGGAGAGAGAGAACAAAAAGGGTGAAGACAACAATAATTCCACACACACAAAACACTCTCCAGCACTCGCTCGGACCGGTCCTTCTCTCACACTGGTGTGCACCCGATTCAACCTCCTCACCGTCCAACTGGGATATCAGGCCGAAAGGCGTCCACTTGACGGGTGGTCGGTCGACTAGTTCAATTAGTTCTTCACCTGGCGCCAGGGTTCCTAAAATGCTCGAGCCCAAATGAGAGGAAAGCCTCTCCCAATAGGACCCTGTGGTCCTCTTTGCGAGATTCCCAGAATGAATCTCCCTGGGGATTGGCCGAATCCCCGCCGCGGCCCAAATGGAACACTCAAGTTCCTCCAAATGAGGGTCTGGGATCCCCTCCCAACGCCTAGGACTTGGGATCGCCCCTGCTTTCTCGCAGGCAGGTTCTGTCTCTCGAGAAAATGAAATCTCGCTGGGGCCTCCAAATGTTAGGACCCGGAATCCTATTCCCCCCAAGAGACAGAGAGCCAGGCGTGAATGCAATCTACAAAGCAGAGTTTATTGGGCTGGCTAGCCAGGGTCGAGCTCCCACACGGACACGCAGGACCGGTTAGGAAAAACACGACCCTGAGCCTCTTTAGGGGAAATCTTATATAGACCGTGGTGGCGTGCATATTTTCGTTATCAACATCGGGCAAGCAGGCAGAGCACATCTTGCGCGTACCTCACATCTTGCACGTACCTCACATCTTGCATGTACCTCCCGCTCACATTCCCCACATTCTATATGCCCTAACCGAGCCCTGCCGCATTGCTTATCTTATCTACACGGGGTGTTTGGTACTGGTTTCTCCAACAAGGGGGTTGGGGCCCGCTGAGACCTCCTATTCCTTTCACTATAAATTGTGTTTATACAAAAAATAATTTTAAGGTTGCTTCCTTTCTGTTTTTTTCATGCAAATATAAGACTCTAAGCTAAAAGGGTTTATGAATTATTTTCAACAAGTTATATATATGTATATATATATATATATATATATATATATATATATGGTATCAAGGATATGTTTTTTAAAAATAAAAGGTTAAAAAATACTTTTAAATAAAAAGAAAGGATAAAGGCAAGCTCTCCAGGGGATACAAAATAAGTTGTTATAAAGGAACAGAGTAAATTGTCATGAAAAGATGGAGCTTATAAATGCTTATGTAAGTGATTGAGTTGACTAAAATCCAGTTTCGTTAAAGGTTTTGTAAGGTCAAAATTTAATGTACTGATGTTAAACTAAAACTTAATTCTCTAAGCTCATAACAACAAGGCTATCTTAAAAACATTATATTGTTCTTGATAACATTTACAAAGAATGTTTTTTGTTTTGTCAAGATAACTGTCAGGAATTTTTGGTGCTACAGGTTAATCCACAAATTTATCAAGACAACAAGAGTTTATTAAAACACAGAGAGGCAAGAGGCAGCTGAGCGAGCATAGGGAGTGCTGCTGCACTGATATGAGGGTTGAGACAGATTTACTTATGTAAAGCAAAGTAAAAAAAAAAAAAAGAAAAGAAAAAACAAAGCCAAAAGCACCCTCCAGATAGGATAAAGAAAAAAAAAAACAAAAAAAAAACCAAAACTCAAAAAAGTGGGACCCTGCTGTATGTCATGAGCCATCTGTTAATGTCAACAATCTGGGATGTGATCCCTTATCAACATCTGAGTCATGATTCTTGCCCATTAGGATTCCTAACTCCACACTTAATCCCCATAAATATTTACCTGTGTTCTCTGGTGATTTTTGCAAGGTTTTAACTGCTAAGGTAACTAGTCATAACTAAATAAAAGTTCATTTAAGAGTTGGTTTATGTAAAATTTTCTAGATGACCTCATGGTTAAATAACTGTTGTCTTGGGTGATTCTAATACAGCCAATATCCTATATGTGTCTGACTGGGCTATTTGGGGTCACTGACACTGTTTCCCCCCACCTGATGAAAAAAAGTAAGGTTTTACTGCAAGAACAACAACTAAACTAATATGTATATATAACCTCTATAGAGCTGTGATGTTGTTACTGGTTCCTGTATACTAAATATATTTATGTTTTCAAGTATATCAAGCCTTCTAAAATACAAAATTTAGATAAACATGGTAACAAAAGTTAGTGGTACTGATATACTGTTCTGTTGGTGGCTAAATTGTCCATCAAAATTTTAACCAAGTTTTTGTCATTACAGTTCTGATCCTTCTGGGGCATTTACAATCAAGTCCATAAAAAATGACTAATAAGTACTTATGTGTCAACCAGGTTAGCTTTTTAGATGTCTGCTTTTGTTGGATTTTATTTTGTATTGTCCTTGTCTAAAAGCCCACTGCCTAAGAGCCAGTCCTTCTAAGCCTTTTTGTTACTTAAATTTGGTCAAAAGGGTCTGGTTGGCATTGACTCCCACCTGATCTGCTCATTACTTCCTGCTCCAACCCCAGAATGGGGACCAAAACCAACCAAACAGCAAAGAGCAAATCTTCATGATGAGGGAAAAAAATGAACAATTGAGAAATATCTTCAGTCTATAGCCATACCACTCTGAATGTGTCCAATCTCATCTGGTCTTGGAAGCTAAACAGGGTCGGGCCTGGTTAATACTTGGATGGGAGAAAGATCTTCAGAGGAGACTGCTCAGACAAGCAATTTGGAGACAAAGTGGGGGAATGCCATCAAAGTTCAAATGGAGTCACTCGTGCTAGACCTCTCAAAAATAACCAAGGCCAAGGGGATTGAGGAAATTGTTCTTACATTTGTGTGGCTATCTGTCCTTCCAGACACAAATTCATATTTTTTAGACAGGGTCTTCTACTTAAATAAGACAAAAATGACCATTTTTACTGGCTCTAAACATGTTCTTTGATACTTAAAGATGGTGGTTTTAGCTTTTTTTAAAACAATGCATTTTCTTGGACATATTTACTGATAATATATTGTTGCCATGGTAATTCTACTCAGAAAAAAAAAAAGGTACTGTCTGGATAAAAGAATAAAATGTCCAACCATTAAAACCCCATTGGAAGTGCCCTCTTGTTGTTATCTTGTGTATCCCCACTAGTTAAAGTAGCAAAAATTGCTCCCTGGATCCACCACAGCCAAGTAAACCCAGCCTCTCCCAAGTGGGAGTGCGTCCCTGACCCAGCCTCATCATGCAAGATCACCCTCCAGAACACTTGTGCCCTTCCTTGGAAGGACCCCACTTCCCAGGAAATAACAGGGGACCATGAACAACTAGACGACAGCCCTGCTCTCATCACTGCGAAAACTGACTAGTCTACACATGGCGGAAGCTCAAACATGGGATGCGTCTCTGCTCTCCTGTACTCTAGGACTCTTCCCTTTTGGGTTGGCCCTTGCAAGATTTCCCCCATGTACTGAATGTTATAGGAGAGCCTTTGTTGGGACCTCGGCACAGCCATACTTTGTATCATGCATCCACCAACAGGTCAGCTCATATGCTTCCCAGGTTTGTGAGGTTGCTGGTAAGCTATACTAAAAGTCCCAGAGTAAAGAGAACAATGCAGGCTACATTCAACATGGAAAGCAGGTGGCCTGGTCTTGTCTTGGGAGCATATTTGATGTCACCCTACCTGGTTCTCTTGGTATTGTGGCCCATTAGGACCATCAGAGGCCACTATAGAGAGAAAAACAGCTGCCTATGTAATGATGCTATGAAAATACAAACCCCTAAATCAAGATGATGCTTTTTGACCCTAGTGGATGTAAGCATCAAAGAGGGGAATAATATAGTGGGGAGGAGGGCCAAAAAAACCCAAAAAACAAACAAGCAAGTCTGTGTCCTGATAATGTAGCAGCAAGGAGGGGATGGCACAGCAGGGAGATAAAATTTAAAAATCAAACGTGAAGAAGATAATGTCGCACTGGAAGTGAAGTAGCCAATAGTGTTCATGTATGGGTGAAACCTTGCTTCTTGCTTCTGTAACCTGCTTGCAAGGGTATATAAGGTGAGACCTCTTTGTTCTTGGGGCTCAGCCTTTGGATGTAAAACCGCTGAGCCTCTGCTGGCATGCTAATAAATATTGCTTCCCGAAAAGCCTTGGTATCTTGTGTCTCTGTTTAAGATTCCCATAACAGCCTGGCTCCCATTATTCATCATTGCCTGCTGAAGATTTCTAAGCTGGGACTTTGTTTACCAAACAATGCTATTGTTTCCTTAAAGGAGCAATGTCATTGACTTATCAAGGAGCTGTTTCTAAAGCAGAGGTCACACATAGGTACAACCTCAATGTATTAGAAATTTGGAAGGATTGTGATCCTGGGTAAAAACTTGCTACATGTTTTAAGATCCAAGGGCAATTTTAAACCATGTAGCCCTGTTATGGGAAACTCGAACAGAGACACGGGACTCTGAGGCAACAAAGCAGCTCCTTTTTGGGTTTTTTTGGTAAGCTATACTAAAAGTCCCAGAGTAAAGAGAACAATGCAGGCTATATTCAACATGGAAAGCAGGTGGCCTGGTCTTGTCTTGGGAGCATATTTGATGTCACCCTACCTGGTTCTCTTGGTATTGTGGTCCATTAGGACCATCAGAGGCCACTATAGAGAGAAAAACAGCCGCCCATGTAATGATGCTATGAAAATACAAACCCCTAAATCAGATGATGCTTTTTGACCCTAGTGGGTGTAAGCATCAAAGAGGGGAATAATATAGCACCTTTTTGGGTTTTTTTGGTAAGCTATACTAAAAGTCCCAGAGTCAACAGACTTGTGTCCAAAGGCTGAGCCCCAAGAACAGAGGGGTCTCACCTTATGTACCCTTGCAAGCAGGTTACAGAGGCAATAAAAATTTTTTTAAAAGACAAGGTTTGACCTATATATTGTTACATGCAATTCTATAGGCTACTTCACCCTAGTGCTAGTGCCCTTTTTTTTACCCAGAATGTTAATGTGACCTTCTTCACATTTGGATTCTTTAGGTTTTATCTCTTTGCTATGCCCCCCTGCTACTTTATCAGAACACAGGCTTGTCTGTTTCTCTTCTGGTCCTCCTCCCTGCTACAGCCCCAACTAGGGCTAATCTCCCCTCCATCCCCAAAACCAATAGCACCAAGGTTGAAAAATCCCAGTGGAGACAAGAGCTAGTGGTGATTCATTTAGTAATTCTTTTGTTAGGCAGCAGTCAGTTATGAGTGATAGATGAGGCAAGACAGATGAAGAGACAGGGAATTATATTATTTAAATGAATACTAAAAGATATTAAAACTAGAAAGCAAACAGTAAAAAACCAGAGCAGCTAGCCACCGCCTCCCAAATCCTTTTAAATGTTTAAGATACAAGAACAGAGCTGTCTACATTCCAGGTTTATCTGCATCCCTTTCTCTTTGAGATGTCAGAGTGCTCCAAGGCTCCTTGGATAGTTGGAGGGACAAAAACAATGAAGACATGTCCAGCAAATGGAAGTCCTAAAGCATACCTATTGTCCCTGTGATTTGAGGAGGCCTGGATGACACCTGCCTGTTTTAACATCTGTCATAGCCACCTACATCCAATATCTAATGGCCACCTGTATTCTTCCGGCTTGGAAAGTGTAAGACTAAGCGATGGGGGTCATCATCTTGTCTTTACTCTCATTTCCTATATGAGGAATTGGAAATGCTTCTCCCCTTTTTTCCCATTTCTTCCTACTTATCCTATTATACTAAATTTCTTTCCTGATAAACTTTGCTATTACTTTGACTACATTTTCTTGTCTTGCCTTAATTCTTCTCTTGCCAGGTGGTAAAAAGCGAGGTATTTACCAGCACTGAACTTTCCCATAACACTTTGATTTACTCATTCACTTAGCTCTTGACTGTGAAGCACCCAGTATGTATCAGGCGTCATTCTACATATCAGGCATTTAATGTGACCAAGACAATCTGGGTGTTTTTTCCTATGAGATAGTATTCTAGTGGGGAATACTCAAAAAAAAGTATATGCATACAAAAGATAATTGGGAAGATGATATATATCACACACACACAAAATTGAGTATGAGGTAGAACCAGGGCCTCATTACATAGGAAGATCATAGAAGACTTCCCTGAGAGTCAGCATTTGCTCTGAGACCTGAAATGTGAACAGGAGCCAGCAGGGGAAAAATTACAAGGAAAAGTGTTTCAGGTTGAGAGAATGGCAAATGCAAAGGTCCTGAGGCAGGAAAAGCTGGGTTTGTTTGGGAAAAGAAGACCTAAGTGGTTGGAAAAGAGTGCATAGAAGAGAGAGATAAGAAAGGGAAAATAGGTCTGACCCGATCATGGAGAGCAGGGCTGACCAATTTGTCTTGAAAAATAAATATTTTTGGCCCTGTGACTCTTAGAGTCTGTGGCAGCTACTCAATTCCCAGTGTTGTGCATAAACAGCCAGAGGGGATATGTAAATGAGTGGGCGTGGCTCTGTGCCCATAAAACTTAAATCAGGCTGTTTGCTGATCCCAGGTGGAAGAAAGAGTTTGAATTTTAAGTACCTATGGGCAAGTTCAAGCACAGGAATTAGCAATTACATTTTTAAATGAAGTTCACGAGAATAATGCAGCCACTGGTTTGGTGGCCTAAGGCATAGCATTTCATCTCTCTGGGCCAGAATTTCCTCATGTTTAAAATAAAATTGGCTAGTCCCCTCCTAGATTGATGTTAGGCTGGGGTGACACAGATGGAGGGAGTGAAGTGTAGTTTGCAAATGTGAGTTATCGTGACTGTTAACAAGTGTTTCCATCTGTGGAGGCCCCAAGCTCTCCCATGTATCTTTACAGCCTTCTAGTATGAGGGATGGCTCGGTTTCAGAGCAGGAGGAACTTCCTGAAACTCCAGGAGGCAAAATTACTCACTTGCCATGGCATAAGGCATAAGCAGTTGTGTTTGGGCTCCCGCCCGCCTGTCTGCGTGTTTTTCAGCTCAAATATAGACTTTGTGCTCACCGCCTGGCGGGGGGCTGCTTCTCCCCCGGTACGCCCATGAGCTTTATTTTCTTGGCAAAGGAGTCACCTCTCCATGAAAAAAGCCACTTTCTTTGCCTTGCTTATCCTTGGCAAGTGCACCCTGCAGTCTGGCCTGGAAAGTGCCCAAGGGAAGTTTAGAATAAGTTAACAGGGTCCTGCAAACTCACAGGTATGCAAGGAAGGAGCAGGCATGCGCGGGAAGTGCTAGGGGCACAGTTACAGGCTTCTTCCTTCTTAGAACAGCACTCAGAGTCCTTCTGCAGCTCCTCTGTACTCTGGTTTCTCTCTGCCTCCCCTCTTAGGATGAGCCCAGCCCTGCCTCTGCTCCATCCACAGGGCTCTCCATAGCCAAGTGCAAGTGCTCTCCTGAGCATTAGCACAAGCTGCTCTCTTCATCCCAGCTACCTTGCTCCACCTTTCTCTTTGCTTAGCCAGTGATTTCCCATAAGTTTCTGCATCAATGTCCCATTCTCTCAATGCAGCCTGCCCACACCAACCTCTTTAAACTTGTAGCACACTTTATCTCTGGCTACCAGTGGGTGGTCTTTGAAGACTTTAGCCAGAAGAGTTTTAGGCATTTGTCTCCCATGAGAGAATTCAGGCAGGACCTGAAAATATAGTGAAAAATGACAGTGAGGTTTATTGAAGGCGTGGGGAAGACACTGCAAGAGAAAGCATGGGCTTCAGCCAGATAAACTTGAAGTCCCATCTCTCTTTCAAAGGGCCTTTATAAATTGAAAGGGCAAATGGTGGGAAAATTTTGAGCAGTCTTTGCAGGGTGGGCTAGGGTGATTGACAGGTTTGATTGACAAGATCTTGTCATACAACATGGGGAGCTCTGCAAGCACTTCTGCTAACTCTCAGGTATTTCAATGACATGTATGAGGTGTGATGAACATTCATGTCTTAACCAGAGGGCTTTTTTACCTGAGAGATGAGCAAGGGAGGAATTCCCCCAAGACTTCCTGTCTTTACAACTGCAGAGGATTTATAATTGAGGAGGACTTTACAACTGCTAAGATTTTACAACTGAAAAGAAATTTACAATTGCAAAGGATGCATTGGGCTAAGACAAGGAGGGGTTTAGCATGAAATGGACCAAGGAGAGTCCCATGGCGATTTCTCCTTTCCCATTACTGGATTGCCTCAGCTTCACTTTCTATCCCTGAGTTCTGCTTCATTCATTTCAGTATAGTTTGTGCCACATTCCTCGAGGGTGTTATATTCCACCTGTGTGTGCATGTGTATCTGTTTACTGTCTGTCTCTGCATAAAATTATGAGCTATATGAAGACAGGGACCCATCGCATGCATGGTGCATACCTATCTCCTGCCCAATGCATTAGGCACAGTAAGGGGTTGAAACATTTGTTTTGGAAGAATGAGAATCCTTTAGTCTGGAAGGAAGCAAGCTAAGTGTTCCCAGGCAGCTGGTCACTGATGCATCAGCCTGGTAACAGTTGAGCTCTCTGATAGGTGGGAGGAACTCAGCAGTTTGAAATTTGGTATGCAAAAATGTGCAGACTGTATTAGAGTAACACTAGCTGCTAAAACAAACTCCCATATGTCAGTAACTAAGATGATCTTTATTTCTCACTCATATAACAGATTTTCCTACTAATGGGAGATTTCTCTCCAGGTGGTAATTCAGAACCCCAGGCTCCTTCAGTTTTCTGCTGCTGCCATCCTTAAGGACTATGAGTCCCCTGCTTCCAGCTGGGTATGGGGAGATAGACTTCTGACTATGTTACTTAGGTCATGCACTTTCATTTGTCCTGTGCTGACAGCCTTGCTCAGCACCAGTGCCTACAAACAGCCTATCGTAGAAATTCTTTCTTTATAATTTAAGCCCTTTCAGGCTACTAATATAACCACCTTATTCCCTTCACTACAGCAGACTTTTTGAAAAAATTCTCTACTGATTTCTCTTCTCTCCTATATTACTTACTGCTTAGCTTTCTGAAACTGCTCCTACTCAAAGTCACCAATGACCTTCTAACTAAATCTGGTATTCTATTCCCAGTCTTAATTTTAAATGTCTTCTCTGCAAAATTTGAGGAGGATGTCCTCCTGCCTAGAGTTCATGACTTTGTAAACTCCACTTTCCCTATTCTCATCTTACCTCTGACTGCCCTTTCTCTGTCACCATTCTATTTTCTACTCATTGTTGGTATCACTTCACTTCCATTCTTCTGCCTCTCTCCTCCTTTACAATATTCTGGTGCTTAAAATGCTTTTCATGGTTGAATTCTTCTGGATTAGTTTTCTAAGACTGTCATAACAAATTGTCACAGACTGAGTGACTTAAAATAGCAGACGTATTCTTTCATCATTCTGGAGGCCAAAAGTCCAACATCAAGGTGTCAGTAAGGTTGGTTTCTTATAGACTCTGGGGAAGAAACTACTCCATACCTTGCTTCTAGATTCTGCTGGCTCCAGCAATCCTTGGCATTTTTGACTTACAGATGTTTAATGCATTCTCTATGTCCGTCTTCACGTGGCTTTCCCTCTGTGTCTCAAATCTCCCTCTTTCTCTTGTAAAAATGGGAGTCAATTTATTTATGACCCACTCTAACTCTAGGATTATCTCATTTCAAGGCCTTTAACTTAATTGTATCTCTAAAGATATGATTTGGAAGTCTTATTTTCAGATACTGAGAGTTAGTACTTGGATGTATGTTTTGGGGGAACACTACTCAATTGGCTACACCTCCCAAATCTGCATCTCTGTCACCAGTTTCTCTCCTGGGTTCTAGAGCCATATTTCTAACTCCCTACCACGTGTCTCCAACCACAGTGTGGGAAAGACCCTCACGTGCACAGGGCCAAAGCAGACGTTATCTTGCTACTTATTATGACTCTTGATTTCCTTTCATGGGATGTGGTTCACCTTCCATCCATTCTTCAAGCTAAGAGCAAGAGATGCATCATGGTTTCCTTTCTTTCTTGCCTTCCACCTTCAGTCAGGCATTGCGTTATGTGGATCTGCCTGGGAAATAGCTCCAAGTGCCTCCATTTCCGCCATCTCCAGCTTGTTGCAGTTTCCAGTATTTTCCATCATGGTCTTGCTTATAGCTATTTCTTAGCTTCCTTCTCTACTTCTTCCAGTTTATCATTAAACTTCTAACAGAAGTTTAAACCTTTTCTCCTAAAGGTTTTGAATCTAATCATAGGAGAGGTCCTATTTTTTCACCTAAATTTTGAGTGTTTTAAAAATTCAGAATCTTTTGGATTTAAGAAAAACCAGACACAGCATATTTTGTAGGTCTAGCAGTGTACCCCGGGACAACATATTATTCTCCAACATGAAAGAGTCACATGTGTGAATATTCACATGAAGAGGGATGAAGACCATGAATAGCCACTTATAAGTTCAGTCAGTGTTTGTTGCCAAGTGAGTTTGTGCCAAATTCAGGAAGAAACCTTCAGTATCAGTTTTGTTGAATAATGACTTGTGGACTTGTAGTTTCTTTTTCAAAGCTTCTGTTGGTTTTTAATTATCTCTTTCAGCAGGGTTTGAAAAAACAGTGCCTTGTAACTGGCCCTTGGCCTTGAGATGTGTGTGTATGTGTGTGTGTGTGTGTATAACAATATTTTTTAGCACCAAAATGCAAAGCCTTTGGGAAGAACAGGCTCACCTAACTGGTTGTCAACTTGCATAGGATTCTTCCAATTCATATTTTCTTAATAACCCATCACTTCACTATATACATTCTCTTCCTTATTTCTCCAGGTACTTGGCCTCGAGCAGCCTTGTCTCTCAGCTAACAGTTACATATAGTGTGGTGTGGGGAGTGGATTATGAGAAGCCTATGAGAACCTGACATAAGCACGGTTGTGCTCAATGGTCTACAGGCTGAGTTTGGCATGGCCCCAGCTGCAGAAGGGGGCAAGGCAAAATGCAGCACAGCTGCTTTTCCTAAGTTGTTTACAATGTCACGCCCCTCCCTGAGAACTGTTGCTCCACTTCCTTGTTTACCACTGGATATAAAAGACTCATTGAAGGAGACCTGAGGTTTTTGATGGGGATTGATTGATTGGTGGGATGCAGCTGCTGAGTTATGCTAGAGATTAGAGAAAACATGGGACAGTGCAAGTTTGAGGGCCAAGAGTCTAAGAGAGATTATGCTAAAGAAAACATGGGACAGTGTGAGTCTAAGGAAAGAGACTTTAAAGAACAGAAAAGAAGAAAGAATTTAGAAGTAAGGTTTTAAAGAATAAGAGAAAAGAAGCAACGAGGCTGTTGTGTGTCTCTATCCAAATGCCCAGCACAACTGACTCCAACTTTACGCATGTCTCTCTTCTATTGTTTGTGCTTTCTGCATCTCCAGTCACCCCCAGTTAGGTCAGAGAGAACCAGGAGCGTGAAAAAACTCGCTACAGTGTTGCATTCAAGATTTTGCACAATGAAACCCTAGATTACTTCTCTGAGATCACACCACCCCCTTTCCTCCTGTCTCCCTCAGCCTCTTTTTTACCCCAGGCATATCAAAGTATCCAAGTAAGTGGAAATCCTTAGATAGTAAAACCAAGTTCCACCCCTACGTGTATGATGCTCTTGCCTCTGCTTGCAATACTCTTTAGCACTATATTTCTGGAAATCAAAATTCATTCACTGAACAAATATCTATACAACACTTACCAGTCCCTAGTAAGATCCTAGGAATATAATACAGAGGGAGACAAATCCCTGACTGCATAATCTACCAAACTCAGCCTGGCTACCCTGAGTCACTCACTGTCTGACTATTAAGTTAATGTGACATAGTTTAGATTTTTGTAATGGCAGCCCCTTCATTTAAAGTGCTGGTTTCTCAACTATAAACTTCTGAAGAAAGAGATTGAGGAAGACTATAGAAAGTGGAGAGATCTCCCATGCTCATGGATTGGTAGAATCAACATAGTAAAAATGTCTATACTCCCAAAAGTAATCTACATGTTTAATGCAATTCCCATCAAAATTCCAATGACATTCATTAAAGAGATTGAAAAATCTACCATTAAATTTATATGGAAACACAAGAGGCCATGAATAGCCAAGGTAATACTCAGTCAAAAGAACAATGCTGGAGTTATCACGATACCTGACTTCAAACTATATTGCAAAGCAATAATGACAAAAACAGACATGAAGACAAGTGGAACAGAATAGAGGACCCAGATATGAAGCCCAACAACTATAAACAACTTGACCTTGACAAAGGAGCTAAAAATATATGATGGAGAAATAGCAGCCTCTTCAACAAAAACTGCTGGGAAAACTGGTTAGCAGTCTGCAAAAAACTGAAACTAGATCCATGTATATCACCCTATACCAAGATTAACTCAAAATGGATCAAGGATCTTAATAGCAAACCACAAACTCTAAAGTCGATACAGGAAAGAGTAGGAAATACTCTGGAGTTAGTAGGCATAGGTAAGAACTTTCTCAAAGAAACCCCAGCAGCACAGCAACTAAGAGATAGCATAGATAAATGGGACTTCATAAAACTAAAAAGCTTCTGCTCATCAAAAGAATGGTCTCTAAACTGAAGAGAACACCCACAGAGTGGGAGAAAATATTTGCCAACTATACATCAGACAAAGGACTGATAACCAGAATATATAGGGAACTTAAAAAACTAAATTCTCCCAAAACTAATGAACCAACAAAGAAATGGGCAAGTGAACTAAACAGAACTTTCTCAAAAGAAGAAATTCAAATGGCCAAAAAACACATGAAAAAATGTTCACCATCTCTAGCAATAAAGGAAATGCAAATTAAAACCATACTAAGATTCCACCTCACCCCTGTTAGAATAGCCATCATCAGCAACACCACCAATAACAGGTGTTGGCGAGGATGCAGGGAAAAAGGAACCCTCTTACACTGTTGGTGGGAATGTAAACTAGTACAACCACTCTGAAAAAAAATTTGGAGGCTACTTAAAAAGCTAGACATTGATCTACCATTTGATCCAGCAGTACCACTCTTGGGGATATACCAAAAAGACTGTGACACAGGTTACTCCAGAGGCACCTGCACACCCATGTTTATTGCGGCACTATTCACAATAGCCAAGTTATGGAAACAGCCAAGATGCTCCACCACTGACGAATGGATTAAGAAAATGTGGTATCTATACACCATGGAATTTTATGCAGCTATGAAGAAGAACGAGATGTTATCATTCGCTGGTAAATGGATGGAATTGGAGAACATCATTCTGAGTGAGGTTAGCCTGGCCCAAAAGACCAAAAATAGTATGTTCTCCCTCATATGCGGACATTAGATCAAGGGCAAACACAACAAGGGGATTGGACTTTGAGTACATGATAAAAGCGAGAGCACACAAGGAAGGGGTGAGGATAGGTAAGACACCTAAAAAACCAGCTAGCATTTGTTGCCCTTAACGCAGAGAAACTAAAGCAGATACCTTAAAGCAACTGAGGCAAATAGGAAAAGGGGAACAGGTACTAGAGAAAAGGTTAGATCAAAAAGAATTAACCTAGAAGGTAACACCCACGCACAGGAAATCAATGTGAGTCAATCCTACTCAATATTCCTTCTATATTCCCTCAAGGCAAGAAATTGTCAAACTGTAACCACTCCTTTCTAGAAATAGTTTTTGCTCATGATTCTTTTTCTGGTGTCTATGGCTACTTTCACACCACAACAGGGAAGTTGGATTGTGACAGAAAACACAGGGCCCACAAAGATAAAAAAATTTACTCTTTAGGTCTTTACAGAAAGTATTTGCTTGATCCTGTCCTGAGACAGAAATCAGTTATATTTTCTTCCTTACACTGTCCTTTAGAATTATATGTTATATCAGTCTCTCCAGTACCACTAGAATATGAATTACATGAGAGCAGGGACCTTGCCTCTGTCTCAATCATGGCTGTAACCAGAGCATTTGGAGGCACTTGAAAGTACATTTTGTTTGAATGTCTAAATAAATAGTTGCTGGCTATATATTGCAAGCAAAATTGATCTGATAACCTCATGGAAGGAAAGAATGGCAGGTCAGAGGTGGTCCCCTTTGTCTTCAACATGCTGAACTTCTTCCTCCTAGAGTCCATCTCCTGGTCAGCCATTCTTTCTGGCTCAACTTGGCTAATCTTTCCTGCTAGGTGCTTCTGGTCACTGGTCTCAGCTCACGTATCCCCTCCTCAGAGAGGTCACTTGGTCCCTTGCTTATAAGATCCCCTCAGTGACCTCCTATGTTTCTTTGCATTATTTTCTTCATATCACTCTCTAAAACACCCTATTTATTTCTATATTTGATTCTTATCTCTATCATCTTGCTCAATGTTTTAGCCTGAGGGTCTCAAAAATTTACCCAATGCAATACAGACACTTTAGAAATAGCTGTTAGCTAGGCATTCATAGCTTATGCCTGCAATCCTAGCTACTTGGAAGTTGAGATCAGGAGGATCGCAGTTCAAGGCCAACCCAGCCAAATAGTTCATGAGACTCTATCTCCAAAATAACCAAAGTAAAATGGACAGAAGCTATGGCTCCAGTGGTAGAGCACCTACTTTGGAAACATGGAGCCCTGAAGTCAAGCCCCATTCCCCTGACCCCTCCAAAAAAACCACTGAAGGTCCAAATACTACCAACTTCAAAATGACAAATCTTCTTTTGAATAACTGAGCACACACTGGTCATTCACTCATTTATTCAATAAATTTCCAGCCACTGTGCAAGACATTACACACACAGGCAGGAAGACATAGCCCTACTCTTAGGCATCCTTTACAAAGAGAGGGAGGCAGATACACCACTGGGAGTGGCCAGAGGTTACAGCCTGGTAGGTACAAGAACAGAGCGTGAACAATAACAACAAAAGTCCTGCAGGAGAATGGTGTAGGAGGTATGCACTTCTCTCTTACCTTGAAGTAAAGCAGATTTCCCAAAGGAAGTAGCTTTTGAGTTGGGCTTTGAAGGATGACTTTAAGATCGTGAGCTATAAAAGGGGATGGAAGAAATTTGATCAATTTAACAGAAAGAAATAATATAGAAAGATTAAAGATGACATATATGGATTTCAAGGAGCTCTGGTTCTATAATCTTCCCCATAGTGAAAATGAGAAAGAGGGAGGCAGGGAAGTCCCTGGAAGGAAGGGAAGAGGAGTGGTTATGAATGCACATCCTTCAGCTTCACTATCAGTCTGTGATGCTATTTTTTTTTTTCAATTCTTTACTCAATAAGCACTGAGTATCAAATGTTAGGTGCATGCAGGTGCTTGGGGTATAATAGTAATCTAAGTGGGTCATTATCTGGTCCTGGGGGTTCATGGGCCAATGGATGACAGATTGATGGACAGCAAGTCTAGTGGGGCTGGCCCATGTTTTATCTAGGAATCACGTCTTCTCAGTAGTAATAGGCACTGGTGTTTAAATGCAAAAGCTCTGGAATTTCACTAAACTTAAATTCCTGTTTGGCCTCTGACACTAAATGTGATGTTGGAACTCAAGGTTCCTCTTGGGCAATCCTTTAGTGACTCGGTTTTTACTTGGGTAGAGAAATAGGGTAAATAATCTGATCTCACTGGATTGAGAAGAATTGAAATAATGTCTGCAAAGTACTTACAGTGGTCTAGTGTGTATGGATGCTTGGTACTTGGCCACAACTGTTACTATCATAGCCCCTATTTGTTGTGCCCTCATTGTGGGCCAGGTTGTATGCTAAGTGCTTTGTGTCAGGGTTTCTTAGTATATTTGGGTTATTATAATAAGATATTATAAACCAAGTATTATAAACTACACAAGCAATGAAAGTTTATTTCTCACTGTTTTGAAAGCTATGATGCCCAAAATCAAGGTGCCAGCATATTCAATGAGGTGAATGAGTGAGAGGCTGAGAATGATAGTTGGGCTCTATGGAGGAAAGAACCTGGTAGGGAGCAGACTTGTCCCAGAAATGGCCTTCTGCCTCCAAAGTTCCTGTCATCTCGTTTGCTTGTGCAGATGAAGGTAGAATGACCACGTGGCACTTGAGGGGAAGTTCCTTTACTGTCTTGTTCACTACTCTAGTTCCAGTGTCTGGTGCATAGTAGATGCTCGAGAAATGCTTACTGAATGAATGAATGATTTGGCAGAGTGATCAAAGCATAGGACAGATCTGGAGGTAAGACTGGGTGATGTTTAACTTTGCTTCCAGTTCTGAAATTTTATGAGTGATGTCCAGTCTCTGAAGTTTTCTCCCTAGGCATCCACTCTGCTTATCTACATTTCCTCAGACTGGGGAAGGATAGGAGAAGGGAGAAACATAAATTATGCTGTCAAATTGGATGGCACAAGAAAGTGCAAAAAGATGAGAGCCAGAGCCCTGGCAGATAGCAGCCAGATGAAAATAGGTTATAAATAAGCCATGGGGGCCACCATTTGAACACTCTGTCCTTGACATTTGTACACAGGTTCTGTGTTCTGGCAGCCAGCCAAAGATCTGTCTACAGACTTATTTCTTTACCCTGCCTGGCATAAAATTATCCCCTGGTGTGCACCTGCAAGCAGCCTATTCACAACGACTGGTTTTTTTGTTTTTTTGTTTTTTAAACCAGCTCTCTTTTTTTCCTTTTGGCCCAAGAAGATGACTGAATGTTTGTACCGCTCCCTCCCATCATCCTGCCGAATTCATAAGCTGTACCCCTAATTCCCAGTGTAATTATTGGAGGTGGGACTTTTGGGAAGTAAATAGGGTTAGATATAGTTCTGAGAGTGGAGTGCCCATGTTGGGATCCCTGTCCTCATAAGAAGAGGAAGAGACCAGGGCTTTCTCTCTCCCCATCATATGAGATTACAGCAAGAGGATAACCATAAACAAGTCAGGAAGAAGACCCTCACCATCTACCCAATCTGTGGGCATCTGATCTCGGTCTTCCCAGCCTCAAAATATGTGTCTGTTGCCTGAGTTGCCCAGACTGGTGTTTTGCTAAAGCATCCTGAGCAGCCTGAGACATGGGCAAATGCCAGCTGGGTTGCGATCTCCCTGATGTTGAGTCTGATTCATCCCTGAAAACCTTTTTGTCTAGTCCACACTTTGCATGTGTGGTTACACAAAAAATATTTGTAAGATGAACAAGTAAACAAATGAAAACTTTGAGGCAACTGCTGTTCCTACTCCCATCTTTCTCTGCAGACTGTTCCTGCTCTTCTTTTGCCTCATGTAAGCATGAAAATGTCAGCATGCATGTGGCTGCAGGGAAAGAAAATATGGCTGACAGTGGATGAAACCATTAGACATAAAGAATGCAGGCCTTTCTCCTCTTTCTATTTGGACTCTCTGCTGGCTCTGGAATTTTTTATATGAATTTTTCTTGATCCGTCTGCAATTTTTTTTACTATAGAGATAAATGTTTGTTGCACTGGCTGTAAATGGATAGCTTCATGACATATTTTGTTTCAAATATTTTAAAATTTTAGTTTATATTTGAATTATCATATGTTAACAATATGAGGGGATCTTATTGAGATAATTCCATATACATGTATAGTGTACTTTGAATAAGTTCACTAACTCCATTGTAATCTTATTCCCCCAATCTCCTCTCCAATTTTACAAACAGTGGTGGGTCTCATTATATATGTAGCATACTTCAGTCCTCTTTACCCCTCAGTCTCTTTTCTTTTACCTCTCCCTCTCCTGCTGACAGTCCCCCTTTTACATTTATGTCCATCATTGCCATCATCATTTTAGGTCTAGGCTCCACAAATGGGTAAGAACTTGCAATATTTCACTATTTGACCTTGGCTTATCTTGTTCAACCTGATGATCTCCAGATCCATCCATTATTTTCTTGCAAATATCATGATTTCATTTTTATTTATGACTGAGTAATATACCAAGGAGTGTGTGTGTGTAATGGTGTATATGTGGGATCTGTAATGGTATATCTATGTATACCATTAAGGTGGGGCCATAAGAGGGATCTATTTTCGTTTTTTGAGGAACCTCCATACTGATTTCTATAATGATTGCACTGGTTTATGTTTCCATCGGCAGTGTATGAAGGTACATTTCCCCCCACATCCTTGCCACCTTTTTTGTTGTTTGTTTTCTTGATCCTGACCAATCTGACTGGGGTGAGACAGAATCTTGGTGCAGTTTTGATTTGCATTTCCTTCATGGCTAAGAATGTTAAACATTTCTTCATGTACTTATTAGCCACTTGTACTCTTCCTTCTGAGAAATGTCTGTTCATTTCATTTGCCTATTTGTGGTGATTAATGGCATATCAACCTTGGCACTATCTAGTTCTGCTAGAACATAGAGAATAATCACTGGAACAACTTTTGGTGAATAACCCCCCAAAAAATGAATGGACTTCAGATAAGCAAACCACAACATTGAAACATGAAGTATGAAAAAGCAAAGCAATATGTCACCTCAAAAAGTCAACAATCACCCAACAAAATATCTGAATGATAGCAAATGGAATGAAATCTCAAATTTTAATTCCAACAGAATGATTTTAATAATGAGATGAAAGAAAACATGTATAAATGCCTGAACAAAATCAAAGAGAATACAAACAACTAAGTGAACTCAAAGAGGATACAAATAAATAGCTAAATGAGTTAAGAATAACAATGCAAGACATAATAGGAAAATTCAATAAAGATTTAGAAATCCTGGAAAAAATCAAATTGAAGCTCTGGAAGTCAAAATCTCCTTAAGTCACATAAAAAATTCAGTTGAAGGCCTTTCTAGCAGACTGAATCAAGTGAAAGACAGAGTATCAGGGCTTGAAGACAGAGTAGATGTAATAGAACAATAAGAAGAAGATAAAGAAAAAAGGATAAAGAAATACAAGCAGAATATATGAGAACTCTGGGATTTCTTTGAAAGACCAAACCTATTAATCATGGACATTGAAGGAGAAGAGGAGGAAGTTAAAAGCATAAGAAAGTACTCAGTAAAGGAATAGCAGAAAACTTCCCAAATATTGAGTTAGAGACACCCATTCAGGTACAGGAGGCTTTTAGGACACCAAACAGACAAGATTAGAATTGAATCTCTCCATAGCATTTAAATATTTTTAAAAATTCATTTAATTTCCAACATTTAAAATGTGTGATATTTAAAATTCCTGATTTCTGAGTTCTCTTTAAAAATTGAAAGGCCTGGAACAGTACATGGTCACAACAAGAAAAAGCTGGTAGTGGTTACCCTTTGTAGATGGGGTATGTATTGTCTAGTGGTCCAGGATTCCCACTGTTCTCTAATGTTTATACCCTATCATCTCCATTAATTCATGTTACACAAAGCAGTCCTTGCAGGTATTTGAGTTTAGACTACTGCTTTACAGATCTTTCATTCTGCTTGTTTGTGGTTTCAGGACTCCTATTAAGAAGCCCTTGTAGCAAGTGAACTAAACAGAACTTTCTCAAAAGAAGAAATTCGAATGGCCAAAAAACACATGAAAAAATGCTCACCATCCCTAGCAATAAAGGAAATGCAAATTAAAACCACGCTAAGATTCCACCTCACCCCTGAGAATAGCCATCATCAGCAACACCACCACCAACAGGTGTTGGCGAGGATGCAGGGAAAAAGAAACCCTCATACACTGTTGGTGGGAATGTAAACTAGTACAACCACTCTGAAAAAAAATTTGGAGGCTACTTAAAAAGCTAGACATCGATTTACCATTTGATCCAGCAATACCACTCTTGGGGATATACCCAAAAGACTGTGACACAGGTTACTCCAGAGGCACCTGCACACCCATGTTTATTGTGGCACTATTCACAATAGCCAAGTTATGGAAACAGCCAAGATGCCCCACCACTGATGAATGGATTAAGAAAATGTGGTATCTACACAATGGAATTTTATGCAGTCATGAAGAAGAACGAAATGTTATCATTCGCTGGTAAATGGATGGAATTGGAGAACATCATTCTGACTGAGGTTAGCCTGGCCCAAAAGACCAAAAATCGTATGTTCTCCCTCATATGTGGACATTAGATCAAGGGCAAACACAACAAGGGGATTGGACTTTGAGCACATGATAAAAGCGAGAGCACACAGGGAGGTGTGAGGATAGGTAAGACACCTAAAAAATTAGCTAGCATTTGTTGTCCTTAACGCAGAGAAACTAAAGCAGATACCTTAAAAGCAACTGAGGCCAATAGGAAAAGGGGACCAGGAGCTAGAGAAAAGGTTAGATCAAAAAGAATTAACCTAGAAGGTAACACCCACGCACAGGAAATCAATGTGAGTCAATGCCCTGTATAGCTATCCTTATCTCAACCAGCAAAAACCCTTGTTCCTTCCTATTATAGCTTATACTCTCTCTTCAACAAAATTAGAAATAAGGGCAAAATAGTTTCTGCCAGGTATGGAGGGGGTGAGGGGGAGAGGGAGGGGGCGGAGTGGGTGGTAAGGGAGGGGGTGGGGGCAGGGGGGAGAAATGACCCAAGCCTTGTATGCACATATGAATAATAAAAGAAAAAAAAAAAAAGAAGCCCTTGTAGCTACATTTTCCTAAGTTGCTCTAGGCTGCATTGCCAAGTCTTCAAGCTGTTGGTTCTCTCTGTTTTCTACCCATCAGCTCTGTAAAAGTTTCCAACTCTTTCCCACTCCTTTGAATTAAAGCTTTCCCATTTAAACAATGACAGAAAACCATTAAAATATTGAAACAACAATGAGGTTTGTGTGTGCATGCAGAAACATAAATTAACATTCTAATATTGTAATAAATTCAGAAAATATAGAATAATATAAATCAGTGAGAATCAATCAATCATCCTTGCACTCTTCAAATAACCCTGTTAATATTTATGGATGTATAAGATTTAGGGAGCACTTACTATATGTTAGGCACAATTCTATATGGTTTACAAGCACTGTTCCATTCAGTTCCCCAAACAACTCTATAAGGTAGGTTTTATTTGCCTTTTACAAATGACAAAATTTAGTTGTAAAGAGGATTGATACATTTCCTAAGGACATACAACTAATACATGTTGAGATCTTGTTTTAAAATTCAAGCATTCTGGCTCAAGGATGCATTTTTGAAAATGATGCCACACTACTGAGCATGTGAGTAGATGCATATTTTATATAGACTTTGCTGGAGGTTATAGCACCCACTCCAAGAGATAGTGGCATGGGAATTCCCCTGTTGAATGTTCAAAGAACACACAAAAATGGCCCCATGAAGGCCCAGTATTAAGCCTAGACCTTCTTATTTTTCTACTTCAATTACCATTCCATTGTAGCTTTCTTCTGAACAAGCAGACTCCTTGTCTGATTGACTCAAAAGGTGAAGTTATGTTTTTCCACACTTGATATTTCTTACTAACAACATTTAAAAAAAATGAATACAGAGGGACATAGGAAAGAAATAATGCAAAAAGACCCTGCTATTTGAGAGCTATATGTACCTGGCTCTTGACATCATTATTTCACAATGCCCTGTGCAGATGGGCATTAATTTTTTTTTTCAGGTGAGAAAAGAAAGATGGAGTCATATGCTGAAGGGCACAAAATTAGAAGTGGCAGACTGGAATTTGAACTAATGTGGGTCTAGCTTTAAAGTTCATTTTTTCTCCACTCTTCTGCACTGTGCTATATTGGATAATGTCACTGATTATAATTGAAGGGTAGCCATCACAAAACTTTGTCAGGTGAATTATGAACTATCTGATGGAAATGCTCTAGGCCTTTTCTTATGGGGATCATTGTATCTCACAATATAAGTTGATTGATTTATGGTATACTCACTTCACATCATTGTCCTGTCCTTGGAAGAACTGGTACAAGTTAGAGTTTTGAAAACAGAGTATCTTTGAAGTACATTTCTGGGGAATTAATATAAAGGAGGAACCATCATGTATTCTAAATCAATACAAAAGAGCAACCTTACTGTATTTCTTTGTAACACACGTAATCTGGCTGCTTTGTAAACCTCTTTTAGAAAAATATCTGGATTTCTTAAAGGAAGATAACTCTGTTGAGATTATGTGTGACTATATGAAACAAACATCTAATCATCTTTGATTAAAAAATTCTTCCCTATTTGTTAAGCATCATTGTAACACCATTTATGGACTGCTTTCTGTTATATTATATCCAGTTTTGAATCATGGAAGGCTAACACTGTGAGACAGAAATGTGTTTGCCATGAGAAGATTCTGAAATGAGTAAGATCCAACTTTTGTCTTTAAGTACCTCAAGGTCTGAATGGAAGACAAATATGTAAATAGTTATATACACAAGTTTTATTGATGCAACCAAAGAAATGTTCTTTTATTATCTGTTATCCATTTATTCAAAAATTTTTTATGATTAGCTCTTATTGTGCACCACATGGTAAGCGGAGTTTTGGCTGTATAAGTGGAGGAAAAAGAACAGATATTTCCCCTTAAGCCTAGGGGTTTACCTGCATAACTGCACAGAAGGCAAGATACCATGGTGTCTAAGTGCATAAGGACTAGCCCCACACTGTCTGGGTGCAAATCTTCCCAGTTGATAGTTCTATGACTTTGAGCAAGTTATTTAACATGTCTTTGCCTTAGTCACTTGTGTCCTATGAACCTGAAAATTGTATAGTACCTACTTCATAGAATTGTTATGAGGATCAAATGAATTGGTATTTAGAAATATTTAGATTAATGACCTCTCATAAAAAAGGCAGAATGGTATTCATCAATTAAGCAAATAGGATGGTGTGTAATAAACCCGAGAGTTTGTAATTTTTGCCAAATCCACATTCCACCTATACTACCTATTATCTTTAATTTGACATATTTTTTAAACTTAAGTGTTACTAACAAACATTATAAGTAAGCCTCATTGCCAGGTAGGATACATTTTCATAGATCTAATGACTGCCCAGGGCCTTCCCTCGGTGAAGCCATCTTTGTTTCCCAGGCAAGATCAGCAACTCCATCCTTGACTTCACAGCCCTTTGTGCCAGGCTCTATTAAGTGTCTATCAGAAGGCCTGAAGTACAATCCTTACTCTTGTCCACCTGGCTGATATGAGACTGATCCTTGTTTCATAAAAAGATTGAGAATCAGAAAAATCTACTTTTTTAAAGACATGGGAAGTATTCAGAAAACCTCTTTGCACAAAGGACTCACCATTAAATGTCATGTGTGCGTCCATGTACCTACATGTCCACCAAGAGATCATACACAGAACCGATGCTTACTAGATAAGGAACATACACACCTGAGCCTGAATATGACACCTTTGGAACAAACATGGGACAGAGCTTGGGAAGGTGGGTGTCCAAGGTAGGCTGGGAACAAAGGGTTATGTTCTAAAATCATTTCATCTTTATAAGGCAGGAAGGAGAGGAATGGAAGCTCATGTATTCTGCCAAGAGTAAGTGATCAAACTCACAGGGGCTGCTGCAGAAGGGAGGTCACAAGTAACTTCTCTCATGGGGACCTTCAGGAAGTCATATCTCTGTTTATTTCAAAAGGCATAAAAAGGGGATAACCAGGTGGGTAGTAGTGAAAATTCATTCTAGGCAGAGAGACAGTATAGACACAAAGGCTCCCAACACCTTGAACTATTTAGTTGATTGTTGACATCTTGATAGTACTTAAATGTAACAGGTCACCCTGATTAGTTTTAAGAGAAGAGAGGAACAAGGTAAGCAGGGAGCCAGCCATGTAGGTCCCTGAGGGTTTTAAGGCACTCCCGGAGATCTTCAAGAGACTAAAAAGAAGGGAAAAAATTCCTCTGTTGAACCATGGCTGCAGAGTGCAATTTGAAACAAGCTTTTCCAAATAGATTGTTCATTTTTAATACTTCTACAATAACAAGTCTGAAGAATGTGGCATTGAAAGATACAAATGTTTCTGAAATACCCCACCACAGTGAAGTATCTGAAAATGTTTCTTAATTGTTAGATAAGACTATATTTCTGGACATGCTTGGAAGGAGTTTTTTTTAAACACTACCCTTAAAACAGACCATCTTTCTGGCCCCAAGTGGCTGGGGAGGGTGGTGCTAAGTGCTTTAATAGAGATACTGTTGTCTCTCTCTCTTGCATGTCCTGCCTCCTCATCGAAGCATAATTTTACTTTTTTATTGGTAAGTGCCCAAAAGGTTGTTATAGACAGCCAAGTGTGTCAGTACATCAGTCAAGCTGCCTCTGTATAACCAGCCTGGCAAAGGCTTTTCAAAGTCCTTTTGTCAAAATGCACTTTAACCCATCCATCGTTTTTTTGGTGTTTTTGTTTTGTTTTTAAATGGCGGTACTAGGGTTTGAACTTAAGGCCTCAAACTTGTTAGGCAAGCACTCTACCACTCGAGCCATGCCCCAGTCCAACTCTTCCAATTTGAATGAGTGTGCACACTTACCAAATTTACAATGTCTCCAGTATGCCTCAAATATTTGTCCCAAAACAGCTTCGGGTGGAAAGCAAACTTCACAGAGGGAGTGAGATGAAAGAGGTGGGCCAACACTATTTTACAATTGAAGGCAAAATGACAATGTATTGGGTTCTCTTCTGGACCTTGGGCTAGAGTGCCTCTGCTGCCACACCCCCTTCAAGAAATCTCCATGCCCCCTGCCTGGCCCTTGGCACTCACTGAACTTGCCTTTGCTGGAATGCACCCACTAGAGTTCATAGTGTATAATTTAGCTCATGGATACCTGTGGTCAGGACCTTCTCTCCAACAGTCAGTGTTACTGTTACCTCTCTTGCAGGAGCAGCAGTATGGGAACCCTGTAAATCAGGCATCCAGCAGTGCCTACAGCTCCCAGAATGTAACAGTGCTCACTCTCCTCTCTCTGAGGCTCTGCTACTGCTTCTGCTACATGCAATGCTGCTCCCATTCCTCTGTGCATCTCCTACTGTATGCAATGTGCTTTCCCCTCCTTTATTCATAGATTGTCTCAGTTGGTCTGGGCTGTTATAACAAGATGCCACGGATGGCTCAAATAATGGACATTATTTCTCATAGCTCTAGATGCTGAAAATCCAAGCTCGAGTTGCTGAGAGATTTACGTACTGATGAAAGCCCTCTTCCTGGCTAATAAATCGCCAACCTCCTTCTTTCTCCCATAATCTTTTTCTGTTCCTCTTCATACAAAACCACTAATCCCATCGCAGGTCCCCCCTCTCATCTAACTTTATTTGCCTCCCAAAAGCCTCATCTCCAAATACCATCGCTTTGGAGGTTCGGGATTCAACATGAAATTGTGAATCATGCAATTCAGTCCATAGCAGAAGTCAACTCTTCTTTATCCTTCAAAACTTGGCTCAGATGTTAATTCCTCCAGAAAGTCTTTCCCAATTTCCCTCCTTGCAAATTCTTCTTATCACAACACATTTCAAACTGTCCCATGAAGGATCGTCCATTGCCTTTCTTACTTATTAGATTGTGAGCTGATTGAGGTTGGGGACTTGTCCTTACTTTTTGTTCTCAGCGTATTACTGTGAGCAAGTCTGTTAACTCACCGGGGGCGAATGGGGATTAGAAGAAAGACACAAAGACAGACACAGAGAACATCTGGGATTGGGTGGTCTGACACTCTTGATGAGAGATGACCTCTTCCTCATCCAAGTGCGTTTATTTATGCAGTGCACATGTGTAAATCAAGTTAGGTTCTCATGGGCCAAGTCATGTAGTCAGCAGGAACAATGATGCTATGGTAAGTTGTTTGTCTATTCTGACTGTCCTTGTCTAAAGGTAAACTCACCCTGTTTCCCACACAAGGTAGCCGTGCTGATCCTCATCTAATTCCTTTAAGCTGGGGCCGTGCCTTTGCTGCTCAAATGTCCTTGACTTGGCTATGCTTACATCAAGGTTTCTTCTTGGTCCATTCAGTTATTGGTCTCCCACATATTACAGCATACAGTGTATGCTCAGTAAATGACTTAATGAAAGTAGGCAATGAGCAATTACTTTTAGAAGTACACGATTGATGAAATGATTATCCACTCTTTAAATGATTGTTATCAGAATAGATCATGAATGTCAATTTATACCCCAAGTACTGTGAACACGGTTATTGGGGCTTGTCAGCTGACTAACTTCCTAACAAAGGTAGAAGGAAAATAGATTTACAGAGAGGGAGGATACTACTGGGCTCTGGGTTGAATGTGTGGGATTCCCCATCCTGCCCTGCTCTACTCTCCTTCCACACTTGGAGCTTAAGGCAGGGTGCCAAGCTTCCTGACATAGAACAGGGTGTGGGCTTCTTGCTACAGCCTGTGTTTTCAATCCCTGGTTTGCTTCCTTTAGGCCCAGCTACTGTGGTCTGATGTTTTACACTTGCTTATTCAAGTTTTAATTCTATCATAGCGTTGGTTAGTTTTCTAAAGTTAGCTATCTATTAAATAATACTTCCTAAAGCAGAGAATATGGATGATACAGTGAAAAACAATGGCTTCATTTCCAATGGTATTATAAGCAGGCACTAGAAATGCCATTCTTCTGCTCCAGAGAAAGCCACCCAACATCAGCTGGGATTGGTGACTCTACAGTTGAGAGTCCCCTAAAGGATGGCCCAGCGTAGAGAGAAATTTCTTCATTGCAGATGGTTGAAGTACAGGCTGCATTAGACATGCTTTGCCATCCACTCACAGAGCAAAGTACTTTGAGCAGGTAGACCACTGTGTACCACAAGGGATGAACTCTAGCAAGTAAGGAGAATTTCCCCAGGTCTCGCTTATGTCTGCAGACTTGCTTGCTCATAGTCTCTGTAATTGTCTCTTCAAATTGTGGCAGCAGCCTGAGGATGGTGCAACCTTATTTCTGATCTGGTATTGCAATCAGCCTAAGGCGGCAGGTGAATGCTGCATGAAGATGATTCTTAAGAACTCTGGACCACATGGCACAATGCATAGAAGAGTTAAATGTTTGTTCATGCTACATTTAGTTGGGCAACATACATGCAACTTCTTTATTTCTCTGATACTGTTCTGATTGTCTAGGTAGGTCTTGGCTGCATGGGGTGGGCCCAAGCCAGTATGCAACGTTCAGTGTTTTAAACTTGTTCTTTAGTTTTTATAAGTAATTAATTTTTTCAGAGTCCTGCTCTTCTCCTGTTTCTCTAAGTGAAAGGAAGGGACTGTCTTATGGGAGTAAGGAGATAGTATCTGTGAATGTATCTTGAATCCTTGTTTTTTTCACTGGAAATTGTAGAGTGGCTGGTCAGAGCATCTCCATGAATGTGCAGACCTCTGAAATACTCCTCATCTGATGCCATCTGTTTTGTGTTTTTAACAAATGTTTCATTTTAAATCAGTTTCTGATCACCACATTATTACGAGGATAGTACAGAGAGTTCCCATACACTGCACACTCAGTTTCCTCTGTTATTAATATCTTACATTAGTATGGTACATTTGTCACAATTAATGAACCAATAATGATACATTATTACCAACTAAAGTCCATGTTTTATTTAGATTCCCTGTGCCTTTTCCCTAATTTCCAGTTTCTGTTTTAGGATCCCATCCAGGGCACCATATTACATTTAGTTATCATGTCTCCTTAGGGTCTTCTTAGTTATGACATTTTCCCCTACTTTCTTGTTTTTGATGACTTTAACAGTTTGAAGGAGTATGGGTCAATTATTTTATACAATGTCACCCAATTGGTATTTTTCTGTTTTTCTCATGAGTTCTGAGTTTGGGGGAAGGTTAGGGAGCTAAATTGACATTTTATCATTGCCCACTACTCTTGATATTGGCTTGGGTGACCTGGATGGAGGTAGAGCTTGTCAGATATCTCCACTGTAAAGTTATTCCTCCTTTCCATGCTTATGAAGTAGGGAGCTCTACTTTACCATGAGGGTGGAATGACTACACATAGGATCTTGATTTTTCTGCAAAGTGTGTTTCCTTTCCTTATTCACTCATTCAGTCATTTATTTACATCATTTGGATTCATAGATATTGTTGGCTTGTAATTAAATATTACTTTATCAGTGTTGCTCAAATCCTCCCATCTTTGATCATTGGGAGCTCTCTCGGTTGGTTGCTGTATTCCTTTGAATGTACCCCCCATCATTGTGGATTGGGTTTTTGCTTTTGTTTTTGGCACCATTTGTTTTTCATGGGTTGTTGTTGGTGCAAGAGTCTGTGATCTTGGTTATTAGCTTTTGTAGTTGCTCTGTTCCACACTTAGACTTTTGATATTCTTCTGGTGTCTTCTCATGGGAGCACTGAATATTCTTGATCCCTTGGTCACATATGTGGCCCATGGCGGCCCAGAGTACCTCTCCAGTCCCATGGCCACACAAGCATGTTTGTCTCTGTGCCTCTTGACTGTGACACTGAGTTGAAGCCCAGAATTTGGGGCAGCTGTAGCATCTCCCATCATATTTTTCTTCTACTCTATCACGCTCCTGAAAGGAGTTATATACATTTGTTTTCTCACCTCCCACATGATCTTCATCTTACTTCTATCTGTCTTCACCACTCTACTGAAATATCTTATGAGAAGGTCTCCAACCAACAATCCCTTTCAACATTTGGGTTGCTTTACTTTGCAGCAATGTTAAGTATTGTTGGCAAGATCTTCCCCTTCTTTTGGATCTTGGGGCACAGACTCTCCTGCTCTTTCTCCCAGCAACTTAGAGGCTCCACCTCAGTTTTCTTTCCTGCCACATCCTCCTCTACCCAGACTAGAAATGTCAGAGCTCCTGAGGTGCAATTCTATATCAGCCCACTAACTGTCTTCAATAAAATTTACAAAAGCTACTTGTGAGTGCATTTCTTTTGGAAATAGATGAAGGTAAACTTTTTACCAAGGAGATTTTGATTTGGAACAGAGATGCTATGTGAGGATGTAGAAATCCAGACCATAAAGGATTATCAGGAATTTCATGGTATTTTAGGGCTTCCTTAGGCCAAGACAGTAGGAATGTGAGGCAGTCATATGTAGATATCAAGAATTAGGAATGCAGCTGCCCTACTGTTTTTACCATATGAAGTTGGGGGAAGTGTGGTGAGGAAAACACAGATCAGGAGAGAGAAACTGGAAAGAGTTGACAGTGTTGTTACTCACATCTCTCTGGAGAGGAGAAGCACCCATGCAGGGCCATGGGGACATCACAGGTCATAGGGTAGAGAGAGGTTATGAAGCAGAGGGATGGCAGTAAGTTGAGCAGTAGCCTTTATTGTGGTTTTTGTAGGAAAGAGCAGGTAAGATAGGGCAAGTGTTGGCTAATTTAAATAGTTTCAGTGTGTTCTGGGGCATATGGATTGCCCATGGCTGTCCAGCACCCAGTCCTGGGGCAATTAGGATAGATGTATAGTGACTCAGAGTGTGAGTCCAATAAGGGAGATAGCTGGAGTGTTGACTAAATCAACTGCTCAAGAAAAGGAACAAACCAGCTTCTAGCCAAGGTTTCAAAAGTTGAAGCAGCATTTGAAAAATTATCTTATCCCTACATCATACCCTACCCTGGGAAATGTAGAATCTGGGAAAAGTGATGGGTTCTCTCCTGTTAATTGATACAGTGTCAGGATCTAGAATAGTATCTTGCTTAATATTATTTAATGAGTAGGTGTTCAATTAGAAATTGTTGAAAGAAAGTATGTATAAATTCTTTTCAAAATTGAAGGAATATAATGAAAAAATATACAAATGTTTGAAGAAACTCACTGGAATATTTCTGATAAGCTCAAGCTTTCTGAAATGCTCAAGCTAGCATTTGTTGCCCTTAACGCAGAGAAACTAAAGCAGATACCTTAAAGCAACTGAGGCCAATAGGAAAAGGGGACCAGGAACTAGAGAAAAGGTTAGATCAAAAAGAATTAACCTAGAAGGTAACACCCACACACAGGAAATCAATGTGAGTCAATGCCCTGTATAGCTATCCTTATCTCAACCAGCAAAACCCCTTGTTCCTTCCTATTATTGCTTATACTCTCTCTACAACAAAATTAGAGATAAGGGCAAAATAGTTTCTGCTGGGTATTGAGGGGGGGAGCGGGAGGGGGTGGAGTGGGTGGTAAGGGAGGGGGTGGGGGCAGGGGGGAGAAATGAACCAAGCCTTGTATGCACATATGAATAATAAAAGAAAAATGAAAAAAAAAAAAAAAAGGAAATACATGGTTGTACAGGTATTTAGCTGTGAAACCTTTCTGTTAAAAAAAAAAAATAATAAAATATGATGGTCACATTCAAAAGCACAGTATCAATGTGTAAGAAAGGTTCATAGTAAGCAGGAATTCCTTCCATATGCTAAAGATACCAAAATGGTTATATCATCATATTAGAAAAAGGAAAAGGAAAAAGAGACAACCACTACTTGAGAAGAATGGTGTCATCTTAAAACATTAGACATAAACTATAGAACCATTCAATTTCCATTGGCTCTACCAGTACCAACATGGAAAATAAGATTTATATGGACATCTTCAATTTTGCACCCATTCCACCTTCATTTGATGATATCACCTTGATTTTCATTTGTGGAACTCCTCATTCCCCTGCTGCCTGCTCACTAACTCTACAGGTGACCTTAGCTCAATCAAATGAAAAGTCTGAGATCAGATCTGTTGTCTAGTTTAGGCTAGTGAGAATCAGAATTGGCCCCGGGGTTTTGCTGGAATTTTGCAGAAAAAGAAGACATCTTCCTGCTGGAGCTGCAAGTTCATAGGATAAAGACTGAGCATACTGGGAACCATCTTACCACCATGACAGATCAGCCCAGGTTGAGACTGAAGTCAGAAGAGCAGAAATCAGAGTCAAAAGGTGAAGACAGATATCTGACAGTTCTTCTAGAATGCCTTGGACTTTTATTTATATTAGTCAACATATTCTTCACTTTTTAGAATTTTTGCTAGCTCGTGCTTCAAGTTTGGGTTCTTTTTGCCTAATTTAGGGCATGAACAGGTAAGGGTGAACAAGCAGCAGGAAGGTCAAATTGTAGCCCTGTACAGGTACAGGTGAGATCACAGGTGATATTGGTGAGGAGCGGGGTCAAGAGTTTCTCTGAGTGAATTGATAATCTTCCACCCAGATTGCCACATGCTGTTAGAGGGAATTGTTAGAGGTCTTAGAGCCAAAATCAGTGACTGAGAGTGGTGGAAGAATTGAAGAACAGGCATGGGACTGTCCCTGTTTATAACAAAGTGGACCCTTAACCTGATAAGGCAATAAACTTGACTTTAATTCTACCAAGTCCCAGTATGGATAACAAACAGACAGCTTATGGATATTTAGGAAAAACAAATTACTTGCAGCTAATACAGCTTGCATTTGTTAACTCCCAACTTTGCTTTTAAAAGTAAGGTTACATGATTAGCAGATGACAAAATGCTTAATGTATAAGAATGACTATAATAATGATGATAATTCACCATCACGAGGACAGGCCTCGCATCCATTTTATTAATAGCTTTATTCCTGTACTTAAAACAGTGGCTAACACACAATGAGTGATCAATATGTATTTCCTGAATAAGTTAGTAGTTCATATGTATTGAGCACTGTGTCAGACAAATATGTGGAGATCAAATTCACTACAATTACAGACAGTGATTATGATAACACATGCAGAGCAAACTGTGTACTAGTTACCATTCAGAAGTATTTAGACTTATTACATCTACTGAACTCACTGAGTGCTGCGAGCTGAATTGTGGCCCCACCTCAAAATTTGTATGTTGAAGCCTGAATCCCTTGTGTCTTAGAATGGGACTGTGTTTGGAGAGATGGGCCTTTAAAGAGATAATTAAGGTAAAATGAGGTAATGAGGGTGGCCCTAATTCAATCTGACTGGTGTCTTTATAAAAGAAGATTTGATGGAGACACTCACAGAGGAAGAACATGTGAGGACACAGGGAGAAAACAGCCACCTGTAATCCAAGGACAGAGGCCTCAGAAGAAGCCAGTTTTGCTGACATCTTGATTTCAAACTTCTATCTTCCAGAACTGTAAGAAAATAAATTCCTGTTGTCTTGTCTAAGTCACTCAGTGTGATATTATGCTAGCCTAGCAGAATAATACACCAACCTTGTAAACACCAGGAGGACTGACTCCAGGATTCTTAATCCTAGCCACTACATTGCACCAGGCTTAGGCAACAATGGCTGCCATTTATCCAGCACTTAGCCAATAGCTGCTCAGTAGCAAGATGGTTGCCCGAAATAGGAAACATTCTGTAGTGCCTTACATCTTTTTAAATTTCTTTCAGCATTTTGCCCTCACTTTTAGTCCTTAGCTTTCCATGTCTTGCTATCTCTTGGTTTTTCTCCAGTTGCAGGGTGCCCACCTTGGTCTACTTGGTATTCCAGGAGAGACCCACAGGTTGCTAGCCAAGATCTCATAGAACCTTACTAGATCTTCTCTCTCACCTAGTGTGATCATTTGGCCAACTACACACCAGAGGTGTGTAAATCAAAGATCATTTATTCATTTAACAAACCAACTTTCTGAGCTCTTACTAAGTGCCAGTCTCAGCACACACTGTGGCTGTAGAAATGAATGAGCTGCTATAGCCTAATGGGTGAGCTGTGGTACCTAGCTCTGCCATCTCCTTGTTGTGAAATGAATGAAGGTGGTGTTAATGTCCTCTTCCAGGGCTGTGGGAAGACTATTAAGTGAGACTTTATATGCAAAGTGCTTAGCACAATGCTAGTGACCCAGAGAGTCTCGACTTTCCTCTTAGCTCCACTGAAGTCTTCAGTAAACAAGCTTCTTCCTGGCTTCACGTCCTTCATTCCTTTTAGAGCATTTATTTTAGAGCCATTGTAATTTCAATTTTTTCTCTGCCCCTTTGAGATGTAAATTTTTTAAAAAGCCTATTGCTAGTTTATAACTCAAGAATGTCTTTCTCAAGGACCTGGGGGCCACCCATTTGAAGGTAATCATGGAAGAGGGTTTCCTGTGTCCCAGGCTAATTTCCAGGGGGCATCTTGCTTCCACATGGTACATATGTCCTGTCCAAAGACACAAGGAAGTTAAGTTTTTCTTCAGATAAGGCCAATTATCAAGCACAGGTGGTCTACCTGTTCTTAAAACTTTGTATGTCCTTTGTTTTAGAGTAGTTGAACTTTGGCTGCACTCTGGCCTCTCTGTCCTAATATAATCGTCTTGAGTATAGCTATGTGAGGTTGGCCATCATGTCTACCCCAATACATAGCATGGCACTTGGCACACAGGAATGTCTCTCTCTATCTGTTATGAGTGAGTGAAAGTCATTGTTGTTGAAGAGCAGACCAAGAGAGACTTGAGTGCTGTCCTCAAAGTTTGAAGGACTGAGTGACACAGAAGAGGTCATGGTTTGAAAGGCCATACCCATGGTGTAGGTGGCACTAAGAGGCAGATTTTTGCTGTCACAGCAAAGAAAACTTCTTAGTAACAAGAATAAAGGATCCAACAGTGAGTCATGAGCTTAGTGTTCCTTACAGTGAGCAAGCCTGAGGCTGGTGGCCATCCATTAGGGATGCCCTAGGAAAGATTTACTACTGACTGTGGGCCTAAGTAAGCCCCTCTGAGATCCCTTCCATGCTGAGATGAGAAAAGCTTGCTGATTAATGGAAAAGACTTGTGTATTGGAAGAAGTGCAGCAACATTCAAATAATGAAACAGGGACTAAGAAGCTGCTTTTAACAGGTACTTAGAACCTTCTGTTGCTGAAAAGCACTGAGCCCTCACTTGGGCCTGCGAATGTCCAAAGGGAAACTAAGCAGAAGCAAAGCTTGGTATCTCTGCTTCCATTTTGCATCTGTCTCCTTTATTCTGAGTCTCTCTTTCCTGCAGTCATCTCGAGTTCCAGGAAGGATCAATAACAACCTTATGAGGGGAGACAAAGCTACCCCTAAGGAAAGGAACAGCAGAACCTCACAGGATAGAACCCCCCCCCAA
This sequence comes from Castor canadensis, assembly GCF_047511655.1. Lineage (NCBI taxonomy): Eukaryota > Metazoa > Chordata > Mammalia > Rodentia > Castoridae > Castor > Castor canadensis. The sequence continues at coordinate 144,968,010 of NC_133393.1, forward strand.
AATAGGGACAATGACTTATGATGATAAGGCTTTATACCTTGAAGCAAGGGGTATCATCTCATGGGGACCAGATTGCTCCCCTCAAGTGATGACAGTAACAACAACTTCTCTGGAACCCTATATAGAACCAGAACTGAGATAATGAGCAATCAGGTCTCACTGTGGCTGTGACTGTTTAACTATGCACACCTCTCTTCCCCTTGTCTCAATTATTCCTCTATTTAAACCTGAAGTATGTGTCTGTACCCTGAAGACGAATGCTTTCTTTGCCTCTTCCTGCAGCTGCCTGAACCATGTAATAAACCTTCTTTCCCTATATTTCACCATTACTGATCTCTTTATTCAATGTATTGGGAAGACTGACTGGACACAACAACCCCACAGGATTGGGCCTCTGTTCTGCAGCACTGGTTACAACTTCAGATTGGTGACTTTTCAGCTGTGGGATCTTGCATACATATTCAGTCTTCCTGAGGCTTGGATTCTTTATTAATAACATGAGCTGCTAATGTCTATTCTAAAGATAAGGGTTAGGTTTAGCTTATGTCAGAAAAGCACTGCCACCATGGACTTGAATGAAATGGAAATGTACTTTTTAAAGATTTCTCTCCTAAACATAGTCTGGAGGTGGGGAGTCCAGGGCCAGTGTGGAATTCTTTCCATCTTTTGCCTCATCATCTTCTTTTCACTCTGCTTCACCTTGTGGTTCACCTCTGGGGAGGACCCTGACATCATGTCCGTACTCCAGGCTGCAGGACTGTGTGGGTGGGGAAAGTAAATGCAAATCTATAGCTCTGCTGAATTTCCTTCTCCTGCTGTTATCTGGTTGACCATAGCTTAGTCTCATACCATGACTGACAGTCAGTTGTTCCCTCCCTCAAATAATTAAGGTCTGTCTCTACAGAAGAAGGGCAGAATGCAGAATGGCTATTATTGTACAGTTGTATCTGCTCCTCCCTCTTCCATTTTCACCCATGAGGTGAAGGAGAAAATTTATGTCAAGTGCCTCACCTACCAGATGTTCATTAAATAGCCATTATATTCTTATTTTATAGTATTTTGTGAGGAGGTAGAACTTCAGTACGGCAATAGAGAAGGACTACATTACACTGGAGTCTTCCCAAGAAGACTTTTTATAAGGAAGATAAAAAAAGAATTCTAACTTCTATTAAGTGGCAGTAATAGGAAGAGTATACAGAATAGGAGAAAATAAAAAGATAGCTATAATTTCCACTTATACAGTTTGTGTGCTAGACACTGTGTTTAGTGATTGGTCCATGCTATCTCACTGAATTCTCACAATCAGGCCTTGAACAGCTAAGTGGCTTGCTTACCTGGCTATTGCCAGGTAAGTACTAAATGGTCAGTGCAGGACCTATGTTCAAGGATGACTGACTTTGAGTTCAGTGCTTCTTACCATTAAAGCTGTACTCCAAAGCACTGATTCACTCTTCCAAATATTCATCCTACCATCCATATCTACCGAATGTCTATGCCAGGCATTGTTTTGGAACCTGGGGATAGAGAGGTGAACAATATAGGTAGGGGGAACTTATGTCAACAAATTAATATGCTGGTGGAGGAAATCAGAAATAAGTGAGTGGAGTTATCACTGAACAAAATAAATGCAGACAGAGAACCAGGGAGGAAACACAACAAAGAGAAGATGACTTGGCTGGGGAGGAGGAGTTCCTTTTGACAGGGCAGTCCAGGAAGGCTGCTCTCAGCTGGGAACTGCATGGTGAGAACAAAGCAAGCCATGGTGTGGATCAGGGAGACTCAGGTAGGGAGCAACAAGTCCTGAGGAAATATGCCTGGCTTGTTTGAGGAAAAGAAAGAGAGGCCTATGGCAGAGCAGGGAAACAGTGAGGATAGGAGACAGGAACGAGTGTGCATACCTGTAGTCCCAGCATACTTGGGAGGCTGATCACAAGACTGAGGCCAGCCTGGGCTACATAGCAAGACTCTGGCACAAAACACTAAATCTAATGAGAGAGAGAGAGAGAGAAAAAGAGAGGAGGGAAGGAAGGAAGGAAGGAAGGAAGGAAGGAAGGAAGGAAGAAAGAGAAAATATGCTTGAGGAAGGTGGCCTGAGGGTAAAGCTCTGCCAGCAGCAAATATGACCACAGAGCTCTCATCATTACAGAAAAGAAGTTTCCAGAGTTAGGTTGGAGTCCTTCTGGGAGGGAGAAGGGTGATGGGGAAGTGGACCAGGAGAGTTGATAGAACAAAACCAGCAAGGCACCATTTATCCCTGTGCTTTTGTGAATAGCTTCCTCTTTATTCTCCAGTGGGCCATAGAGTCGTTCAGTCCAGTGGGTCAACTAGCATGTCTTAGTTCACTTTCTGCACTATAACGGAAGCCACAAACTTGGTAATTTATAAAGAATAGATAATTTGGTTCATGATTCAAGAAGAAGATGGGGAATCCAAGATCCAGGACCCACATCTGGCAAGAACTGTCTTGCTACATAGTGGAAAACATCACATGGAGAGGGATGGAGAGAGAAAGAAAGAGAGAGAGAGAGAGAGAGAGAGAGAGAGAGAGAGAGATAGAGAGAGACTCATTCTTTTTTATCAGGAGCCTACTCTGCGATAACTAACCTATTCCCAAAATAAAGACACTAATTTATTTGTGAAGGTAGCGTCCTCATGGCCTAATCACTTCTCTTAATACTGTTGCTAGGGAGAGGGCAATTGAATTTCAACATGAGTTTTGGAGGTGACATTTAAACCTTAGCACCCCATGACAAGGAGAGTAACATTTTATTCCATTTAAGAGTCCATTAGATTGTATGTAGCTGCATGCCGTCTACCTCATTAGAAAGAGAGGCATAGATTTTCTGGGGTGGCCTTTTCCTCACTTCAAGTTGAACAGGGCAGAGGTCAGCAACTGTTATTGACAACTGAGTCCATACAACAGATGCTGTCTGGTACAGGATGAAAGTGTGAGCAGTTAGGGAAGGTGTAGACTCACAGTTCCCCAAAATGGGTACAAGCTTAACTCTAGGGAGGCTGCCCAGGTCCAACATTGCACATGGCTGCTCCAACTTGCACTGTTGCCACAATGTATCAAGTATATCATGCTTGACTTCCCCCCTGCACCGCTCTCTTTCATCCCCCCCTCCCAAAGGATGAGATTTATTTAAGCAAAATCTAGATTTTATTAGAGCAACAGTGATCGTAAAGTGACAGTTCATACAAAAGAAAACCAAGGATGAGGGGAGCTTGACCAAGCAGTCATGTGCACTGAACCCGCAGATTTTAGCTGCTTTTATGGATAGGGCTTGAAGACATGTACATAACTGAGGAGTTCTCAAGAAATGAGACGACATTTCCAAGAACCAGGGGATGGGGAATGGTTTACCTAATAAAACGTCCTCAGGGTCAGGATGGTAATTTGAGGGGAGGTGAGTGCATGGGGCTGCAACAATATGAGATGTAAATGAAGCCTCTGGCCAACTTCGAGAGTCAGGAAAGTCCCTGCTTGGGTTGTTGCTGGAAAACACTGGCTGCTGTACCAAGAAGTAGCTTCAGCTGTATTTAAGGGTTACTCCAGCAACAATGCTGCACCTGTTACCTGGCTCCTTTGTGTTATTATTATTCCTTTTCTACCTGCCTACTCCAAATCAAGGGGACAATTAAATCAACTCTCAAAGGTGATGGTCACATCTCAGGCCCCTGTGATAACTGTCCTTGCAGGGTTGGGTTGGTGTGGTGGAAGCTGCCGCTGTGGGGCTGGGAATGTCGGGGTCCTGGAGGACTTGTCTCTCTGCAGAGATGTAGGAAAGCCAACTGCTCCTCTGTGACCTCCAATGCTGCTGACCCCTTGACCCTCCCACAATCCAATTTTTCTTAAGTGCTAAATGATAGAGGACAGAAAAATTAAGTTGGAGCCCAAGTACTTCATCTGCTGTTGGTTTCCTTAATTGTATTTCCTACACATTCTTTATAAATAGATTTAAGCAAGACACTATGTTCTTTAAATTGTGCATTTCTGTTGTTATGGAAACGACTGCTTTTATTTCTGTCCCTCTCCCCCTTTCCCAGCTTAGCCATAAAATAGAAGTTAGCACCTGCTTTTTCAGACAGGTGAATTATCTACTAACCTTGATCTCCAAGAAGGCCTTCATGAGTGGGTCAGCATAACCTGCAGATGGCATTTCTGTCAGAAACCATCAGGTGAGCTGCTACAATTCTCAGAAGACACTGTCTATCCTTGCTAACCCTTCAAATGGTAAGTACCTCGTCCCACAGATTCAGCAACTGTTGTAACTAAAGAGGAATTTCTAAAGACATAATCCTCATAATAATAACTTCAAATCACCTTACAGTGTGCATTCAATGCATTAATTAGTCTCTAAAGGATCCATGGAATTAAATCATTTGTTCAAAAACATTTACAGAACATTAATACTGAGCTGGGGCAGACACAGGTGACCATCCCAGAACATCGCACAGTGTCTGTCACACAGAAGGGACTCACCAAAGATTTCTCTGTGAATAAATAAAGCATCCCTTCCTCCAAGCTGTTGGGGCTGTAGGGACATTTAGCGGTCATCGTGTTCCATGCACATGTTTGGAGGTGGGTATATACAACACGTCCTGGGAGCAGATGCTGGGTCATAGCTCTTCTCCCCTACTTTTTGCAAGAATTGTGAAAATTAAAAGCAGTGTAAAAGGGAAGCTATTTGCTAGTACAGCATGGTTATTTTGTGGCAGAACTAAGTATAGGACCCAGATTTCCTGTCTCCTACCTTGAGGGATCTTCATCATAGCCACAATTCAGTGCTTGTGAAACTTCAGTGCAGGAGTCACCTGGTGCTATGGACTGAGAATGTGGACCTCCTGTGCATGTGTTGAAATCCTAGCTCTCGATGGGAAGATGTTAGGAGGTGGGGCCCTTGGATGGTGATTAGGTCATGGGGGTGGAGCCCACGTGAATGGGATTAATGCCCTAATAATAGAGGCACCAGAGAGCTTGCTTGTCCTTTCTACCATGTGGGAACATGCTAAGAAGGCCCTGTCTAGGAACCCGGACAGAAGCACTTGACAGACACCAAACCTACCGTCACCTTGATCTCAGACTTCCCAACCTCTAGAATTGTGAGAAATAATTGTTTTGTATTTTTGTTATAGCAGTACAAATGGGTGGAAACACTTGGGAATCATGTTAAATGTGGGTTCTGATTCTGCAGATCTGGGTGGGGGTTGAAATTCTGCATCGATGTAAGGGACAGGATATAATATATTAAACAAATAACAATAAGAAAAAATTTAATTCAGTTGAAAATATTTATTGAGCACTCACTATTTGCCAGTCAATCTGCTGGGTGCTGGGAAATGGCAGCAAAGAACAGTAGGGGTTGAGCAGCCAGTAAAATAAAACTGGTTATGCTGTCTATACTAACAACGAGATGATGAGGGCTATATAGAAAAATAAGATCAGGGTTGAGAAAAGGCTGTGTCATTGTGAAAGGGGTTGCAATTATAAGCAGGTAGGGAAACTATCTCTACTGATATACAGGGTCGATGGCATGTGAAAGGATAGAGTTAATGAGAAGAGTATTCTAGGAAGAGGAAATAGCAAGTGCAAAGGCCCTGAGGCAGAAGGGAGTATGATTGGGCATAGGTAGGACCTCCAAATGGGTGGGATGAAGGGAACAGGAGAGATGAGTAGAAAATGTGATCCAGCATGAAAATGGCTTTCTGGGCCTTTGTAAGGATGTGAGCTTTCTCCAGGGTAGGATAGAATTCTTTAGAGTTCCAGGAGCAGAAGGGTGACATAATCTCACTTGTGTTTTAACAGGAGACTACTAGCTCATTGACCACAAACAGGAGTGAGCAGGGAAGTAGAGAGACCATTAAGAGTATCAATCACCATCACCCCAGAAATGAAACCCACCGATTCTCTCACCGAGCCTGTTGGGTTTCCCCACAGACAGCATCATGGGAGCTCAGAGTGGCGTCATTACTGTCAAGGATGAAGCTGGCCCGGAAGAGAGTCATCATTCCTTCTAGTGTGCTCTGAACTTCTCAGAGGAGGGAGTCACCTGTTCCCTTGCAGGTGGACAGTCCCCTGGAGAGCTCACTCAGCTGGAAGACTTAGAATCATCCTTCTGTGGGTGTATAGCTGGCAAGAAGCCAGGCAATAGGGAAAAAAATCAGAAAGGATGTTTAAATTAGGAGCCACCTCTCAAGAGGGAATTAGTTAAATTCACCCATTTGCTAACTGGTTTTATGCTTTGGGACTCAAATGCTCTGAGACTCAGTCAATCAAAAACCTGTTTGAGGAATGAGCTAGCAGGAATGGATCTGCTGTTCTATTATCAGAAGAGATGGGTCTGGTCTGGTGGATGAATGCACTCTGAAAAAAAAGAAAGTCACCTAAGACTTGGACTAAATTGGAGAAAGTCATGGAACTCTACAGATTCTTCATTTGTTTTTCTTTTGGTGGTACTGGAGTTTGAACTCAGGGTCTCACACTTGGTAGGCAGGTGCTCTACCACTAGTCATGTCCCCAGCCATTTTTGCTTTTTTGGTTATTATTTTTGAGTAGGGTCTTGTGTTTTTTGCCTGAGCTGGCCTGGACCACGATTTTCCTACAATACCATTCCAGAGTCCCTCATGGACCCAGGTTCTTTCCACCTTTTAGCTCTTCCACCACTACAAGTCTTCAGGGACATCTTGCTTTAGTAAGAGAAAGACAGGATTATGTAGGGAGGTGTTTATGGACTTAGAAGTGGCACCTATCATTTCTGCTCACATTCCACTGACCAGAACTCAGTGTCATGGCAACAACTGGAAAATGTCATCCAGCATGTGCATTAGAGAGTATCAGTCAGACCCACCAGACTGTGACTTAGAAAGAGGCAGAACTGGCCCAGAGATGCTACAACAGAAGTAGAGAAATGTTCAAACCCCTGGTCTTTGTTTGGTTCTGTGATTTCTTTTCTTTTCCCACTCTTCCCTCTGTCCTTTTTCTCCTCCCTTCCTCCCCCTTTCCTCCCCTCCCTCTCCCTTTTCTCCCCTCCTTCTTTCCTTGCCTCCCTCCCCATTTCCTCCCCTCTTCCCTCCTCCCTTCCCTTCTTCTCTCCATCCCTTCTTCCCTCTATCCCTCCCCTCTTTCCCATGTCTGTCATATTTCCTTCTCCTCTCCTCTATTTTCACCTCTCTCTCCTTTCACTGATAGCTGGTAGACATCTACTAGATGCTAGGGGAGTGGGGAGCATCAAGCTGAAGCAAGCCCATATTCTGAAGGCCTATTGGTATAGCTTAAAGGTCAGAGATAAGACACAGGGACCAACAGAGGCAGAAGTGATCCACACACTGCATGGCCAGAGTGCCATGGAAAGTGTGAGCGGGGAACAGAAGAGAACAGATGGGATTCCAACAGTGTCATGGGCCAGTGGCATGATCTGGCTCTGCTCCACCTCTTCAAGCTCCTTTCAACACCTCTAAAATGGGGACAATGAGATCCCTTGGTGGGTGGTGGAAGGATGGAACTTCTGAAGACACTGCTAAGCAGTGTGTTATACTCCACGCACATTGGCCCTCTTCTGCCAAGAGATGCCTGGAGAGGGAATGGACTCTCTCCTGGTGAGGCAGAGAAAGATGTTGGTGCATGTGGCATCTGAATGGGGTCCTGCAAATGGGCTAACTGAAAACTTCTGCATACAAGACAGGGATTTGGGCCATGCTGTGCCCATTTCCTATTGCTGTTTTAACTTAGAACAAACAGTGGCTTAAACAACAAAAATATACCATCCTACAGTTCTGGAGGTCAGAAGTCTAAAATGGGTTTTACTGGGCTAAAACCAAGTTGCTTGATGCAAGTTCTTGTGGAAAGTCTAGTCCTTTGCCTTTCCCAGCTTATAGAAACACCCAAAATCTTTGGCTCAGAATCCACCTTCAAAGTCAGCATGATGGCTTTGCAATTCTTTGTTTGACTCTGATCTTCCAACCTTCCTCTTATGGGGACCCTATGATTGTGTGGGACCTATCTGGACCATTTAGAATAATTTCATCTCTGCAAGACCCTTTGCCATGCAAGATGACATTCAGAGATTCTGGAGATCAGGAGATTGGTTGTCAGGCATCATTCCTTCTCCTACTCAGGGCAAATCTGTTTGTCACAAGGTTCTTAATCTTCTAAATGCCTTGCAGTGAATTGGGCAGGGGAAGAACCCTTTGGACCTTGTTTGGTTCTCTACCTGGTTCTTGGTACCAGGTCCAATGCCACACAAAACAGCTTTGGTCCTCTGAGTTCCCAGGTGCAGGAAGGGGAGAGAGAGGCACACAACTCATCTCTCATTACTTGCCTCTCATCTCACTGCCAATTGGCTCATCTGACAAATTTTATATGGTCTAACTTTATTCCTTTAAGCCTTTGATTCTTCAAAAGAATGCATGAAAGAAATTTTTTAAGTTACTTTTTTTGTTGAGAAAAAATTTAATGGAGATAAGAAAGGAGCAACAGTATGTTTGCTACTTGATTATGCAGAAAGAAGGGGCTCCATTAGTGGGGGCTTTTGGGGAGGAAGGGGCTGGAGGTACGGAGTTTAGCATGTGATGCTGGGGACTAGAGATGGAGTGTCTCCTTCAAATTTGATATCTACATTCCAGTCTGAATCTCTGGCTTTTCTGTGCACTTTGGACCAGTGTTTCTCCCTCCTCTCATGTAGAATTCAATATGAGTGTCTCAGGATGGAATGTGTAAGGTAGCTCTTCTCAGCTGCTATGCCCATCGCTGTTGGAGGCCCTCTAATGGGCAGACTCTGAATGACTCCAAACATACACTCGACCCATCCCTACCTAAGCCGGAAGGGGCTAGCAGGAGAGGATCCATGGATGTCCCCTTCCCCCCAGTGTAATTACTCAGGCAAAAGGACCTATACATCCTCTCCTATATATCCACTCTTCAGGATCTTTATGTGCCTGCCATCCTTTGTGGCACAACCTCAGGGCTGAGTCGACGGAAACTGGATGGATGTGCCTTGGTTGTTTAGGGCTAGAGTTATGGAGAATCACAGGCTGGAAAATAACTTGGATTAAGGGCAATATATTATTTCATCAGCACAAAAAGGAGTCATAAGTCAGTATAGACTTTCTGCTTCTATTGGATTAGACCTCAGTGTTCAGTGTGTGATGAGCAGGCAATGCTAGTTGGTATCTAGCACAAAGATTATCCCTGGCTGAGCTCCAGCCACAGAAATTGGAAGTATGGGGGACTGTATTCATTTGTTTAGGCTGCCAGAGCAAAATAGCAGACCAGCGACTTATGCTACAGCTATATTTTTTTCCTCAAATTTCTAGAGGCTAAAAGTCCAAGATCCAGGTGTTAATAGTGTTCTTTTTCCTCTAACCTCTCTGTACCTTTCAGGTGGCCACCTTCTCCCTGTGTCCAGCTTTCTCTGTGTGCAGGCATTCCTGCTCTCCCTCTCTCTCTTCCTTCTCCCCTCTCTCTGCAGGATCTTTCTGTTTAGCCAGATAGACTTAGAAGTCACTATGTAGCCCAACCTGGTCTTGAACTTTCAATCCTCCTGCCTCTGCTTTCTGAGTGCTGGAATTATAGACATGTACCACTATGCCTGGCTGATTCTTTCTCTTTTTATAAGGACACCATTCATATTGGATCAGAACCCCATCCTTATGATTTAACTTTAAATATCCATAAAGGCTGGATTAGGACTTCAACATATGGATTTTTTGGGGAGACACAATTCAGCCCACTACAAGGACTGTGCTCCTCAGTAGAAACAGAATTTATCGGGAAAACGTTTACTTGAAAAAACAGCCACTGGAGAGAAGCCATACTAGAAAAGACCTCATGGAAACATATGCTGTCGAGCAAAAACACAGTGGGAAAAAAAATACATATCAGGAAGAGTTCTCACTGAAATCCTTCCCAGGAAAAATATCATTGGGAAAAAGGAATCTCTGGAGAAACAGCCTTTCCAGGAAAAATGCCTACAAGGAAAATTTTCACTAGGAGAAAAAAATCACTCAAAAGTATGCACAGGGGAAAATATCTATTGGGAAAAAAATCACAGTTAATCTGTAAAACTTCTACAGAAACCTATCCTGAATGGAATAAATATCCACTAGGAGAATATGCACGAGAAACTTACATCCATCAGGAAAATGACATTTGAATGTATTCCTTCTAAGATGAACTGGGAAACTAGCATGTATTCTGTGTACACTGAGTCATGCATCTTTCTAAGACTTTCATGCATATTCACCAACTCCTCCTAAGTGCTTTGTAAGGTGCTTGCTCCATTTTACATATGAGGAAATGGGCACATAGAGTTAGGTAACTTGCCCAAAGTTCACAGGAAGTGAAAGATAGCCTTGGCTTTGAACTCAAACAATGATTTATTCATCTACCACTTACTGAGCACCTACTATGTGCCAAGAACTGTGATAGACAATGGAATCTAACACTGAAGGAATCATAAACTCTAGTGTTAAGAAATTAACACTGGAGCAACAGTTTTATAAGTAGACAATAAAATGGTGTGGAAATGAGCCTCGTACATTGTTTCTGATCTGGAAACTGAAACAAAATGTTTCCACTTGGTTAAAGTTCTTTTGAATGTTTATCAAAGCAGTCTGTCCTGGGCCTGCAGCAAACCGCAGCTCCTCTGGGAGTGATAGCCCCTGGGAAAGCATGAATGCCCAGGGGACACTTGAGTCTGCATCAGGAAAACACAATCCCAGGAAAAAGATTCATTAAAACACAGACCCTCTTGTATGCTTGCCTGGAACCTAGTCTGGAAGGGAGGGTTCTCACTACCATCTGGACTAGGTCTTCATGGGCCACATGATCCCAGCATACTGCTTGAATTGTGCAGTGGGCTGGCCAAGGAGGTGGGCTGCTTGGGTCTGGTTGCCAGGGGCAAGTGGATGGGATCTGCTGGGAGTTCTTGGTCTTTGGAAACCATTATGTGTCTATGGTCTAAACTCACCCATACGTTGTTGGTATCACAAGGTTGCGTTCCTGCCTATGCAGTTTTTCTTTGCATCCCCAAAGCTTCGTATAGTTGGTGTTCAGTAAATAAATATTTCTAAAAGAAAGAATGTTGACCATTGATAGGGCAGAGATGTTGACTGCATGGGTGATGGAGTCAGTTGACTTGAGTCCCATTTCTACCAGTTCCTGGCTGTGCAGCAATGGTTATAATACTTGCTGACTCTGAGTCAGTTTGCACATCTGGTGGGGGGGAGGGGACAGTGGGAATAGTATCTGTCACCTATAGTTCTTGTGGGGTTGGATGAGTTAATAATATATGCGGTGCAGTGCATCACTCAGGGTAGATTGTTGAAGAATAACCAAACCTGGTGTCTTCTTCTTGAAGTGTACTGTCAAGTGGTTAATCTGGCAGCCACCAACCCACCCTCAAAAATCCAAGCTGGAGGCAGAGGCCCAACGAGTCTGGCTAAGTTCAGAATCTGCAACTCAGATTTTCCCCTCCTTTGTTGTCTCTAGAGACCAAGGGTTCTGTAGGGTTCCATCTGCTTCTGGAATATAACATAAATTATTCAAACCATAAAATATTGATGAAGTGTTTTATAAAACAGAGGGACTTTAATGTATTGATTACACATCAAGAGAGCCTTAATGAGTTTCAGGAGGAGAAATAATTGGGCAATGATGGTGGGTTGATTCCTTCTATGCCCCCGAATGAGAGGCAGTCATGAGAATTTCATCCTCTTCCCCATTTTGCATCGCCACCATCTTCCTTGGTGCCATGGTGTGTTTAACGCCTATGTTTCCATGGACATTAAAAACTAACCTAGGAGAGATGGGGCAGGATTTCCTTGTTTGGAAAAATAGGAAAGTCTTTTGGTTGAAAACTTCCTTGTTTTTGTTTCACTTCCTGGGTGGCTCCCATAGACTCTGGATAGCTGAGTCCTTTCTGTTGTTAGGTGATCCATCCACCAAGTTCCTCTCTGTTCCTTTTATTTTTAGGACGAAGGCCCCAGCTGAATTTGTAATAAGCCAGGGCAACACTCTCATTTTACAGATGGGAAGTCCTAGGCCCACAGAAAGAAAATACCCTGTTCAGGATCTCACAGTGGATTGGCTCCTAGGTCTCTCCACTCTGATGCTGGTGATTCTTCTATTTCCAATCTTAAAGGGGAGCCTTCTTATGGTAAGGGTGTTCCAATGTGGAGGGGAGTTTCAACTTTAGTCCTGGTGATGAGCTGGGTGGCCTCTTGACCTCACGGAAGGCATTTGAAATTCTGTGGAGTAATACCATCACATTGTCAGTCATCTACCACTGGCCTGCTGATCTTCAAAATCTTCCAGGTAAGACACAGGTTGGCAATGGTAGACAGAGCCACATCACTGTGACTTTTAGAAAGTCCAGCCAGGGAAAGAACCTACCCTTCTCACTGATAAAGCCCTTACTGCTACTCTGTAAGACAAGAAAGCAAAGAGTAAGCATTGCTGAGGGACCCTGGAGTTGCCCAGGTACCCACAGCCCATTGGTGGCAAAATCAAGGGCTGGAGCCATTGTCTTTGGAGAACTCGAATACTGCTCCTGTACAAACAACACACTGCTTTTTAATTCCATTTGGAAGAGCTCACTGCCAGGGCAAGAATTACACATTGCCCTGAGATAAGCTGAGGTGAGGGGTCAGATGTTTACTTCCCTCTGCTTGCACATATGTTAAGTCTGCCTCATGCCAGGGAAGTTGGCAGGAAGGGCACTTGAATATTTACAGCTAATATTTATTGAGAACTTTTTGTGTGCCAGGTAACCATGCCAAGTACTTTACTTCTATTAGCTTATTTCTCTTTCACAGCAATCTGTGAAGTAGGGAATGTTGTCAGCTCCACTTTGCAGAGGGAGAAACTGAGGCACAAGAAGGGAGTTGGCAAAGCCAGGACTTGAGCCCAGTGAAATGGATTTGGGAGTCTGAACTCCTCCAGAGGAACACTTCCTGGTCCCTTTCTTCTTCTCTTGAATCACACTGCTTCATTTGACACTAGGGACCTCTTGTTTCTTCTTGAAGCTGCTGACTCTTTGGGTCTTAACTGACCACTTCCTATCTCTTTCACTGACCCCCTTCTGTCTGTCAACCCTTGCGGTTTTCCAGCTGATATGACTTCTTTTTCTTTTTTGGTTATATAGGCACTCTACCACTTGAGCCATACACTAGCCTTAATTTTTTCCTTTGGGTTTTTTTTTTTGGAGGGGGGTGTCTTGAGGTGTTTTTTTTTTTTTTTTAATTTGCCCAGAGCCTAGTTCCACCTCCTGTGTGGTTGGGATCACAGGTGTGCATCACCACACCTAGCTCATGGGTTGAGATAGGGTCTCATTAACTTTTTGTCCACATTGGCCTTGAATCATGATCCTCCAGATCTCTACCTTCTGAATAAGTAAGATTATAGATGTGCGCCACCACACTCGGCCAGCTGCTATGATCTGAATATGTCTCTTTTTTTTCTTTTTGCTTAATTTATTTTTTTTTTATTTTTATTTCTTTTATTCATATGTGCATACAATGTTTGGGTCATTTCTCCCTCCTTCCCCCTCCTTCCCTTAACCCCCTCCGCCCCCTCCCTCTCCCTCCCTACCACCTTGCTACCAGGCAGAAACTATTTTGCCCTTATCTTTAATTTTGTTGAAGAGAGAGTATAAGCAAAATAATAAAAATAATAGGAAGGACCAAAAGTTTTTGCTAGTTGAGATAAGGATAGCTATACAGGGAGTTTATTTGCATTGCTTTCCTGTACATGTGTGTTAAATTCTAAATTAATTCTTCTAGAACTAACCTTTCCTCTAGTTCCTGGTCCCCTTCTTCTATTGGCTTCTGTCACTTTAAAGTTTCTGCATTAGTTCCTTTGCATTGAGGACATCAAATGCTATCTTGGTTTTTTTTTTGTGGGGGGGTTTCTTGCCTATCCTCATACCTCCCTGTGTGCTCTCACCTCATCATGTGCTCAAAGTCCAATCCCCTTGTTGTGTTTGCCCTTCATCTAATGTCCACATATGAGGGAGAACATACGATTTTTGGTCTTTTGGGCCAGGCTAACCTCGCTCAGAATGATGTTCTCCAATTCCATCCATTTACCAGCGAATGATAACACTTCATTCTTCTGAATATGTCTCTTAATGTGACATATCTTAGTGCTGGGAGATAAGGCCCAATGGGAAGTGTTTATATCTCGAGGACCAATGGATTGACATTGTCACCACGGGAGTGGGTTTGTTACAGAAGCAAGTCCAGTCTCTTCTTGCCCTCTCTGGCACTCTTCCTTGTCATAGGCTGCATTTCACCATGTTACTGGTATAGCAAGAAGACCTTCACTACAATGCAGCCTCTCAGTCTTAGACTCCAGGTCTCCAGAACCGTTAGCCAAAAAATTTCTGTTCAATGTAAATTATCAGTCTGTGGTTTTCTGTTGCAAGCACAAAATGGAGTAAGACATGGAAGTTCTGTCCTGGGCCACCAGCTCTTTTCCCTAGATGCAACCTCAGTTCACCACATGGATTTTGCCAGCATGGCTTTTTTCCCCCCCATCTGCTGGGAACTCCGCCTAGTGCAGGGGTGGTGCTGGGCTCAGAAAACACCCTGGAAGTGTTCCCTCCACATGTGTTTTCTGTAAGAGACTGTGTTGAATTGATGTTATTTATTCCTTAAGTGCATGGGAGGATTTGTAAGAGAAACCGTGTCAGTGTGGAGATTCTTTGGGGGGAAGGTTTAAATTCTGAATTCAGTATCTTTTATACTTATAAGTCTGTTCTTACCTATTTCACCTTGAACAGCTTTAATAGTTTGTGGTATTGCATGGAATTGGTCCATTTCTCTTATTAGTCAAGGTTACATGGATAGAGTTGTGTATAATATTCCTTCCTGTTTTATCCTTTTAATGTTGTAGGCTCTACAGTGACATTCTTGCTACTATTTCTGATATTGGTAATTTGTGTCTTCTCTTTTTAATCAGTGTCATTAGAGGTTTTATCATCTTTTTTAATCTTTTCAAAAAAGGTTTTGGTTTCATTGATTTTTCTGTTTTGAATTTTACCAATTTCTGTTCTTTTAGCAGTCTCCCTTCTCTCTCTCTCTCTCTCTTTTTCTGGGTCTGGGGTTTGAACTCAGAGCTTTGCGCTTCTTAGGCAGGTACTCTACCACTTGAGCCACACCTCCAACTCTGTTTTTCTAGCTTCTTTTTTTTTTTTTTCCTTTGGCAGTGCTGGGGTTTGAACTCAGGGCCCTCACCTTGAGTCACTCCACCAGCCCTATTTTCGTGAAAGGTGTTTTGAGATAGGATCTTGCAAACTTTTTGCCTGAGCTGGCTTTGAACCGCTATCCTCCTGATCTCTGCCTCCTTAGTAGTTAGGATTACAGGCGTGAGCCACTAGTACCTGGCTTTCTAGTTTCTTAAAGCACTGTTTTAGCTGTAGCACACAAATTTATTAAATTCAATGTCTCTTATAATTTCTCTTGAGACTTTCTCAATGATCTGTCAATTAATTATATGCAAATGTTAATATGTGCAAGTGTGTGGTGATTCTGCAGACTTTTTGCTATTATTAGTTGTATTATAATCAGGAACATATTATGTATAATTTTAATTACTTTCATCTGGTTGAAGTTCGTCTTGTGGCATAGAATTTGGTCTATCTTGGCAAGCGTCCCATTTGCACTTGAAAACATGCAATTCTGATGTCATGTGCAATGTTCTACAAATATCAGTCAGAGCCAGTGCTGAAATTTTCACTCATTTCTTTGATATCTTTGTGGGTTTTCCGTTTCTTAGTTCCATTTATTACTATTGTGAGTATCAAAATATCAAACTGCTGTTGAAGTTTTGTCTATTCCTCTTTTCAATTCTGTCAGTTTTGTTTCATGTATTTTGAAACTTGTTAGTGTGCATACACATTTTGGACTGTTACTTTTTTGTTAAATTGATCTTCTTATCATTATGTATTGTTCCCTCTTTATGCCCAATAATTTCTTTGCTTTGAAGTTCACTTAATACATCTACTCCAGTTTTCTTTGTATTAGTCTTTGCATGGTATACCAATTTTAATTCCTTCTTTCTCCCTCCCTCCCTGCCTTTGCTTTCTTTCTCTCTTTCTGTTTGTTTGTTTCTTTCTTTCCTTCCTTCCTTCTTTCTTTCTCCCTCCTTCCCTCCCTTCTTCCCTCCTTTCTTTCCCTCCCTCCCTTACTTTCTTCTTTCCTTTTTGCCCTTCCTTCCTTCTTTTCTTTCTTCCTTCCCTCCCTCTCTCCCTCCATTCCTTCCTTCCTTCCTTCATTCTTTCCTTCCTTCCTTTCTTTTCTTTCCCTATTGATAACACTAGATTTAAGGTGAGTTTCTTGTACATAGCATGTACTTGGTTCCTGTGTTTCTATCCATTCTGAAAATCTCCCTATTTCATATAGTGTATTTAAACCATTTATATTGGTTAGGGCTGTCATTTTATTTTTCATTTTCTGTTTCTTTTTTTGTTCCTTTATTTACACTTCCCTGCCCTCTTTTGGGATATTTGTATATTTTTACTATTCTATATTATCTATTTAGATTTTGACTATATTCCTTTTTATAGTAATTGTAGTATGCAAGAAAGACATTGCAATTTCAGTATTTAACCTATCACAGTGTACTTGTAATCACTTTTTTATCTTTTCAAATGGAATGCAGAAACCTTACCATCATACAGGGTCTTTTACGCTACCATATTTGGTTTGTCTAAAATATTACATCAAATTCATTAGAAAAAAATCCCACCAGAAAATGCTTCATTTTTTACTTCCAATTGCAAAATATATTTTTGAAAACTCAAGAGGAAAGACTTGTCCATTATATTCCTCTAATATTTTCTATTTCTTTTGCTGTTCTTATATTCTTCAGTCATAATTGTGTGTTTTTATGAGGGGTAGTGGGATGTTGTAATCTGTGTATATGTCCTAGAAAGATTAACTCAGGATAGTTAACATGACTGTCACCTCACCAACTTATCTTTATTCATAACATTCCAAACTTAGAATTTTTCACAACTTATTTCAAGCAAGTTGCTTTCATGATGTACTATAAGAAATTCTCTTTGTCTTCTTAGGAGAATGTCTTTATTTGAACTTCATTTTTGATTTAGATCACTAGATACAGGTCACTAAATATAGAATTCTAAATTATTCTCTTTCACTGAAAAATATTATACTAATGTATATATTAGTATACATAGTAATACTAGTAAGATATTACTGCAATAATATTATATTGCTATGTAATATAAATAGTAATATATTCAGTAATACAATACTAAGTGTAGTGCTGACATGATGATGCTGGTGAGTCCTGTCTTCACGAGTCCAGAGGGCAAATCCAGTCCTTTGAATAATAGTTCTCTTTGGGTGATGTTTTTCTCTGGCTCCTTTCAGGACTTTCTCCTTTGTCTTCAGTTTCAGCACTTCGAGTGCGATTTATCTTTCTTTGTGGATTTTAAGAGGTTTCTGTCTGGGATCCACTGAGTAACTTCAATTTGTAGATTTATAGCTTTTGTCAAACTTGGCAAGTTTTTCGCTCTTTATTTCTTCAATATTTTTTCATTGTCATTCTCTTCCTCTTCAGCTTTTTGATCTCAGATGACATGAATATTAGAAGGTTTTTATAGTGTCACAGGTTTCTGAGTGTCTGCTTATTTTTCTTCAATCACTTTTTCTCTGTGTTATTTCTATTAACACAGATTCAAGCTCACTGAATATTTCCTCTGTCATCTGCAATCTGCAATTGAGCACATCAAGTAAGGTTTAAAAAATTTTTTTTCAATTAACCACATTTTCAATTCCTGTCTAATTCTTCTACATATATTCCTTTTGGGTTTTTTCTTTCTTTTCTTTTCTTTTTCTTTTTATTTTTTTGTAGTACTGTGGTTTGAATTTAGGGCCTTGTGCTTGCTAGGCAAACACTTTACCACTTGAGACATGCTCCCAGCTTTAATCTGTTTTTCAGATAGGGTCTCACTTTTTTGCCTGGCTGGCCTGGGACCATGATCTTCCTACCTATGCTGTCTACGTAGCTAGAATCATAGGTGCATGCCACCACTCCCTGTTTATTACCTGAGATGGGAGTCTCACTAACTTTTTGTGTGGGCTGGCCTCAAATTGCAGTCCTCTTGATCTTTGCTTCCTGAGTAGCTGGGATTACAGGCACTAGCCACAGCACCCTGGCTTGTATCTTTTATTTTTTTAATGAGACTTTCTTTTTTGCATTCATTTCAGGGTTGTTTAGGACTGCTAGTTGGCACATTTGCATAGTGACTACTGCAAAGTCTTTGTCAGATAGTTATGACATTTTTATCACCAGGGACAATCCCAATTGTCAGGAAATTGACATGCCCACCCATGGAAATTGGGAGTTTACTGGTTCTTGGTCAGCTGAGGAATTTTGGATTCAATTCTGAACATTTTAAATAGTATGTTATGTAATTCTGGGCCTTATTTAACTCTTATGGAAATATTGATGTTTTTGTTTTAGCAGCCATCAATCTTGTGAGGTTCAGTCAATATGGAAAGATCCAAGGTCCTTCTGCAGAGTCTGCTTCCAATGTGAGTTCAATTTGCAAGCTTTGTAGTGCTATTTAAATAGAACTATTTGGTGCTATCTAGTGCAGAACAGGTGTCTACACCACCCAGCGGTCAGTCTGAGGACACAGGTACTGATAGTTTGCTCTGTGGGTCCAATTCTGAGAGCACTAGTTACTGAGCAGGATTGACTTCCTGTGGCTTCACCTTGGCCCTTTATGCAGTGACTTTCCTGTGCTCTTCTGCCTCCTTAATCTATCCAGCACTTTGTTTGCCTGAGGCACCCCTTTTTCCTTCCTTTGGCTAGAAATTTGGGGCCTTAGTGACCTTGCTCTGCCACACACTTAGCTGTGCTTGTACCCAGGGCTCAACTTCAGGACAAAGAAAGGGAGGATAGTGTAAGATGTTCAGTAGGGGACACATATGTGGTGTATATGGGAAATTTCTATTATCTTCACAATTTTTCTATGAATCTTAAACTATTCAAAATTTAAAATATATTTATATTAAAAGTAAATCACTCAGTGCTTGTTTCATCATCTTGGGATCACAGATGCACTGATGTCAGGATTTGGGCTCCATGGTTCCCTGGAAGGAGTTTGCCTTTCTCTGCCATGGAATTACATAATTGCTGGGGAATTGGGTGCCAGAAGACAGAGAGAAGGAAAATTGGGGGTCCCCGCACTCTCTCTGGGTGTTAGCAGTTCCCTTTCCTGTGCCTGGAGCCAGAAGTAGACACCTGGGCACCTGGCTCTGAGGCATTGTGTGTTAATGCTAATCTCTTGGTCTCCATCTGTGTTGCTTTCAGGCTGGGAGAAACTGGAGGAAAAGCAGTGCTCGCCTCACCTTGGTGTGGGGGTTGGGATTCCTTTCTTCTCTAACCCACCTGCTGTTGCTTACTGTCCCTAATCCTTACACAGCTGTTCCATGCATTCTGTGTGCAGTGGGAGGAAGAGAGCAGAGTGGTGGTCTTCATCTTTTAAATTTTTGTCCTTTTGAAACTTCTTATTATGCAATATAATATACATAGGAAAATTCATAAGATGTAAATATACATTTGAATGAGTATAAATTGGCACCTGTGAAACAACCACCCAGATAACAAAGAAAACTGATGATTTCCCCCAAGCCTCAAGGACAACTCCCTCCCTCCATGCTGGAAGTGACCTTCATTTCTTGGTTTGAAGGGAGCTATTTCCTGACTGGTCTTTTATTGCCCATTTACAGCACAGCACAACATGGTTTTGTTAAGTCCTTTCGAACTTTATATAATTGCATGTTTTATGTTTTACATGTTCTACATTTGACCTCTTTTATTCTAAACTGAGATTTATGGATGCACTATGTAGCTGCCATTAATATTCATTCTTATTCCATTGTATAAATATCTGGCAATGTGTTCATTTGTGCAAGCGTTGACGGGCATTTGGGGTGTTTCTGTTTGGGGCTGTTTCAGTGCATCCATAACAGTTTTATACATTTCTCTTTGGGCCTTGGTAATATACTAAGGTGTGGAGGTGTCGAGTCCTAGGCAAATCTTCAGCTTTAATAACAATGGCAAGATATTTTCTTGAGTGTTGTTCTAATTTACACTCTCACCAGCAATGTATGAGAATCCCTGTGGCTCTGCGGGGCACTGTCTTAGTCGTGTTTGTACCTATCATGCATGACACAAATGATGTTCAATCTACATTTGTAAAGCCATTGAACTGACAGCTGGCTATGACTGTGTTATGTGTGGCTGAGATGAAATCCTTTTGTTCAAATTCTGAAAAGCCTTGGGTGACGCTCCACTTTCAGTAAAAAGGAATTGAGGACATGTCACAACAATTATCTCCAGTGAAAAATGTGCTAACGAAAGCTAATGATGATTGGTGAAGGGGAACGGAGAGACTCTGTCCTTTGAAGACAGAAATGGCATATCAAAGGCCATCATCCCCTTGCTCTAGAGTGATAGGATCGAGAGAGACTGGACAGAAGTTGGACATAATATAAAAAAGGGATTATTTTGAAAACCACAGGACAGGAAAGAAAAGAAAGAGTGAGCAAATACCACAGATGAGGAATAGCCCCGGGAGTTATTTGTTGTTATGTGTCAAGAATTACAATTCACTCCATCAAAGCTGGTGGTTTTTAAGACCAGATGGGAGTGATTCAAACAATGCAGGGGTAGAACAGAAACATTGCTCCAGTTTTGGATGCTGATTTTGGGTACTGACATCATTCCAAGTGATTTCAAATCTATCAGATCTGAAAAAAATCTTTGAAACCTGGGAGATAGAGTTTATTATGTGATCTCATGGTCACATAGGAGCAAATTATAAAATTCATAAAATCCTTCAGAATCTGGTAGTAGATGAAAAGGAAGCTGTGTGAAATAGAATATTCTGAATTAACTGAAAATTACTGTACATGCCCCTAAAGAGATCACTTTTCAAACAACAAAGTAAAATGCACTCAATATAACATAACAACTGGGCTGAATTTAATAATGAGAGGAAACAGTTATTACTACATTTATTTTGCATGCCAATCTCTGAGTGCTTTACTTAGATGTTCTCAATTAAGCCTTATTAAACTCTATGAGGTAGAGAGTATTACTATTTAGCAAATTGAGAAACTGACGCAAGTTTTCCAAGTGACACCCTCAAGGTCATACAGCCAGTACAAATTGTAGCTATTGGGAACCGAATATAGGTAAAGCTTCCAGCATCTGCATTTGACTTTTTCCTCATTTTAAATTTACAGAGAGTAAATCTTTGTTTGCATGTTCAGTTCTATGAGTTTTGACACATGCATAGATTTGTGTCACTGCTTTTAGAATGACAAAGAATGGCCTCGTCATCTCACCCCACCTCTGCTGTTCCTTTGTGATCACACACTGTCCGCAGCCCTACCCACTATGATTTGGTCTTTTCCAGAATGTTGCATGAATGGAATCAATCATCCAGTCTGTGACCTTTTCAGAATGCCATCGTTCCATATAATGCCTTCGAGATTCATCCAGGTTGTGACTATCACAAGGTTTTGATGATTGGTAATCTGTCGTGTGGCTGTCCTGTCGCACCGTGTTTATTCATCCAGCTGCTGAAGGAGGACATTTTTGTTTCTCCAATTTGGGACAATTTTGATTAGAGCTGTTGTAAACTTCCACATGCAGGATTTGGGCTGCACATGCTTTGACTCCTTTATCGTAAATAAAAAGAATGTGACTTCTTGGCCATGCACTAAGTGTAGGATTACAATTTTGTAAGACATTGCTGAAAGGTTTTTAGGGGAAGTACCATTTTGCATTCCCATCAACAATGCACACAAGATCCAGACATTCTGCACCCTCACCAACACTTACTTAGCAGTGTCAGATTAAAAAACACATACGTATTTATTTTAGCCAGCCTAACAGGTGTGTAGGGTTAGCCCATGATTTCTTTTGCGTTTTCTTAATGACTGATAAAGTTGAGCATTTTTTCATGTGCCTATTTACCATTCAAATATTTCTTTTGGTGAACTATCTGTTCAAATCTTTTGCCCATTTAAAAATATTGTTGCTTCTTTTCTTATGGGTGGATTTTAACAGATTAAAATAAAATCTAAATACATTTCTTGTTAGATATGTGATTTGCAAATATTTTCTCCCGGTCTCTAGCTTGTTCTTTCACTCTCTTAACATTGCCTTCCACAGAGCAAATGTTTTTAATTTTAATGAAGTATACTTTACCAATTTATTATTTTATGGTTTGTGCTTTTGCAGCTATGTCTAAGAAGCTTTTGACTCCTTGAAAGACACAATGGTTTTCCCTAATTTTTCTTCTAAGTTTTCCATTTAAACACATTGTTTATTTTGAGATAAAACTTTATAAAGTGCAAGAAATGGGTCAATGTTTATTTTCTTCAGGATGGCTATCCAATTGTTCTAATATCACGTGCTGAAAAAATTACTGAAACCAGAATTTTAGGCCCTTTGCCCAAACTCCTGGGCTTCCTCATGTCAGGTCCTGCCATCAGCCCTATACACCAAATCTAGTAATGGTGAATGACAGAGAAAGGAGGTTTATCACACAGTTCAGGCAGATGGGCAAAGAGGCAAAGCAAGCATTTCAGCCCATCTTTTGCCATGAACCTTAGGTTTAAATAGAGGAAGAATTGCAGCAGTAGGAGAGAGAGTGGTATATACAACTAAACAATCCTGGTCAAAGTGAGGCCTGATTAATTCTTATCTCACTTCTGGTTTGGTTGTCCTCACTTGAGGGGTGCAATCTGATCCCTGTGAGATGATTACTCCTGCTCCAGGGAATATCCTCTTCATCAGGGGTCATGGTCCTTAGCTGGGGATGGCAGTGGTCTGTCCTTCAAGGCTCTGCTATTTCTTAAGGGTAGTTTCAGTACCTTGTCATAAAAATGTTATCCATCAGTTTTGTCCTTCCTGGAACCCAAGGTGATTGTAAAGTGACTGCAAGGTGAATGTTTAGATCAAAGACACACACAAAACACATGTTTCTGTCCTGCTTTAAGTAATTCCTGCACTCAAGTAAGGAGTAAGTACTTTTTGACAAAAGCAGTTTTTTTTTTTAAGTATCTGTTATGATATCAGTTGAATTACCTTTGCAACTTTGTCAAAAACCAATTGACCATATTTGTGTAGCTCTGTTTCTTGACTCTCTTTTTGGGGGTTAGCAGTTTTTCTTAAAGGTCTATATGATAAGTATTGTAGATGTGTGTGTCCTGTGGTCTCCTGTGTCAAAGCAGCCACAGACAATGGATGTAGGGATGGGAGGGGCTGTGCTGGATGTGGGCTGAGGAAAAGGTGACTCCCAGATTTCCATCTTGGGCTCTGAAGCCCTGAGATTTCCAGCACTAGAATTCTGGATAAAGAGCAAGTAACAGTATTAGAGATTTTTTTGTTGTTGTTCTATTTTGGAATTCTTTAGGCCAGTGCCTAAGAAATGTCTGGAGGACTTGGGAAGGCACAGATGGCCCAACCACCGCCAGGGAGTCTAATTCCCTAGGTCTGGGGTGAGCATGAGAATTTGCACTTCCTACAAATCCTCTGGTGCAATAGTAATCTCTATGTCACTGAATTTTATTGAGACAAAAGTATGAAGATATGTACTAAGCTTGTCCTTATACTAAGTACCTAGTATTTGCTTTTGCACTAAGTACCTAGCAGTTGCCTTGTCTTTGTACTAAGCACCTAGCACTTGCCTTACTTCCTAGTAAGTGAGAAATGTTAATTGACTAGACTATTGGCCACAGTGGCAGGAGGTTGGAATATGGGGCCTCCAAGATTTGCTCTACTTTGAAGATTAGGAGATCATGGCAGTTGCTAGGTACAAGTTAGTAATATTAGTAATGCAAACTATAATGCCTTCTAGTAGCAGCTGATTGTAATTAGTGCTTGCTGTGTGTCAAGCACAGATCCACAGCTTTCTATTTTCACCCCTGGTTCTCAGGCCACTCTGTGAGGAAGATCCCAATATAGGTCCAGTTTTATAAATGATGCAACTAAGGCTCAGAGAGGATAAATGACTTGATCAAAATCATACAGCTTAGTAATTGGTGGAGCTGGGATTTGAACTGAGACTGTCTTCTAATCACTGCGTGATTTGAGCCAGTCTGTATGAGTTTGGCAGCAGAGGCTGAGGGTCTTGACTGCCCTGCCTTTCAGCATTGAGATTAGCACAGTGCATTGCAGACATTAAAAACAGTACAGTAATTACACACGTCATTCATCTGAGCATTAAAAGTGGGGAAAAGGAACAGCATTAAAGTATTTCCTTCTGTAGCTTTTGCTGTAGATAGTATATTCACCCAATTTTTCCCACTCTGTGTTCTCTCATGTCAAGTTTAAGGAACCAGGTGCTAAGCTCTGTTGTGGTGACGTTGGGGCTGGGGTGGGGGAGCATGGGGGGTTGCCCCTACCTGTAAAGAAGGTGGAAGAGGAAGAAATGCCAGAAGCTGCAGATGGGGGGCACAAGGGAGGGGGCACATGCTGAGAAGGTTTGGGTGGGCTCCCAGAAGAGACCACCACCAGACTGGCATCCCCAATGCCGCCCTCCCTCCTTTTGTCAATGAAATTGCTTCTGAACCTCTCTATCTTTCCCCAATTGAGAGCAGGTTAAAAATAAGATTACAGCGAAAACGAGTCAATGTGCAAGACGATGGAATGAGAATTATTGGTGTTTGCACAAAGCATTTGCCTCCTGTCCATTCCTAGCTGTTTATTTGAAAATTTGCCCTGAAGAATGTCAGGCTGTGTTAGGATCTGGGAGGAGTAAGATTGAGATGCCCGGGCACTGCTTGGCAATTCTCGCATTATTTGTGTATATGGGAAATGTAGGAATCCGATGAAAAGGCCTTTGTTTTAAATTGGTCTCTTTGATGTGCCTGAAATTGATGGATTATGCTGCTGGCTTAATACAGACAAAAATCTCTGTCTCTGCTGCACACCACACTCGCACCACTGTGGCAGTGCTATTTCCTGTTCCAGAAGAGGTGGGGAGCAGGGAGACAAAAGAAAGAAAACTGAACCCTGATAGGAGGGATCTTTTCCAGCCATTATTTTCTTGATAGGAACTCTCAGTCCTTCCCCACCCTGTACACCTCCCACCTCCACAGGAATGGCATGAATAATCCAGTTGGAAGTCCTCATTTCTATCTGGACTAATGTGCCCCGCAGAGGGAACTGGTTTGGCCTCTCCCCTTCCTCCTTCATGTGACCATTCGGAGGCAATGGCCAGGTCAGTGTGTTTGTTCTGCAAGTGCACACATCCCACCTGGCATGAGACCATCCTAATTCTTGGTTGGAGGCTGGAGGACAGTTAATCACTTAGCAGTCCTAGCTAAACCTGGATATTCCAATGTGGGTTTGTGCCAGATGACTGTTACTCCCCCAGTGCCCCCTGTCATTTCCTAGTCTTCTCTGCTCTGTGTCATGCCAACCTGCATCCCCAAGCTGCTTGGCTCTTTGCTTTCAATTGGGAAGGTATGGAAGGAACTGGAAAGGCAGGAGGGTAAGGTTGGGCATTTGATCCTTTGGCTCTATCCAGATGAGTTGGCATTTGTTGCCTGTGACCTATCTCCGGGATCTGTGGCTGAACCAGAAGATGGCTCCTTCCCGTCTATTCAGCCTGGGTATAGTAACAGCTGCACTGAAACTAGGTCTCCTTGCTTTTAATCACACACCCTTGTAAATAGTCACTTTATTAAACTGTTCTCTGTAACTCAGCCAGACTGGTTAGCCTCTCTCCATGGAGATTACATTTTTTTTTCTTTTATTATTCATATGTGCATACAAGGCTTGGGTCATTTCTCCCCCCTGCCCCCACCCCCTCCCTTACCACCCACTCCACCCCTTCCCTCTCCCCCCACCCAATACCCAGCAGAAACTATTATGCCCTTATTTCTAATTTTTTGTAGAGAGAGTATAAGCAATAATAGGAAGGAACAAGGGTTTTTGCTGTTTGAGATAAGGATAGCTATACAGGGCATTGACTCACATTGATTTCCTGTGCGTGGGTGTTACCTTCTAGGTTAATTCTTTTTGATCTAACCTTTTCTCTAGTACCTGTTCCCCTTTTCCTATTGGCCTCAACTGCATTTAAGGTATCTGCTTTAGTTTCTCTGCGTTAAGGACAACAAATGCTAGCTAATTTTTTAGGTGTCTTACCTATCCTCACTCCTCCCTTGTGTGCTCTCGCTTTTATCATGTGCTCATAGTCCAATCCCCTTGTTGTGTTTGCCCTTGATCTAATGTCCACATATGAGGCAGAACATACGATTTTTGGTCTTTTGGGTCAGGCTAACCTCACTCAGAATGATGTTCTCCAATTCCATCCATTTACCAGCGAATGATAACATTTCGTTCTTCTTCATGGCTGCATAAAATTCCATTGTGTATAGATACCACATTTTCTTAATCCATTCGTCAGTGCTGGGGCATCTTGGCTGTTTCCATAACTTGGCTATTGTGAATAGTGCCGCAATAAACATGGGTGTGCAGGTGCCTCTGGAGTAACAGTCTTTTGGGTATATCCCCAAGAGTGGTATTGCTGGATCAAATGGTAGATCGATGTCCAGCTTTTTAAGTAGCCTCCAAATTTTTTTCCAGAGTGGTTGTACTAGTCTACATCCCCACCAACAGTGTAAGAGGGTTCCTTTTTCCCCGCATCCTCGCCAACACCTGTTGTTGGTGGTGTTGCTGATGATGGCTATTCTAACAGGGGTGAGGTGGAATCTTAGTGTGGTTTTAATTTGCATTTCCTTTATTGCTAGAGATGGTGAGCATTTTTTCATGTGTTTTCTGGCCATTTGAATTTCTTCTTTTGAGAAAGTTCTGTTTAGTTCACTTGCCCATTTCTTTATTGGTTCATTAGTTTTGGGAGAATTGTTTTTTAAGTTCCCTATATATTCTGGTTATCAGTCCTTTGTCTGATGTATAGTTGGTAAATATTTTCTCCCACTCTGTGGGTGTTCTCTTCAGTTTAGAGACCTTTTCTTTTAATGAACAGAAGCTTTTTAGCTTTATGAGGTCCCATTTATCTATGCTATCTCTTAGTTGCTGTGCTGCTGGGGTTTCATTGAGAAAGCTCTTACCTATACCTACTAACTCCAGAGTATTTCCTACTCTTTCCTGTATCAACTTTAGAGTTTGGGGTCTGATATTAAGATCCTTGATCCATTTTGAGTTAATCTTGGTATAGGGTGATATACATGGATGTAGTTTCAGTTTTTTGCAGACTGCTAACCAGTTTTCCCAGCAGTTTTTGTTGAAGAGGCTGCTATTTCTCCATCGTATATTTTTTAGCTCCTTTGTCAAAGACAAGTTGGTTATAGATGTGTGGCTTCATATCTGGGTCCTCTATTCTGTTCCACTGGTCTTCATGTCTGTTTTTGTGCCAGTACCATGCTGTTTTTATTGTTATTGCTTTGTAATATAGTTTGAAGTCAGGTATTGTGATATCTCCTGCATTGTTCTTTTGACTGAGTATTGCCTTGGCTATTCGTGGCCTCTTGTGTTTCCATATAAATTTAACAGTAGATTTTTCAATCTCTTTAATGGACGAGAATTCCAAGATGGCGGCTAGAGGTAGGAAGCAGAAAGCGAGCCTCCTATAGTGAAATCTTGAAGAGATGCTGGAGACACACTTTGCAGGCATAATCACCGAGAAAAGGCATAACTTTGACCCCTCCACATCTCCAGCCGGCGCAGAGAATCTCCACTTCACGTTAAACGGAGAACCGAGGAGGCCCCCCGGGGCCGCCAGTGGCCGGCGCCCATACGGCTTGGGAAGACGCGGACCAGGTGAGCTTCACGGTACCGCGGTAGCCCCACAGACAAGCCTGGGCCAGAGCAGCATAGCCCCCTGGACAGACTGACCTCCACCCGGGAAAAAAAGAGAAACTGAGTACTAAGCAATAAGAACAGTTAAGACGCTGGAAAGAGGGTGGGGCGCCCTGAGCGCTGAAGATCGGGGGAAGGGAATCCTTCCCAGGACTGTAAATAAATGAGCCGGGCGGGTCGGAGAGGCTCTGGCGGGAGCGGGGCGCGCCAGCAACCAGGAGCGGGGACGCTTGTGAGAGGAGGGAAGACCCACTTCCCACGTGAACTGTAAATAAACACGCAGGCCTGACAACGCGGGGCAGTGGCACCTTTCCCAGTGCTTGGAAAGGGGAAAGGCTGTAGCAGAGGCCACCGCACAGGAGAACTCTGAGCAAACAAAGCCTGTGGGACCAGGTGAGTGCTAAGCTCACCCCAGAGATCTGCATAAATAACGCCTCCAGCTACAGGCTGAGAGCAGCAGGCAGGCAAACCACAGTTGCAGATACCACTCTCAGAACTGTCTCCAGACGCTTTTTTTTCTTTTTCTCCCTACCTTTGATGAGAGAACAACCGAATTACACCTGCAAGCCGAAAAACTTACTGAAACTGTATTGCATTTGAACTGGGGACACTTGGTGGGGCTTTTTTTTTTTTTCTTCTGTGTGTGTGTGAGTGTAGTTTTGTTCTACTTTATGCATCCCCTTTGATGAGACAACTACAGAACAACATCTGAGGCACCAACTCCAGGACTGGAGATTGAGACGGACATCCAAATTATTAAGACTGAAATTGCATTGCATATAAACTTGGAAGTTTTTTGGTTTTTTTTTTTTTTTTTAATTTCCTATTTTCCATTTTATTTTAATTCATTTTTATAAATAGATATTACTTTCATATACTAATTTTTTATTTTTTTATCTTTGATTTTCAATCCTCTCTCTGTCTCTCTATTGTCTGTTCAGCTTACTGTCGATTAGTACACTAACACTCCCTGTTTATACCTTTGAAACTCTATTGTCTGATACCTTGTTCTGCTTCCTCCCTCTTGTCTGTATATTTGTTTTCCACTTTTCTTTAACTTCTTGCTTTCCATCTCAGCTCACTCTTCCATTCTCAATATTACCATTGTTATTATTACAAGCTAGAAAATACTTAATTACACACAGTACAGGGACAGTAACAACACCAAGGACAATGACAGGAAGACAGAAAAAACAAGGAAACCAGTTTCCCCACAGCAAAAAATGAGTACAGGAACCAGAGGGGAATGAAGAGAACAGAAACTCAGAGCCAGACTCCAACAAAATGAAGATAAACTATGCCAAAGGACCCAATGAAGCCTACAAGAATAATTTAAAAGAGGACATACTACAAGTACTCAATGAGAATTTTATAGAGATGATACTGGATAGGGTCAACCAAAATGTACAGGAGACACTCAAGAAATTCCAAGACAATAAAAATAGAGAATTTGAAAAAGCAAAAGAAGAAATAAAGGAAACCATAGAAGCACTGTATAAACACCAAAGTGAAAGAGAGAACACAATGAATAAATGGATAAATGAACTCAGGACAAAAATAGACAACAATAAAGAAGAAAACAGCCAGGATATGGAAAACCTCAGAAAAAAGAACGAAACAGAACTGCAAAACAAAACGGAAGGCCAATCCAGCAGAATAGAACAAACAGAAGACAGAATCTCAGAACTTGAAGATGAAATGGTAATTAAAGGAAAAACCGAAGAACTATTAATTAAACAACTCAAGACCTGTGAAAAGAAAATGCAAGAACTCACCGACTCCATCAAAAGACCAAACTTGAGAATCATGGGCATCGAAGAAGGAGAAGAGGTGCAAGCGAAGGGAATGCGTAATATATTCAACAAAATAATAATGGAAAATTTCCCAAATCTAGAGAAAGATATTCCCATACAAATGCAAGAGGCCTCCAGGACACCAAACAGACCAGATCAAAATAGAACTACTCCACGACATATCATCATTAAAACAACAAGTTCAGAAACTAAGGAAAGAATATTGAAGGCTGTAAGAGAGAAAAAACAAGTAACATACAAAGGTAAACCCATCAAAATCACAGCAGACTTCTCAACAGAAACATTAAAAGCAAGAAGAGCGTGGGGTGAGATCTTCCGGGCACTGAATGAAAATAACTTCAACCCCAGGATACTCTACCCAGCAAAGCTATCATTCAAAATAGATGGAGCAATAAAAGTCTTCCATGATAAGCAGAAACTGAAACAATATGTGACCACAAAGCCACCATTACAAAAGATTCTGCAAGGGATCCTGCACACAGAAAGTGACACCCAACTTAACCATGAAAAGGCAGGCAGCACCAAACCACAGGATAAGAAAAAGCAAGACAGTAGAGAGTAACATCAAGTTAGGTACACACAATCAAACCTTCAAACAACTAAGATAACTAAATGGCAGGAATCACCACATACCTATCAGTACTAACACTTAATGTTAATGGACTTAATTCACCCATCAAAAGACACCGTTTGACAAAATTGATTAAAAAAGAAGATCCAACAATTTGTTGCTTACAGGAGACTCATCTCACCGACAGAAATAAGCATATGCTTAGGATGAAAGGCTGGAAGAAGATTTACCAAGCCAATGGCCCCCGAAAACAGGGAGGAGTAGCAATACTTATCTCTGACAAAGTAGACTTCAAACCTACATTGATCAAACGAGACAAAGAAGGACATTCCATACTAATAAAAGGGGAAATAGACCAAAAGGAAATAATAATCATCAATCTGTACGCACCCAATGTCAATGCACCCAATTTCATCAAACATACCCTAAAAGACCTAAAAGCATATATAAACGCCAACACAGTGGTTGTGGGAGACTTTAACACTCCATTATCATCAATAGATAGGTCATCCAAACAAAAAATCAATAAAGAAATCCAAGATCTAAAATATGCAATACATCAAATGGAACTAGTAGATGTCTACAGAACATTTCATCCAACCTCTACACAATATACATTCTTCTCAGCAGCCCATGGAACCTTCTCCAAAATAGATCATATCCTAGGGCACAAAGCAAGCCTCAGCAAATATAAGAAAATAGAAATAATACCATGCATACTATCTGACCACAATGCAGTAAAAGTAGAACTCAACAACAAAAGTAAAGACAAAAAACATGGAAACAGCTGGAAACTAAATAACTCATTACTTAATGAAGAAAGGATCATCGATGCAATAAAAGAGGAAATTAAAAAGTTCCCAGAAGTCAATGAAAATGAAAACACAACCTACCGGAACCTATGGGACACAGCTAAGGCAGTCTTGAGAGGAAAGTTTATAGCCATGAGTGCATATATTCAAAAGATTGAAAGATCCCAAATCAATGACCTAATGATACATCTCAAACTCCTAGAAAAACAAGAACAAGCAAATCCCAAAACAAATAGAAGGAGAGAAATAATAAAAATAAGAGCTGAAATCAACGAAATAGAAACCAAAAAAACCATACAAAGAATTAATGAAACAAAAAGTTGGTTCTTTGAAAAAATAAACAAGATCGATAGACCCCTGGCAAACCTGACTAAAATGAGGAGAGAAAAAACCCAAATTAGTAGAATCAGGAATGCAAAAGGGGAGATAACAACAAACACCATGGAAGTCCAGGAAATCATCAGAGACTACTTTGAGAACCTATATTCAAATAAATTTGAAAATCTAAAAGAAATGGACAGATTTCTAGATACATATGATCATCCAAAACTGAACCAAGAGGAAATTAATCACCTGAATAGACCTATAACACAAAATGAAATTGAAGCAGCAATCAAGAGTCTCCCCAAAAAGAAAAGTCCAGGACTTGATGGATTCTCTGCTGAATTCTATCAGACCTTTAAAGAAGAACTGATACCAACCCTCCTTAAACTGTTCCATGAAATAGAAAGGGAAGGAAAACTGCCAAACACATTTTATGAAGCCAGTATTACACTTATCCCAAAACCAGGCAAAGACACCTCCAAAAAGGAGAACTATAGGCCAATCTCCTTAATGAACATTGATGCAAAAATCCTCAACAAAATAATGGCAAATCGAATTCAGCAACACATCAAAAAGATTATCCACCACGACCAGGTAGGCTTCATCCCAGGGATGCAGGGGTGGTTCAACATACGAAAATCAATAAACGTAATAAACCACATTAACAGAAGCAAAGACAAAAACCACTTGATCATCTCAATAGATGCAGAAAAAGCCTTTGATAAGATCCAACATCATTTCATGATAAAAGCTCTAAGAAAACTAGGAATAGAAGGAAAGTTCCTCAACATTATA
Organism: Castor canadensis; assembly: GCF_047511655.1. NCBI lineage: Eukaryota > Metazoa > Chordata > Mammalia > Rodentia > Castoridae > Castor > Castor canadensis. The sequence continues at coordinate 145,000,209 of NC_133393.1, forward strand.
AAAGCTATATATGACAAACCTACAGCCAGCATTATACTTAACGGAGAAAAATTAAAACCGTTCCCTCTAAAATCAGGAACCAGACAAGGATGCCCACTATCTCCACTCCTATTCAACATAGTACTGGAATTCCTAGCCAGAGCAATTAGGCAAGAAGAAGGAATAAAAGGAATACAAATAGGTAAAGAAACTGTCAAAATATCCCTATTTGCAGACGACATGATCCTATACCTTAAAGACCCAAAAAACTCTACTCAGAAGCTTCTAGACATCATCAATAGCTATAGCAAAGTAGCAGGATATAAAATCAACATAGAAAAATCATTAGCATTTCTATACACTAACAATGAGCAAACGGAAAAAGAATGTATGAAAACAATTCCATTTACAATAGCCTCAAAAAAAATCAAATACCTAGGTGTAAACCTAACAAAAGATGTGAAAGACCTCTACAAGGAAAACTATACACTTCTGAAGAAAGAGATTGAGGAAGACTATAGAAAGTGGAGAGATCTCCCATGCTCATGGATTGGTAGAATCAACATAGTAAAAATGTCGATACTCCCCAAAGTAATCTACATGTTTAATGCAATTCTCATCAAACTTCCAATGACATTCATTAAAGAGATTGAAAAATCTACTGTGAAATTTATATGGAAACACAAGAGGCCACGAATAGCCAAGGCAATACTCAGTCAAAAGAACAATGCAGGAGGTATCACAATACCTGACTTCAAACTATATTACAAAGCAATAACAATAAAAACAGCATGGTACTGGCTCAAAAACAGACATGAAGACCAGTGGAACAGAATAGAGGATCCAGATATGAAGCCACACAACTATGAGCAACTTATCTTTGACAAAGGAGCTAAAAATATACGATGGAGAAATAGCAGCCTCTTCAACAAAAACTGCTGGGAAAACTGGTTAGCAGTCTGCAAAAAACTGAAACTAGATCCATGTATATCACCCTATACCAAGATTAACTCAAAATGGATCAAGGATCTTAATATCAGACCCCAAACTCTTAAGTTGATACAAGAAAGAGTAGGAAATACTCTGGAGTTAGTAGGTATAGGTAAGAACTTTCTCAATGAAACTCCAGCAGCACATCAACTAAGAGATAGCATAGATAAATGGGACCTCATAAAACTAAAAAGCTTCTGTTCATCAAAAGAAATGGTCTCTAAACTGAAGAGAACACCCACAGAGTGGGAGAAAATATTTGCCAATTATACATCAGACAAAGGACTGATAACCAGAATATACAGGGAACTTAAAAAACTAAATTCTCCCAAAACTAATGAACCAATAAAGAAATGGGCATGTGAACTAAACAGAACTTTCTCAAAAGAAGAAATTCAAATGGCCAGAAAACACATGAAAAAATGCTCACCATCTCTAGCAATAAAGGAAATGCAAATTAAAACCACACTAAGATTCCACCTCACCCCTGTTAGAATAGCCATCATCAGCAACACCACCAACAACAGGTGTTGGCGAGGATGCGGGGAAAAAGGAACCCTCTTACACTGTTGGTGGGAATGTAGACTAGTACAACCACTCTGGAAAAAAATTTGGAGGCTACTTAAAAAGCTGGACATCGATCTACCATTTGATCCAGCAATACCACTCTTGGGGATATACCCAAAAGACTGTTACTCCAGAGGCACCTGCACATCCATGTTCATTGCGGCACTATTCACAATAGCCAAGTTATGGAAACAGGCAAGATGTCCCAGCACTGACGAATGGATTAAGAAAATGTGGTATCTATACACAATGGAATTTTATGCAGCCATGAAGAAGAACGAAATGTTATCATTTGCTGGTAAATGGATGGAATTGGAGAACATCATTCTAAGTGAGGTTTGCCTGGCTCAAAAGACCAAAAATCGTATGTTCTCCCTCATATGTGGACATTAGATCAAGGGCAAACACAACTAGTGGATTGGACTATGAGCACATGATAAAAGCGAGAGCACACAAGGGAGGGGTGAGGATAGGTAAGACACCTAAAAAACTAGCTAGCATTTGTTGCCCTTAATGCAGAGAAACTAAAGCAGATACCTTAAAGCAACTGAGGCCAATAGGAAAAGGGGACCAGGAACTAGAGAAAAGGTGAGATCAAAAAGAATTAACCTAGAAGGTAACACCCACTCACAGGAAATCAATGTGAGTCAATGCCCTGTATAGCTATCCTTATCTCAACCAGCAAAACCCCTTGTTCCTTCCTATTATTGCTTATACTCTCTCTACAACAAAATTAGAGATAAGGGCAAGATAGTTTCTGCTGGGTATTGAGGGGGAGAGCGGGAGGGGGTGGAGTGGGTGGTAAGGGAGGGGGTGGGGGCAGGGGGGAGAAATGAACCAAGCCTTGTATGCACATATGAATAATAAAAGAAAAATGAAAAAAAAATAAAAAAAAAATAAAACGATTATCACATTGTCAAAAAAAAAATCTTAGTGTGGTTTTAATTTGCATTTCCTTTATTGCTAGAGATGGTGAGCATTTTTTCATGTGTTTTCTGGCCATTTGAATTTCTTCTTTTGAGAAAGTTCTGTTTAGTTCACATGCCCATTTCTTTATTGGTTCATTAGTTTTGGGAGAATTTAGTTTTTTAAGTTCCCTGTATATTCTGGTTATCAGTCCTTTGTCTGATGTATAATTGGCAAATATTTTCTCCCACTCTGTGGGTGTTCTCTTCAGTTTAGAGACCATTTCTTTTGATGAACAGAAGCTTTTTAGTTTTATGAGGTCCCATTTATCTATGCTATCTCTTAGTTGATGTGCTGCTGGAGTTTCATTGAGAAAGTTCTTACCTATACCTACTAACTCCAGAGTATTTCCTACTCTTTCTTGTATCAACTTAAGAGTTTGGGGTCTGATATTAAGATCCTTGATCCATTTTGAGTTAATCTTGGTATAGGGTGATATACATGGATCTAGTTTCAGTTTTTTGCAGACTGCTAACCAGTTTTCCCAGCAGTTTTTGTTGAAGAGGCTGCTATTTCTCCATCGTATATTTTTAGCTCCTTTGTCAAAGATAAGTTGCTCATAGTTGTGTGGCTTCATATCTGGATCCTCTATTCTGTTCCACTGGTCTTCATGTCTGTTTTTGAGCCAGTACCATGCTGTTTTTATTGTTATTGCTTTGTAATATAGTTTGAAGTCAGGTATTGTGATACCTCCTGCATTGTTCTTTTGACTGAGTATTGCCTTGGCTATTCGTGGCCTCTTGTGTTTCCATATAAATTTCACAGTAGATTTTTCAATCTCTTTAATGAATGTCATTGGAAGTTTGATGAGAATTGCATTAAACATGTAGATTACTTTGGGGAGTATCGACATTTTTACTATGTTGATTCTACCAATCCATGAGCATGGGAGATCTCTCCACTTTCTATAGTCTTCCTCAATCTCTTTCTTCAGAAGTGTATAGTTTTCCTTGTAGAGGTCTTTCACATCTTTTGTTAGGTTTACACCTAGGTATTTGATTTTTTTTGAGGCTATTGTAAATGGAATTGTTTTCATACATTCTTTTTCCGTTTGCTCATTGTTAGTGTATAGAAATGCTAATGATTTTTCTATGTTGATTTTATATCCTGCTACTTTGCTATAGCTATTGATGATGTCTAGAAGCTTCTGAGTAGAGTTTTTTGGGTCTTTAAGGTATAGGATCATGTCATCTGCAAATAGGGATATTTTGACAGTTTCTTTACCTATTTGTATTCCTTTTATTCCTTCTTCTTGCCTAATTGCTCTGGCTAGGAATTCCAGTACTATGTTGAATAGGAGTGGAGATAGTGGGCATCCTTGTCTGGTTCCTGATTTTAGAGGGAACGGTTTTAATTTTTCTCCGTTAAGTATAATGCTGGCTGTAGGTTTGTCATATATAGCTTTTATAATGTTGAGGAACTTTCCTTCTATTCCTAGTTTTCTTAGAGCTTTTATCATGAAATGATGTTGGATCTTATCAAAGGCTTTTTCTGCATCTATTTAGATGATCATGTGGTTTTTGTTTTTGTTTCCCTTAATGTGGTTTATTACGTTTATTGATTTTCGTATGTTGAACCACCCCTGCATCCCTGGGATGAAGCCTACTTGGTCGTGGTGAATAATCTTTTTGATGTGTTGCTGAATTTGGTTTGCCATTATTTTGTTGAGGATTTTTGCATCAATGTTCATTAAGGAGATTGGCCTATAGTTCTCCTTTTTGGAGGTGTCTTTGCCTGGTTTTGGGATAAGTGTAATACTGGCTTCATAAAATGTGTTAGACAGTTTTCCTTCCCTTTCTATTTCATGGAACAGTTTAAGGGGGGTTGGTATCAGTTCTTCTTTAAAGGTCTGATAGAATTCAGCAGAGAATCCATCAGGTCCTGGACTTTTCTTTTTGGGGAGACTCTTGATTGCTGCTTCAATTTCATTTTGTGTTATAGGTCTATTCAGGTGATTAATTTCCTCTTGGTTCAGTTTTGGATGATCATATGTATCTAGAAATCTGTCCATTTCTTTTAGATTTTCAAATTTATTTGAATATAGGTTCTCAAAGTAGTCTCTGATGATTTCCTGGACTTCCATGGTGTTTGTTGTTATCTCCCCTTTTGCATTCCTAATTCTACTAATTTGGGTTTTTTCTCTCCTCATTTTAGTCAGGTTTGCCAGGGGTCTATCGATCTTGTTTATTTTTTTCAAAGAACCAACTTTTTGTTTCATTAATTCTTTGTATGGTATTTTTGGTTCTATTTCGTTGATTTCAGCTCTTATTTTTATTATTTCTCTCCTTCTATTTGTTTTGGGATTTGCTTGTTCTTGTTTTTCTAGGAGTTTGAGATGTATCATTAGGTCATTGATTTGGGATCTTTCAATCTTTTGAATATATGCACTCATGGCTATAAACTTTCCTCTCAGGACTGCCTTAGCTGTGTCCCATAGGTTCTGGTAGGTTGTGTTTTCATTTTCATTGACTTCCAGGAACTTTTTAATTTCTTCTTTTATTTCATCAATGATCCATTGTTCATTAAGTAATGAGTTATTTAGTTTCCAGCTGTTTGCATGTTTTTTGTGTTTACTTTTGTTGTTGAGTTCTACTTTTACTGCATTGTGATCAGATAGTATGCATGGATGGTATTATTTCTATTTTCTTATATTTGCTGAGGCTTGCTTTGTGCCCTAGGATATGATCTATTTTGGAGAAGGTTCCATGGGCTGCTGAGAAGAATGTATATTGTGTAGAGGTTGGATGAAATGTTCTGTAGACATCTACTAGTTCCATTTGATGTATTGCATATTTTAGATCTTGGATTTCTTTATTGATTTTTTGTTTGGATGACCTATCTATTGATGATAATGGGGTGTTAAAGTCTCCACAACCACTGTGTTGGCGTTTATATATGCTTTTAGGTCTTTCAGGGTATGTTTGATGAAATTGGGTGCGTTGACATTGGGTGCATACAGATTGATGATTATTATTTCCTTTTGGTCTATTTCCCCTTTTATTAGTATGGAATGTCCTTCTTTGTCTCGTTTGATCAATGTAGGTTTGAAGTCTACTTTGTCAGAGATAAGTATTGCTACTCCTGCCTGTTTTCGGGGGCCATTGGCTTGGTAAATCTTCTTCCAGCCTTTCATCCTAAGCATATGCTTATTTCTGTCGGTGAGATGAGTCTCCTGTAAGCAACAAATTGTTGGATCTTCTTTTTTAATCCATTTTGTCAAACGGTGTCTTTTGATGGGTGAATTAAGTCCGTTAACATTAAGCATTAGTACTGATAGGTATGTGGTGATTCCTGCCATTTAGTTGTCTTAGTTGTTTGAAGGTTTATTTGTGTGTACCTAAGTTGGGATTACTCTCTACTGTCTTCCTTTTTCTTTTCCTGTGGTTTGGTGCTGCATGTCTTTTCATGGTTAAGTTGGGTTTCACTTTCTGTGTGCAAAATCCCTTGCAGAATCTTTTGTAATGGTGGCTTTGTGGTCACATATTGTTTTAGTTTCTGCTTATCATGGAAGACTTTTATTGCTCCATCTATTTTGAATGATAGCTTTGCTGGGTAGAGTATCCTGGGGTTGAAGATATTTTCATTCAATGCCCAGAAGATCACACCCCACGTTCTTCTTGCTTTTAATGTTTCTGTTGAGAAGTCTGTTGTGATTTTGATGGGTTTACCTTTGTATGTTACTTGTTTTTTCTCTCTTACAGCCTTCAATATTCTTTCCTTAGTTTCTGAACTTGTTGTTTTAATGATGATATGTCGTGGAGTAGTTCTATTTTGATCTGGTCTGTTTGGTGTCCTGGAGGCCTCTTGCATCTGTATGGGAATATCTTTCTCTAGATTTGGGAAATTTTCTGTTATTATTTTGTTGAATATATTACACATTCCCTTCGCTTGCACCTCTTCTCCTTCTTCGATGCCCATGATTCTCAAGTTTGGTCTTTTGATGGAGTCAGTGAGTTCTTGCATTTTCTTTTCACAGGTCTTGAGTTGTTTAATTAATAGTTCTTCGGTTTTTCCTTTAATTACCATTTCATCTTCAAGTTCTGAGATTCTGTCTTCTGTTTGTTCTATTCTGCTGGATTGGCCTTCCGTTTTGTTTTGCAGTTCTGTTTCGTTCTTTTTTCTGAGGTTTTCCATATCCTGGCAGTTTTCCTCTTTAATGTTGTCTATTTTTGTCCTGAGTTCATTTATCCATTTTTTCATTGTGTTCTCTCTTTCACTTTGGTGTTTATACAGTGCTTCTATGGTTTCCTTTATTTCTTCTTTTGCTTTTTCAAATTCTCTATTTTTATTGTGTTGGAATTTCTTTAGTGTCTCCTGTACATTTTGGTTGACCCTATCCAATGTCATCTCTATAAAATTCTCATTGAGTGCTTGTAGTATGTCTTCTTTTAAATTATTCTTGTGGGCTTCATTGGGTCCTTTGGCATAGTTTATCTTCATTTTGTTGGAGTCTGGATCTGAGTTTCTGTTCTCTTCATTCCCCTCTGGTTCCTGTACTAATTTTTTGCTGTGGGGAAATTGGTTTTCCTGTTTTTTCTGTCTTCCCGTCATTGTCTTTGGTGTTGTTACTGTCCCTGTACTGTGTGCAATTAAGTATTTTCTAGCTTGTAATAATAACAATGGTAATATTTAGAATGGAAGGGTGAGCTGAGATGGAAAGCAAGAAGTTAAAGAAAAGGGGAAATCAAATTCACAGACAAGTGGAAGAAGGCAGAACAAGGTTTCAGACAAGAAAGTTTCAAAGGTATAAACAGGGAGCGTTAGTGTACTAATCGACAGTAAGCTGAACAGACATTAGAGAGACAGAAAGAGGATTGAAAATCAAAGATTAAAAAAAATAAAAAATAAGTAAATGAAAGAAATCTCTATATATAAAAATGAATTAAAATGAAATGGAAAATAGAAAATTAAAAAAAAAAACCCAAAAAACTTCCAAGTTTATATGCAATGTAGTTTCAGTTTTAATAATTTGGGTGTCCGTCTCAGTCTCCATTCCTGGAGATGGTGCCTCAGATGTTGTTCTGTAGTTGTCTCATCAAAGGGGATGCAGTAAGTAGAACAAAACTGCACACACACACACACACACACACACACAAAAGCCCCACCGTGTCCCAAGTTCAAATGCAATACAGTTTCAGTAAGTTTTTCATCTTGCAGGTGTAATTCGTTTGTTCTCACATCAAAGATAGGGAGAAAAAGAAAAAAAAAGAGTCTGGAGATAGTTTTGAGAGTGGTATCTGCAACTGTTGCTTGTCTGCCTGCTGCTTTCAGCCTGCTGTAGCTGGCGGCGTTATTTATGCAGGTCTCTGGGGTGAGCTAGCACTCACCTGATCCCACAGGCTTTGTTTGCTCAGAGTTCTCCTGTGCGGGAGCCTCTGCTACAGGCTTTCCCCTTTCCAAGCACTGGGAAAAGTGACACTGCCCCCTCATTGTCAGGCCTGCATGTTTATTTACAGTTCATGTGGGAGGTGGGTCTTCCTCCATCTCCTGTGCAGTTTTCCTCCCACTGCCACTTTCAGAAGCTTTCCTGCTCCTGCTTACTGGGCGGTGCTGCTGCTCCTGCCGGCCGCCATGTTTATTTACATTTCATGTGGGAAGTGGGTCTTCCCTCCTCTCCTGTGGAGTTTTCCTCCCTCCGCCACTCTCACAGGCTTTCCCGCTCCTGGTTGCTGGGCACGCGCCCCGCTCCCGCCACAGGCTCTCTGGCCCACCCGGCTTGTTTATTTACAGTCCGGGAAGTGTTCCCTTCCCCCAATCTTCAGCACTCAGGGCGCCCCACCCTCTTTCCAGCGTGTCTTAATTGTTCTTATTGCTTATTACTCAGTTTCTCTTTTTTTTCCCCAAGTGGAGGTCAGTCTGTCCAGGGGGCTATGCTGCTCTGGCCCAGGCTTGTCTGTGGGGGTACTGCAGTACCGCAAAGCTCACCTGGTCTGCATCTTCCCAAGCCCTCTTCGTTTCTCCGTTTAACTTGAGGTGAAGATTCTCTGCACCGGTTGGAGATGTGGAGGGGTCAAAGTTATGCCTTTTCTCAGTGATTATGCCTGCAAAGTGTGTCTCCAGCGTCTCTCCAAGATTTCACTATAGGAGGCTTGCTTTCTGCTTCCTGCCTCTAGCCACCATCTTGGAAAATCGAGATTACATTTTTTGAAGAAATCTACACCTTTGTATCTCCCATACCACAGGTGCCCTTCTTGCAGTCTGCAAGATCAAGGTATTGGGATCTATGTTCTTTCCCACTGAATCTGAACAGGACTGGGAAAATGGCAGAACCATTTGTGACATCTAAAGCCAAGTCATAAAAGGCAGTGTGGCTTCCACTTGGTCTCCTGGGGATGCCTGCTCTTGAGCCCAGTTGGCATATGGAGAGGTCAGGCATCAGTGTCCTGGCCACACGATTCAGCTGATGGCAGCATCAGCTTCCAGGTATATGAGCTCCTGAGTTTCTGGATGATTCTGGCCCTCAACCTTCGAACAGTATTAACTCTCTAACTAAGGCTGAGTCAGTGTAGCCCAGAAGTCCCCATCTGTCTAAGTGGCAGCTGCAGGAGCAAAATAAATAGTAGGTTTTGTATTCATTAATTTAATTATGAACTTTCTTTTGTTCTTCTTTTTTTTTTTTTTTGATGCCACTAGGGTACTAGGGATTGACTTCAAGGTCCCATGCTTGCAAGGCAGATGCTCTACCACTTGAGTCATGCCACCAGCTCTTTTTACTCTGGTTATTTTTGATATAGGGTCTCACTTTATGCCCAAGCCAGCTGGGACTGCGATCTTCCTATTTGTGCTTCCTCACATAGCTGGGGTGACATTAGGACACCACTGAACCCAGTCATTGGTTGAGCTTGGGGAACTCATGAACTTTTTGCCCAGGCTGGCCTTGAACTGCAATCCTCCCAATCTCTGTAGGATTTGAGCCACAGCACCTGGCCAAAGCCGTTACTTCATCATAAATATTTTAGGAGCATACATTAATATTATTAATAATTATAATTATTAATACAGTTATCATTTCAATAATTCTATAAATGCATACAGTGTGCTTTGAATAAGTTCATGCTCTTTATTGAATTCCTTAACCTTCCTCCCTCCTCCCCTCCCTTTTCAAACAGTATTTGGTGAGTTTCATTGTGCTGTCTTCATATGTATGTGTGTGTGATGTACTTCCACCCCCCAGTGCTCTCTCCTTTCCACCTCCCCCTTCTATTGTCCTCCTTTCACACCACATCCTGTTATAATTATGATTATTATCATCATTGTAGGTCTAGATTCCATATATGAACAAGAACATTCGATATGTGACTTTTGAGCTTGGCTTATCTCACTTAGCATGATGAACTCCAGTTCTGCCTATTTTCCTGCAACTGACATGATTTCATTTTTCTTTTTGTAAACCATTAAATTTGAAAGTGATTTGTTATACAGCAGATAATCAGTATGAGAACTGATATTTGACTTCTATCTTTCTTCTTGTGTTTTCTTTCTCTTCTTGTTTGGCAGCTGGGCTGGGAGGAGAGGTATGTGTTCAGACTGTGCATCTGAGACCCCAGCATTCACAAGTTGTATTCTAGTCCCTCAAGAGGGCATTTTATAACATCCACTCATGCATTCTTCACCACAGTTGAAGGTGGAAGGTGTTCCTGTCCTCATTTGTCAGACCAAGAGATGGTAGTGGCAGGAGAAAGATAAAGTAACCAATTCAAGATTACTCACAGAATCCACAAGGCTGTTCAGGATGGAGTCTAGGCTAGCAAACTTTGAAATATCCTTACCAGGTTGTTCTATCTCATTACAGTTTGAGCATCCCTAGTCTGAAAGAACAAAAACCCAATTTTCTGAGCCCTGATGCAATTCCAGAAAGTGGAAAATTCCATATCATGAAACTATGTTTTGTGAACAAAATTATGAAAAATCTGTGTAAAATGGGCCAGCTGTGGTGACTTATACCTGTAATCTTACCTACTCAGAAGGCAGAGATTGGGAGGTTCATGGTTCAAAGCCAGCCTGGGCAAAAAGTTAGTGAGATGCTATCTTAACAAATAAATCAGGCATTATGGCACCTCTCTGTAATCTCAGTCACTCAGGAGGATCGAGTTCTGAGGCTGGTCCTGGGCAAAAATTACAGATCCTATTTGAAAAAAGAAGTAAATGAAAAAAGAGCTGGGCACATTACTCAAGTGGTAGAGTACCAGTTTAAGAAGGACAAAGCCTATAGCTCAAGCTCTAGGATGCCACAAAAAAAATTATATAAAATCACCTTTGGACTATGTGTATAGGTGCATAGGAAGACAATGCTTTTGTATTTAGAGTTGGGACCCATTCCCAAGATATCTCATTTAAAAAATCTAAAAAGACTTGAAATCCAAAACATTTCTGGTCCCAAGCATTTTGGAAAAGGGATTCTTACCCTAATCAAATACTGATCAGAAATGCTTTTCTCCATCATCACTCATTTGAAAGCTTTTCATTTCTCATTTTCATTTCTCATTTGAAAGCTTCCTGCATCCGTGTGTCTGTGTATCTGACTTTAAACCGTCCACACTCCTCATGCTTGGGCTGAGTACTCTGAGCCAGAAAGCTCATAGATTGTAAGCTATGGTTTGCTGACACCATTCACCTAATTTTTCTGTCACCCACCATCTCGCACACAGGGCCTGTCTCCACCACCCCAAACTACTGCAAATGGAATTTCTAGAAAGCACAGTTTGCTGAATTCATTGCTTTGCTTTTCATGACCATGTCCCCTTAAGACCCCATCAGAGCCACACACAAGATGCACCCTTGTCAGACCTCTTCTTCAGAGCTCTCCCTGCTCCTCTACTCCCACTCCTACCAGGAAAGACACCCTGTGCTTTTCATTAAGGACTGCACAAACGTGCTCTGTGACTTTCTGTCCTGCTATGCCCTGTCCTTGTTCTGCTCCCCATTCCCTTCCCTTTCTCTGCCTGGTGAGCTCCTCCTCCAACAGGGCCTCCTCTGCCAGGCCTTTCTGACCTGACAGGCATGTCAGCTCATCCCCTTTGTATACTCATGGCATTTCCTCTGGGGCTCCATTCCACAGTCTTGACTCCCCCATTAGTTTGCAGGCTGCTTGGGGGCTGGTATTGTGGCTCAGTTATCAATGAATACAGAAGATTCTCTTTCTGCTGCTGATCGTGATATTGAAGGAATTAAGTGTGGAGATTTTGACTGGGTGCCGGTGGTACATACCTGTAATCCTAGCTACTTGGGAGGCTGAGATGAGAGGATAGTGGTTTGAGGCCAGCTTAGGCAAATAGTTTGTGAGACCCCCATCTCCAAAATAACCAGAGCAAAATGGACTGGAGGTGTGGGTCAAACTGTAGAGCACCTGCTTTGCAACCATGAAGCCCTGAGTTAAAAAACCTAGTTCTACAAAAACAAGAGTAGAGATTTTAGGGTCAAATTGCCTGAGATTAAAGCCTGCCTATGGCCTACACGTACAGGCTCTGAACCCAATGAAAGTGACCTAACTTCTCTGTTTTAATTTTTTTCCCTTAAAATAAGAATGCTAGTACCTACTGATAACACTGTGTGTATTAAATGAGATGACCCACATAAAATACTTGGCACAAAGTAAGCACTTGGCAATCATTACTGTGACAATTGTCATTCACACCCAACAATTGCCATGTACCAAGCAATATCTCATTAAATCTAACAGCAATTCTATTAAGTCAGCATTACGACCGGCTCTGTACAGCTAAAGGAAGGGAGCCTGGGGACAATGAAGAGATCTCAGGTTTGTGTGACTGGCAGGTGGTGCGCACTTCCTAGGGGCTCCCTACAGCCTGTTGAATCTATTTAAGCAGCACCTTCAGCCTTTGTCCTTTCTGATGACTCAACCAGACATCTAATCCCTTTGTCACTGGATCCAGAGCTCAGCCCCAGGAGGGTTTTTTCAGTTTCCCGCTTCAGCCAGTCCTGTGCTGAGCCAGGTGGCTTGGGGGCTGCTTTGTTTGTTTTTGATTTCATTGAAAAGATGTTTTCAGCCCCATTCCTAGGTCAGTCTGCAAAGTTATTCCATCTGCCTTACAATTAAGATTCAAAAGGAGATGGGCAAGTAAATCCCTCCTTGTGCACGGATTCCAATCAGTGATTATGCTCTTAATGGCCACCTAATAAAGAATGCACTAAAGCGAACCTCACTATTAAATATAGAACAGTATTGATGCTGACCTGTTGGGATCACTTTCTGTTCCTTTTCCAGAACAATGTCTGGGAACAAGAATAGAATCCTCCTTCCCTAAACATTTTTTGTCCTTTTAAGTAAGAGACATCTCTAAAACAAAGATTCCTGAGGAAGCAGCCATCTCCAGAAGCCATTAAATCTTGGTTTTAAAAACACTGTCTGGGGCCATGTCTGTTCCCTGTGAATTGCTATAACGTGACCAGGCTCCAAGTTCTGCCCATCCACAGACCAGCTGCCTGGTGATTAGGACATGGTACCCTCTCTGGAGTCCAGAGGAGCCGGTGTTCATACCAGTGCCTGGCTTTGGAAAATAAAACCAAATCCCCAAATCTAGTAACCTTGTTGATGATGGGTCACACTTTGTGCCAAGATCTTTATGCATCGAACCACTTTAGAACCCAAGAAATGTCCTGGGAGGAACATTGTTGTCACTAATATTTTGCAGATAAGGTGAGTTCAGGAAGAGGATTTCAGCTAGGTCACCTAGTGATGACCAAGAAATGTGTATCCAGGTGTATCTCATTCTCAAACCTTGACTCTGAGCCAAGACCTCATAAGAGAAGAACCTGGAATCCTTAAATTATGGTGATGGGCATGCTATTTCCACACTCTGCTGGCTGTGACCCAGGCATGGTGTTTGGACGTTTGAAAGCATTAGGCCTGTTCAATCTGACCCAGACTTGTTGGGCCTGTACAGTCATTTCCTTATTTTGATGACTCAGTTGAGGAGTGGAGTAGCTTAGGACTGTTTCCTATAGACTCCTCTGCCTCTCTGAAGATCCTGCTCCTTTCAGGGTGAAGCAAGCGGGGAGCACCTTGTTTCACCCGAGTCAAATTCTTCTCTTGGAAAAGGTCCGCTAGGAATAGAAGCCCACTCCGCCCTCCTTCCTTTTGGCTCCGTGACTTTAGAGTACTGCAGGGAGAACATATTAGTTTTCCAGAATACCCACGACAAACTAGACTAGGGGCTCACACAAAGAAATTTCATTTTCTCACAGTTCTGGAGGCTAGAAGTCCAACGTCAAGGAGTCTGCAGAGTTGGTTTCTTCTGAGGCCTTGCTTCCAGGTGGAGTCTTCTTCCTGTGTCTTCACACGGTCTGCATGGCTTTGTTCAAATTTCGTCTTCTTAGAAAACACCAGTTATGGTGGATTAGGACCCACCCTGGGAACCTCATTTTAACTTAATTACCTCTTTAAAAAGCCCATCTCGGAAGCACAGAGCTATTTAGAGGCTCCAGACATGAGCACCCACCATCGCTGCACAGTTTTCCCACAACAGCATAGCTGGGGCTAAGTCCTGAGTCTATTCTGTGGGTGGCTAACGCCTAGGGCCAAAGACATTTTGTTTGGGGGAGAGCATTGCTTGAATCTGAGGCAGTGAACTTTTTCTTGCCCATTGTCTCTGGCTTGAACTGTGATGGCAGGAGAGACAGTGCTAAGAATTTACCAGATCTCGTTCCATATCCCCACCCAATGCTTGCAAGCGGGTTATACTCCCTGGCTTCACTGCAGGGAGGTTGGGGACATGTGTCCAATAGCATGTGGCCAGAGGTGGTGAAATCTACTCCCAGGCCTTGCTGGTATTTTGGAATAATTGTTGAGTTATGGAAAAGTTACAAAGGTACCATAGAGTGCTCCCATCCATCCTTCACCCGTGGCCTTATGTCATCATCTTACGTAACCATGGCACATGGGGCAAACTGAGACATTCGTGTTGATACATTTCTAATACCTCAGCTATAGGCTCCATTGAGACTCCAGATCCACCAGTGCCCAGGATAATACACTGCGTTGAGTTCCCGTGTCCCCTGAGTGCCACCCAATATATGACCCTGGCTTATAGTTTTGTTGTTGTTCCCTTTAACTGTTTCGAAAAGAATGAGAGAATATTTTATAGGATATCCTTCAACGTTACTTTTTCAGATGCTTTTCTCATTAGTAAAGTGGGATTATTGGGTTTGGGGAAGAAAACTACTGAGACAAAGTGTCGTTACTTCTCTGTATCAGTGGCAGAGGACATCTACGTGACTGGGCCTTACTGTTGCTGACCTTAATCGCCAGGTTAAGGTGGCACCTGCCAGTATCTTCCACCTTATGGGCAGTATCTTCCCCTTTCCACAATTTATTCTTTGAAAATGAGACAAAGTCAAAGGCTTATTCTACCTTTCTCTGCTTATTTTTAACTTTTTTCCCTATTTGCCATTATCTACACTTTATTTGCTTTGTTGGACTGCTTGTCTCAAACTCAAGATCCTCTTGCCTCAACCCCTCAAGTGCTGGGATTACAGGTGTGCACCACCATGCCTGACTAAGATGCCATTTTTCGAAGCTAATGAACATATTTCTCTTTTTTCCCTTCTCCCATCAGTGAGGCTATGATGATACATTTGTAACTCAGCTAGATTTATTTTTCACAGTCCATATTCCATCCTAGCATCTCTGGACATCCTGGTTCCTTTTGAAATCTTTGCATATGCTGAAGTTTTCTCTGTAAAAGTTTTGAAATATGTATAGGGGTATGTCTCTACCACCTCAGAGCCATACGGAATATTTCTGCCACCCTAAAAATTCCTCTGTGTGGACTCATTGTTATCAGTTCTACCTCTTTTCCCAACCTTTGTCAACTATTGATCTGTTCTCTGTTCCTTTAGCTTTGCCTTTTCTATCATATTATGTAAAAGGAATCATAAACTGTGAAGTTTTTCAGAACTGTGTTTCTTTCACTTAGCAAAATCCATTTAAGATGCATCTATGTTGTTGAATTTACAGCTTGCTATTTTACATTGCTAAGTAGTGTTCCATTGTATAGATGTACCACAGTCTATTGATTCATTTAGAAGTTTGATTTTTTTCTGCCCACTAAAAATGTTACTGTTACTATTATTATAAAGACATATGAACAACTTTAGTTTTGTCTTGTCCTAACCTTGAAGCAGGACTCAGTACCTCTTTGTAACCCTCTCCCTAAAACATCCTCTTCTCAAAGCACCAGTGAGCAATGTCTTTTTGTGTGTGTGACAGTCTCATTATGTAGCTCAGGTTGGCCTTGAACTCTCAATCTTCCTGCTTCAACCTCCAGAGTTCTGGGATTCTAGGCATCTGCCACCATGTCTGCTTCTTTGTTTTTCTATTTTGGGGATCGAGCCCAGAGCCTTTTACATACTAGGCAAGTTATTTACCACTGATCTACATTCCCAGCCATTCTATTCTGCTAAAGATATTGTAGAGGGAATCCAGAAGAGCTGTGCATGCTATATCCTGCAATAAACACTGATTCATATGGTATTTCCAGATACTCATCAATAGTGTGTGCATGTGTGGGTGTGTGCTTGCATGCGTGTGTATGTGTGTATTTGCTGTGAGTCTTTTCTCCTTCACTCCATCAGGGCTCCAATTTCTAGGTGTGACCTTCTAGCTCCTTGATCTTCTTCCTCCCCCTGTTCCTGTCACTTTCTCTCCTTCCCTTTCCTCTGACATCATAGAACAATTCATCTGATTCCACCAAGCTTACATCTCTACACCCATCACCCTACTCACCAAATCACAGACCCTGTAGCCATCAAAATTTGCCTTTCTCTGTAAATAGCATAGACAGTGCCTATATTTTTATAACTTCCCATTATTTTTATAACTTCATACTATTGACGTGAGAAGTATAGGAATGAGTGAGGTAATGTACATGAAGCCCTCTGCATAATATCTGGCAAATAATAAAGTGGTAAGTGCAATTTTTATTCTTGTCATTTTGTTATTACTACTTCTAGTAAAAGATAACTACCGTAGGAAGCCACCAAGCAAAGATGCATTCGCTAGATCTCTCATGGCTTCTTTTGCTTTTGACAAGAAAAGAGACATTTAGAAAGAGTTCTGCTAAAGGCGGAAGCACAGAAAGACTCCAGAAATCCAGGATCCCCTGCCTTCAAAGTCAGCTCTTGAAAGCCTTGATAAGAGTGAGTATTACTGATGCTCTGCGGTCTGCCCACCCTTGGGCTGAATGCCGCTGCTTACTAAGGGGGAAACCTGCTGACCACTGGCTTAGCTCGCTACTGCCAGGTTCCTGGGGAGGTTTCCTAGCCAAGGCTGAGATGTAGGATTTTGTCCATATGTTGGGGATTTTTCAGGTCCAGCCCAGCATGGAGGCCAGGGCTCAGATGCATGACCTTGGGATGTCTTTGCTCACGTTTCTACTCTTCTGATAACCACAATCTGTTTGCTTACTCTGCAGCTGGAAGGTGTGTATAAAATGCATTTTTTGTCTTCCTTGGTCCCTTTTAAGTCCTCATTTTCTATTTCATAACAGTCACTCCTCATTCTTCACTGCTCCCCTTCCCAGTTATTGTAAAATCATTTACGCAGGCATCCCTTGAAGTCCCATTGAGTCTTTTTTTGGGGAGCGTAGAGGAGTTTTGAGACAAGGATCTTATTATGTAGCTCTAGCTGGCCTGGAACTTGAGATCCTCCTGCCTCAGACTCCTGAGTGCTGAGATTATGAGTATGTACCACAAGCCAGCATCTTTGGGTCTTTTTCTCTCTGGTTCCCTATGCTCCTTTTCCCAGTGCTGAGGGTTATGCCTCTACATCTCTGAACTCCATCTCTCTCCATTGCCTCTTATCAACTCTTCTCTGAGTTGCTACAAGGCCAGCCTTTTCTGTTCTCACTCCTGCTAACAGAAATCAAAGCAAAACATCAGTCAGGTTTTGCCACCTGATACAACAACAAACAAATTCAAAATCACTGTTAGAGTTGGGATATAAAATGTCCCTAAAGGTTTACGTGTTCAGAGTTTGGTTCCCACTGGGGGGCATTGTTGAGAGGCGATAGACTTGATCATTGAGCAGTGATGAAATCATGATTAATCCATTGATGAGTTCATAGCTGAATAGATAGGAGGAAGTATGTCACTGGGGTGAGCCTTTGAAGGGCATGTTTTGTCCCTGGCCTCTTTCTCTCTTGATCTCTGCTTTCTGGTAGCCATGAGGTGAACGTCTTCTAACCCTCCGGCCCCCAAACTCCCAGTAATACTCCTCCTGCCTCAGGTCCAAAGCAAAGATCCAGCCAACCATGGGCTGAAACCTCTGAAACAGTGAGCTAAAAATAAACCTTTCCTCCTTTGAGGTTTTGTCTCTCTTATTTTATCACAATGATGAAACATGAACACAGTTGCTGAAAACAAAGGTTTATTTCTGTAAAGTTGTGCACTCCTCACTTGTTGGCTGCTACTCTGCTCCATATCCCTCTAGGATCCATAGGCTGCAAAGAACATTGTGTCATTTTCTGGAACAATGATGGTCTTTCTGTCCAAGACAAAGAGAGGGAATATGGCTAATTGGTTCCTAAAGATTTTCCTGGCAGTAACACAAATAACTTCTTACCATATTAAATCAACTGAAGCAAATCTTTGGCTGTAATCTTTGATTAAAGGGAGTTCAGAATTATAATCCTCTATCAAGGTGGGACATCAGATGTCGCTAAACAGTTAGTCTGCCATGCTCCCATTACTCAAAGCTTGGTGGTGATTGGTACTTGTTAGGCTTTTGCATCCTACCTGGGATCCAGCCTTCATTAGTCATATGTGTTTTTCAATTTGTTTGTGTAAAGCTCCATTTTTCCTCTTCCTGTCCATAGTTTTTCCAATCAACATATTTTTAACCAATTCCTTTACAAAGAACTGGAGCTATGGGGGTATATAAGATGCAACTCCTGTCCTTAAAAAATTCACACATGGAGAGGTGTAAAACATAAATGTATTAAAACTATATTATAGCTAGGCTATGCATTAAAATGATACGTAGTCATTATATAAACTATAGCTATATTATAGATATAAAAAATAAATGCATTAAAACTGTATCGTAGTATGCCTGTAATTTCAGCACTTGGGAGGCTGAGGTAAGTTTCAACCCAGCCACATCTCAAAAAAACCCCAATAATATAGAAAATTATACACATATAGAACTATGCATAAAACAATACGATGAGCATCCTTGAACCCACTAACCAGCTTCAACAAACCAATTATGTCACCAGTCTTTGTCTATACCTCCACAAATTTCCTCTATATTGTTGTGTTTTTAATTAGAATTTTATTGATCTAATTATAGATTCACATGAAGTTGTAAGCTATAACACAGAGATTTGTGTGCCCTTTACCTAGTGTTCTATACTAGTTTTTTGCAAAAAGCATACTACAATATTACAAACAGAATATTGACATCAATACAGTCCACCAGTCTTATTCAGATTTCTTTAGTTTTACTTGTATTCTTATACTAATTTGTATATGAAAGTATATATGTGTGTTTTGTTTATACTATTTTGAAGCAAATCTGAGACATTATATAATTATCTCCAGAATTATTACATTATCTTTATTTACAAAATAAATACTCTTTAATAAACAACACTGTCCTCATCACACCTTAAAAGCTATCAATTATTCTCCCAAACCATCAAATAAGGTAGTGTTCAAATTTGCATATTTCATAACTTTCATTTTTATAACTTGTTTGAATAAGGTTCATAGCTTGTGATTGGTAGCGGGTATTTTAAGGCTTTTAAAATCTAATATATATTTCTCTCTCTCTCTCTTTGCAGCTATGTGTTGTATCCTTTATAGCTTTCCATAGTTTGAATTTGATGATTGAATCAACATGTTATATGTGAAAATGGTTCTCTGTCCTCTGTATTCCCCACACTTTGCCAGTTGGACTTAAGGTGTGGTCAGATTCAGGTTCTTTTTTTTGGCATGATTCTTCCAAAGGAGATGGGTAAAAATTGATTGTCTTGGGACTGGTAGAGTGGCTCAAGTGGTAAGAGCCTAGCAAACATGAGGGAGGCCCTGAGTTCAAACCCCAGTGCCACCAAAAAAAAAAAAAATTGGTTGTCACTCTTTTTGTGAAGTTGGTGACCATGGTCAATGCTGAAGTTTGTTAATTAATTAGGGCTCATGAAATGGCAATATTCTAATTCTATTGCTTCTTTTTGATTTATTATGATATTGATTTAATATAAAATTATTGATTATAGAAAAGTCACCTCTTACCTCTACTCTTTGGTTAGCTACAATAAGGGAAAGCAAGTATTTAAAACTGCAAATTATACTCTCTGATAGCTTCCAATAGTGCTAAATATTGTTCACAATTTTAAACATTGTTATGTATTTGTGAGTATAAATAAATGTGTTATGCCTTAATCCACTGAAGCTATTATTCATTGATATTAAAATGCCTCATTTTTGACTAATGGGAGTCTCTTCTGCTTGGCTGCTCTTTTTTCTTTCTTTCTTTCTTTCTTTTCTTTCTTTTGACATTATTTTGGGATTCTCTGATAGTTTTCTAGGAATCTGGTTTGGCAATGTTAGGTTCACCTTGTGAATCTGATTCAAACCTAGATTAGTCTTTTTTCTAAGGAGCCCTGATTTCTTCTACTGAGAAGTGAAGTTGCTTGAGCTCCAGGAATGCTCACTGCTATTAGGTGTTTCCTTGTTCTAGGTCTTGTTTCAGAGGAGAGTGCTAAGAAGTGTTGCATGTGAGATAAAACACACCCTGAGTTTACACTGATACTTCCAATCCAGTGCTAGCATTGCTTTGTTTCTCCTTAATCTCTGATATATTACATTTGATTTCCTTTCTTCTACTCTGGGATTCTTTGTCTCATGAAAATTGAGAAAAATAGCACAAGGAATAGAAAGGTTTGCTTTATTGTCATATGCTTAACAGTATAATAGTACCAATACTGTCTCCAATAATGTGACTACTGAAGAGAAATATGTTTTATTCGATACTTAAAAAATCCTCAGTGTCTAGGCCATTAAGGATTTATAGCTAATATTATTGTGTTTTGAAATTATTTAGGATAATTCCTCTCTATGGTGACTCTATCACCATTTGAATTTATTCTTAGAGTCTTTTGTTATTGTTGATGTTAAATTTGTTTTCAGTTTTCAATAATTTATTTTTACCTTATTTTATAGCTATGTAAAATTATAATTACATAAAATACTTCATGATCAAATCTACAAAGCAAGGAATATTCAGGTAAGTCTAGCTTCCATCTCTCTGTACCTTTCACCCTATTACTTTCCTTCTTTATAGAAAACTATTTAAAATTCTATTTTATCTTTCATTTTAAAAATTGAAGTAAATATGTATATCTTTGCTTAACTCCTTTTTATTAATTATCAGGAATGTAGTATATGTACTTTTTTATCTTGGGATTCACTCAGAACAGTTATTTATCTTTTTTAGCTACATACTAACTACATGTTTACTAATCTCAATGTCATTCACAGTAGAGAACCAATAGACCATATCCAAAATTAAGGGGATTGAGGGTATTTAAAAGGCTTTGGTTATGGTCTATTTTCTGTACTATGAATGATATTGAGTAAATAACCTCCTTTTCCTTCTCTCTTCTCTTCCTCCCCAGATAATACTACTTTACTCCCAGTTTTCAATTCTAAGTCAACTATCTTAATTTAATTGTCACTTACCTTCCCTACTTCTCACCCATTTTGATAGTTCTGCGGTACTAACAATGTCAGGATATATAGTCGTTGCATACTGTACACTCCCCTCACTATTGCCACAGCACGCTTTCTCTCTCTTTCCTTTCTCTCTGTCTCTCTCTCATACAGACACACACACACACACAGAAGGAGAGAGAGAGAGAGAGAAAGAGTCTGGCTATATCTGTATCTGGGGATGGAAGTGAGTATTTAATGTTTACTTCTGGTCTTTAAAAAATTTTTTTATTGCAGGCAGGAGTAGCAATACTTATCTCTGACAAAGTAGACTTCAAACCTACATTGATCAAACGAGATAAAGAAGGACATTCCATACTAATAAAAGGGGAAATAGACCAAAAGGAAATAATAATCATCAATCTGTACGCACCCAATGTCAACGCACCCAATTTCATCAAACATACCCTGAAAGACCTAAAAGCATATATAAACACCAACACAGTGGTTGTGGGAGACTTTAACACTCCATTATCATCAATAGATAGGTCATCCAAACAAAAACTCAATAAAGAAATCCAAGATCTAAAATATGCAATAGATCAAGTGGACCTAGTAGATGTCTACAGAACATTTCATCCAACCTCTACACAATATACATTCTTCTCAGCAGCCCATGGAACCTTCTCCAAAATAGATCATATCCTAGGGCACAAAGCAAGCCTCAGCAAATACAAGAAAATAGAAATAATACCATGCATACTATCTGGCCACAATGCAGTAAAAGTAAAACTCAACAACAAAAGTAAAGACAAAAAACATGCAAACAGCTGGAAACTAAATAACTCATTACTTAATGAAGAATGGATCATCGATGCAATAAAAGAGGAAATTAAAAAGTTCCTGGAAGTCAATGAAAATGAAAACACAACCTACCAGAACCTATGGGACACAGCTAAGGCAGTCTTGAGGGGAAAGTTTATAGCCATGAGTGCATATATTAAAAAGATTGAAAGATCCCAAATCAATGACCTAATGATACATCTCAAACTCCTAGAAAAACAAGAACAAGCAAATCCCAAAACAAATAGAAGGAGAGAAATAATAAAAATAAGAGCTGAAATCAACGAAATAGAAACCAAAAAAACCATACAAAGAATTAATGAAACAAAAAGTTGGTTCTTTGAAAAAATAAACAAGATTGATAGACCCGTGGCAAACCTGACTAAAATGAGGAGAGAAAAAAACCCAAATTAGTAGAATTAGGAATGCAAAAGGGAAGATAACAACAAACACCATGGAAGTCCAGGAAATCTCAGAGACTACTTTGAGAACCTATATTCAAATAAATTTGAAAATCTAAAAGAAATGGACAGATTTCTAGATAAATATAATCATCCAAAACTGAACCAAGAGGAAATTAATCACCTGAATAGACCTATAACACAAAATGAAATTGAAGCAGCAATCAAGAGTCTCCCCAAAAACAAAAGTCCAGGACCTGATGGATTCTCTGCTGAATTCTACCAGACCTTTAAAGAAGAACTGATACCAACCCTCCTTAAACTGTTCCATGAAATGGAAAGGGAAGGAAAACTGCCTGACACATTTTATAAAGCCAGTATTACACTTATCCCAAAACCAGGCAAAGACACCTCCAAAAAGGAGAACTATAGGCCAATCTCCTTAATGAACACTGATGCAAAAATCCTCAACAAAATAATGGCAAACCGAATTCAGCAACACATCAAAAAGATTATTCACCACGACCAAGTAGGCTTCATCCCAGGGATGCAGGGGTGGTTCAACATACGAAAATCAATAAACGTAATAAACCACATTAACAGAAGCAAAGACAAAAACCACTTGATCATCTCAATAGATGCAGAAAAAGCCTTTGATAAGATCCAACATCATTTCATGATAAAAGCTCTAAGAAAACTAGGAATAGAAGGAAAGTTCCTCAACATTATAAAAGCTATATATGACAAACCTACAGCCAGCATTATACTTAACGGAGAAAAATTAAAACCGTTCCCTCTAAAATCAGGAACCAGACAAGGATGCCCACTATCTCCACTCCTATTCAACATAGTACTGGAATTCCTAGCCAGAGCAATTAGGCAAGAAGAAGGAATAAAAGGAATACAAATAGGTAAAGAAACTGTCAAAATATCCCTATTTGCAGATGACATGATCCTATACCTTAAAGACCCAAAAAACTCTACTCAAGCTTCTAGACATCATCAATAGCTATAGCAAGGTAGCAGGATATAAAATCAACACAGAAAAATCATTAGCATTTCTATACATTAACAATGAGCAAACTGAAAAAGAATGTATGAAAACAATTCCATTTACAATAGCTTCAAAAAATATCAAATACCTAGGTGTAAACCTAACAAAAGATGTGAAAGACCTCTACAAGGAAAACTATACACTTCTGAAGAAAGAGATTGAGGAAGACTATAGAAAGTGGAGAGATCTCCCACGCTCATGGATTGGTAGAATCAACATAGTAAAAATGTCGATACTCCCAAAAGTAATCTACATGTTTAATGCAATTCCCATCAAAATTCCAATGACATTCATTAAAGAGATTGAAAAATCTACTGTTAAATTTATATGGAAACACAAGAGGCCACGAATAGCCAAGGCAATACTCAGTCAAAAGAACAATGCAGGAGATATCACAATACCTGACTTCAAACTATATTACAAAGCAATAACAATAAAAACAGCATGGTACTGGCACAAAAACAGACATGAAGACCAGTGGAACAGAATAGAGGACCCAGATATGAAGCCACACAACTACAAGCAACTTATCTTTGACAAAGGAGCTAAAAATAGACGATGGAGAAATAGCAGCCTCTTCAACAAAAACTGCTGGGAAAATTGGTTAGCAGTCTGCAAAAAACTGAAACTACATCCATGTATATCACCCTATACCAAGATTAACTCAAAACGGATCGAGGATCTTAATATCAGACCTCAAACTCTTAAGTTGATACAAGAAAGGGTAGAAAATACTCTGGAGTTAGTAGGTATAGGTAAGAACTTTCTCAATGAAACCCAAGCAGCACAGCAACTAAGAGATAGCATAGATAAATGGGACCTCATAAAACTAAAAAGCTTCTGTTCATCAAAAGAAATGGTCTCTAAACTGAAGAGAACACCCACAGAGTGGGAGAAAATATTTGCCAACTATACATCAAAGGACTGATAACCAGAATATACAGGGAACTTAAAAAACTAAATTCTCCCAAAACTAATGAACCAATAAAGAAATGGGCAAGTGAACTAAACAGAACTTTCTCAAAAGAAGAAATTCAAATGGCCAGAAAACACATGAAAAAATGCTCACCATCTCTAGCAATAAAGGAAATGCAAATTAAAACCACACTAAGATTCCACCTCACCCCTGTTAGAATAGCCATCATCAGCAACACCACCACCAACAGGTGTTGGTGAGGATGCGGGGGAAAAAGGAACCCTCTTACACTGTTGGTGGGGATGTAAACTAGTACAACCACTCTGGAAAAAAATTTGGAGGCTACTTAAAATGCTAGACATTGATCTACCATTTGATCCAGCAATACCACTCTTGGGGATATACCCAAAAGACTGTTACTCCAGAGGCACCTGCACATCCATGTGTATTGCGGCACTATTCACAAAGCCAAGTTATGGAAACAGCCAAGATGCCCCAGCACTGACGAATGGATTAAGAAAATGTGGTATCTATACACCATGGAATTTTATATAGCCATGAAGAAGAACGAAATGTTATCATTCGCTGGTAAATGGTTGGAATTGGAGAACATCATTCTGAGTGAGGTTAGCCTGACCCAAAAGACCAAAAATCATGTTCTCCCTCATATGTGGACATTAGATCAAGGGCAAACACAACAAGGGGATTGGACTATGAGCGTATGATAAAAGTGAGAGCACACAAGGAAGGGGTTAGGATAGGTAAGACACCTAAAAAACTAGCTAGCATTTTTTGCCCTTAACGCAGAGAAACTAAAGCAGATACCTTAAAGCAACTGAGGCCAATAGGAAAAGGGGAACAGGTACTAGAGAAAAGGTGAGATCAAAAAGAATTAACCTAGAAGGTAACACCCAAGCACAGGAAATCAATGTGAGTCAACTCCCTGTATAGCTATCCTTATCTCAAACAGCAAAAACCCTTGTTCCTTCCTATTATTGCTTATACTCTCTCTACAACAAAATTAGAAATAAGGGCAAAATAGTTTCTGCTGGGTATTGAGGCAGGGGGAGATGGAGGGGGTGGAGTGGGTGGTAAGGGTGGGGGTGGGGGCAGGGGGGAGAAATGAACCAAGCCTTGTATGCACATATGAATAATAAAAGAAAAATGAAAAAAAAAATTTTATTGTGCTGGGGTACAATGTGGCATTTACAAAAGTTCTTACAATGTATGAAATATATCATAGCTGCATTCACCCCCTCCATCATTGCCCTTCAGCCCCTCCCCCATTCCTAGAACAGCTCCAACAGGTCTTTATGTTGCTTTCTCTACAGTGATTTTGGCCAACAAAGTGAATACTCAGGTGAATGCATGGGAAGGGCTCAAAGAACAATATTTCCTGAGTATTTTATTTGATGACAACTATTATTGAAAAGTTGGATGATAATTTGATATTCTCTCCTTTATAAGTGACTTAATTTTTGTACTTGGTGTCCCAAGATATTTTTTTCCTCTTAAGTCAAGAAATGTTATTAGAATATGTCTCTATATTGTTCAGTTTGTCCCTTTTAGATTCAGTTTCAATTTTTTTTTCTTTTATTATTCATATGTGCATACAAGGCTTGGGTCATTTCTCCCTCCTGCCCCCACCCCCTCCCTTACCACCCACTCTGCCCCCTCCTCTCCCCCCCAACCCCCTCAATACCAATAAGCTGAACAGACATTAGAGAGACAGAAAGAGGATTGCATTTTCTTTTCACAGGTCTTGAGTTGTTTAATTAATAGTTCTTTGGTTTTTCCTTTAATTACCATTTCATCTTCAAGTTCTGAGATTCTGTCTTCTGTTTGTTCTGTTCTGCTGGATTGGCCTTCTGTTTTTTTTTGCAATTCTGTTTCATTCTTTTTTCTGAGGTTTTCCATATCCTGGCTGGTTTCCTCTTTAATGTTGTCTATTTTTGTCCTGAGTTCATTTATCCATTTTTTCATTGTGTTCTCTCTTTCACTTTGGTTTTTATACAGTGCTTCTGTGGTTTCCTTTATTTCTTCTTTTGCTTTTTCAAATTCTCTATTTTTTGTTGTCTTGGAATTTCTTGAGTGTCTCCTGTACATTTTGGTTGACCCTATCCAGTATCATCTCTATAAAATTCTCATTGAGTACTTGTAGTATGTCTTCTTTTAAATTATTCTTGTGGGCTTCATTGGGTCCTTTGGCATCGTTTATCTTCATTTTGTTGGAGTCTGGATCTGAGTTTCTGTTCTCTTCATTCCCCTCTGGTTCCTGTACTAATTTTTTGCTGTGGGGAAACTGGTTTTCCTCTTTTTTCTGTCTTCCCGTCATTGTCTTTGGTGTTGTTACTGTCCCTGTACTGTGTGCAATTAAGTATTTTCTAGCTTGTAATAATAACAATGGTAATATTTAGAATGGAAGGGTGAGCTGAGATGGAAAGCAAGAAGTTAAAGAAAAGGGGAAATCAAATTCACAGACAAGTGGAAGAAGGCAGAACAAGGTTTCAGATAAGAAAGTTTCAAAGGTATAAACAGGGAGCGTTAGTGTACTAATCAACAGTAAGCTGAACAGACATTAGAGAGACAGAGAGAGGATTGAAAATCAAAGATAAAAAAATAAAAAATAAGTAAATGAAAGAAATCTCTATATATAAAAATGAATTAAAATGAAATGGAAAATAGAAAATTAAAAAAAAAAAAAACCCAAAAAACTTCCAAGTTTATATGCAATGCAGTTTCAGTTTTAATAATTTGGGTGTCCGTCTCAGTCTCCAGTCCTGGAGATTGTGCCTTGGATGTTGTTCTGTTGTCTCATCAAAGGGTATGCATAAAGTAGAACAAAACTGCACCCACACACACACACACACACACACACACACAAAGTCCAACCAAGTGTCCCAAGTTCAAATGCAATACAGTTTCAGTAAGTTTTTCGGCTTGCAGGTGTAATTCATTTGTTCTCTCATCAAAGGTAGGGAGAAAAAGAAAAAAAAAAGAGTCTGGAGACAGTTTTGAGAGTGGTATCTGCAACTGTGGCTTGCCTGCCTGCTGCTCTCAGCCTGCTGTAGCTGGCGGCGTTATTTATGCAGATCTCTGGGGTGAACTTAGCACTCACCTGATCCCACAGGCTTTGTTTGTTCAGAGTTCTGTGCTGGAGCCTCTGCTACAGGCTTTCCCCTTTCCAAGCACTGGGAAAAGTGACACTTCACCCGCGGTGTCAGGCCTGTGTGTTTATTTACAGTTCATGTGGGAGGTGGGTCTTCCCCCGTCTCCTGTGCAGTTTTCCTCCCACTGCCACTTTCACAAGCTTTCCTGCTCCTGCTTACTGGGTGGTGCTGCTGCTCCTGCCGGCCGCCATGTTTATTTACAGTTCACATGGGAAGTGGGTCTTCCCTCCTCTCACAGGCTTTCCCGCTCCTGGTTGCTGGGTGCGCACCCCGCTCCCGCCAGAGGCTCTCCGCCCCGCCCGGCTTGTTTATTTACAGTCCCGTGAAGGATTCTCTTCCCCCAATCTTCGTTGCTCAGTGTGCCCCACCTTCTTTCCTTTGTGTCTTTATTGTTCTTATTACTTATTAGTCAGTTTCTCTTTTTTCCCCGGGTAAGGTCAGTCTGTCCAGGGGGCTGTGCTGCTCTGGCCCAGGCTTGTCTGTGGGAGTAGTGCAGTACCGCAAAGCTCACCTGGTCCACATCTTCCCAAGCGGTCTGGGCGTGGGCGACTGGCGGCCCTGGAGCCCTCCTGGTTTCTCTGTTTAACATGAAGTGGAGATGCTGTGCACCAGCTGGAGGTGTGGAGGGGTCAAAGTTATGCCTCTTCTCAGTGATTATGCCTGCAAAGTGTATCTCCAGCATCTCTCCAAGATTTCACTATAGGAGGCTTGCTTTCTGCTTCTTCCCTCTAGCCGCCATCTTGGAATCCCCCTCAGTTTCAATTTTAAAGAAGATCTAGGATAGTATTCTTGAGTTCCAGTTTGTTCCTTTTCTTTGTTTTATTCCTCTACCACTTTAATTACACACATGTTGGATTATCTTTCATGTTGTATACTTGTCGCTTTCTCTTTTAAGTTCTTTCTTTTCATTTAAATTTCTTACTTTTTTATGTACTGTTAGTTGTTTACCTTTCTGTTTTAGTCTTCATTTCTGGAATGTAGCTACCTTTTCTTTTTAATTACTTTTGGGTTTTGTCCCCTTTTTGGTATATCTAATTCTGATTTTAGTTATGCTCTCATACAATTATTGCTCCTAATTCATTTTGGTTCATCATGACATATTAGTTTATAAACAATTTATGTCATCTGTTTCTTTAACATACTTTTTGTTATGCTTTCTATGTCAGGAAATTATTCTGCTCTTAATTCACTGTTTTCATAATGATTATGTATGAGATTTAAGCATAATCTTTTTCTGATGCTCATTTTTACATGGAAATTGTTTTCCTGCACTTTTTGGAAGGAGGGAGGGAGGGTCAGGATAGAACTCTAGCCTTAGAGTTCTGGCATTCTCTTTTCTGTTGATTTTGTGAGGTGTTAAAAGGTCAGTGACTTATGAACTCTGAGCTCTCCTGCTTTGTTTCCCTTCCTTCACTCTTGTCAGGTTTTCTTTGGTCTTTGCCCTGATGTGTTTGTCCTGCTCAATTCCCAGCATGTCCCTTCAGTGTGAGACCTGGTATTGAAAGGGTAAGGCATGGTGACTAGTTTTGAGTGTTCTCGCACACAGAGGCCTTCAGTCTCTTCAGGTCTTGTGTGAAATTCCTTTGTGTCCACTCGTAAATTATGGGGACAAAGCCCCCCATATCAATCACTACTGTGACATTGGCTTCCTGTACCTAGGGAATGTTACTGCAAAATATGGCTTCCAAGGGCCCCACAGCTGCCCCAGAAGTGAGAAGGCAAAGTAGAGATAAGGGGTCAGGGTTGGAGGTCAAGGAGGTGACTTTGAGGAGGCAACTTTGGTCTGAACTGAACCTCAGAGATGCTGCTTCACTCAATAGAACAGTGAGATATTCAGCTGGAGCGAGTGGTCAGGTGGTGAGAGCTGTGTGACCAGGGGATGCCAGGCTCTGGTACTTGCCAAGTGCTAGATGTGGGTCTGGTGGGGCTGGGGTAGGCACCTCCCACTTTTGCACTGGGTGTCAGCTTCTGTTTCCCAGAGCTGGCAGCCTTGTTTTCCAGGATGGATTGGTTTTTCTATTTTGCTAGTTCTCACCTTTTGGTCCCTGTGCAATTCTCATTATTCATTGCTATTTACAATTCTCTCAGTTTGGAGCCATCTGTGAAGTTAATTTCATTGCTGTTTACTTTTTTCTCCCAAATCATTAATGAAGACAAAACATTCAATGGAATTGAGCTTCACAGTCATTTCTGGGAAATTCCACCAAGGCTGCTCTTATTCCTGGTAGTCATCTGCAAATCCCACATGTTGTCGCTCCCATGACCAGTTGTGCCCAAGGAATTTGGGGTTAAATTTCTGTTCACTTAAGTTCAATTTTTCACCAAGATTCCATGAGCTTGAGTCTTCAACAAAACCATAAAAAGGTTTAATCTCTCTAATAATCAAAGATATGCAAATGAAGGCATTACTGAGAAGTTGTGTTTTTCATTGATAGAATTGGTAAACATTTTAAAAGTTGGTGCCCACTGCTAACAAAGTGTGCTAAGATTAATATTTCTAAATGAATTTAGAAATTAATATGGTGATTAAGCATCGAGACTCATAAGAGGATTTTCTTCTTTACCACTATGGAGGATTTATCCTGAGAAAATGATTCTAGAGGAAAGAAAACTTTGCATGAAAGTAGCTCATGTTATGAGAATTACCAACATTCTCCAGCAATGGAAGGATTTGGTGTTATCAGCTGAACGACTAGAAAGTGATGAACATAGAATTTGCACAACGGGTGACTGCTGTCATTATGGATACTAATGTTTGTGTTGCTGTTAGCCTTCAACACATCAAGCAACTTGCTTCCCCCCATGACTGGAATTTCATGGCTGGAATTCCAGTTTACTAATGAATCTCCTGAAATAATTACTGGGAAATGAAATAAGGACCAGTAGTTGTAACTTAGAGAATGCTACAACGTAGTTTACTATGAATGAAAACTTTGTAGTAAAACTCTTCAAAGATGAAATAATACTGGAATGTTCCTAGTAGCATTGTTTTCCATACATACCCCAAACTGAAATCATGACCAATGCTCATCCGCCAATGGTTGGATAAATAAAATGAGAAGTGTTCACACCATAGATTATTATTCTTCAATAAAAGGAAGAATGAATACAAGCTACAATGATTGAAAGAAGTCAGTCATGAAAGTTCACACTGCAGGATTGCTTTTATGCTAGTTGCTCAGAATATAGAAACCCATGGCAGTAGGGAGTGGATTAGGAATTGCTTAAAGATGGGAGAGGAAGGAGAGGGGAAGGGATTGTTAAAGGCCACAGGGTTTCTTTTAGAGGTGACAAAAATTGTATAAGGTTGATTGTGGTGAAAATTGCTACAACTCTGAATATGTAGAAAACCACTGAACCACACACTTTAAATGGGCAAATTAAGGATGTATGAGTTATATCTCAGTAAAGCTGCTACCCAAAACAGATGACATTAACTGACTATACAAAGTTCAATTACTTAAATAATCTCTATAATAAGCAATAACTCAACCTAAAAGAGAGTGTTTAGCATCAGTGGGGCACTCTACCACTTGAGACTTTTTTTGCTTTCGTTTGTTTTTCAGATAGGGTCTGTGCTTTTGCCCTGGCCATCCTCAGACCTACTTCTGCTTTCCAAGTAGCTGGGATTATGAAGTAGCCACCATGCCTGGCTTGATTTTCAAGATAGGGTTTCAGCTAACTTTACCCAGGCTGGTCTCAAGCTATGATCTTCCTATTTCTGCCTCCCAAGTAGCTTGGATTATAGGTGTATGCCACCCTGCCTACCCATCAAGATAATTCTTTCATAATAAAATCTCAATTCTGTATTGTTATTCCTTGGCTTATCACAAGTCAGATTTTGATGTTCCCTCACCTTTACAGTTTTCAGGCAATTAAAGCAGTTTTTGTTAATGTACAAGACTAGTAAGATCTATACCTATAAGAATTTGAACCATTTGTTCTGTAACTTTAGAAACAGTATCAGCTAAAGTGAGGACTGGCTGAAAATGACAGAAATCTCAAGAGGTAAGAACAAATTAAACAAAATAGATACAAAACCATTTTTCCATTGTGTAAATACTGATAGTCCAAGGTAGAGATGGTGGTTCCATGATCACTGGGGACCCAGGTCCCTCTAGCTAGCTAATCTACCATTTCAAAGCAGCATTTGCCTAATAGCCCACAGTGACTGCTCAGGCTTGCCACTCCATTAGCATTCCAGCCAGGAGTAGGAAGGACAGAAAGAACAGCAGAGTTCATGAATGGATGGATTTATTCTAGAAATTGGTGGATCTTTGCTAGAACTTGGTCACATGCTGTAACTAGCTTCCAAGGAGGAGAGGAGGGTTGCATTTATTTATTTAATTTTTTGGTGGTACTAGGGTTTGAACTCAGTGTTTCATGTTTGCTAAGTAGGTGCTTTTAACGCTTGAGCCACACCTCCAGACTTAGTGTTGCTTTCATTTTGGGTGCCAGGTAAAACTTGAACATTTTGGTGTAATGGAAGCTGGGGGGGTTGAATATTTGAGTCCCAACATTTCCTAATACAATGTGTCTCTGCCTTTAATCTTTCATGTGCCTCTTTCAAATGTGGAAAACATATTCAGAATTCTTGGGTTTGAATCCAAGCTATGTCTTGAAAAATCATTTAACATCCAAAGCACTGCTTCTTCTCCTGCAAAATGGGAAAATATTCTGACCCCATTAGACTGGGGTGAGGGGTAAGCATGTTTACAAATTTTGAAAGCCTTTATCAACTCTAAAGCAGTACGCAAGTGATGGATTTAGCTTGGGAAAGGGTATGTATTAGTAGGATATAACCACTGTTTAAAAATGTTTAGACTCTCTTGGGAAGTCAGAGTGGACTTTAATAAAAGCTATCATTCCAGAGAATAATAAATAATTTAAATTGTTTATTTAAATATTTAAATTAAATATTGAAACTGGATCAATCAGGATGGGGGGCTCTCAGCTGACTCTGCCTTCTCTAAGAACTACTGCTATTTAACGAGTCAATGGCTATTTTGGGAAGGAGTCAGTGCCTTGTCTTTATCTTCTACTGGGGACCTTTGGCTAGTTGTCAGGGATGGAGTGGGTGGTGTATCTCATTCAGGGGTGTAGCAGGTAAACCTCCATTCCATCTCAGAGCTACATCCTCAATGTCCCTTTCTTGTGGTTTGGGTCTCTCTCTTTCTTCCCCCTGCATCTAAGATCTTTGGTAGACAGGTTCAATGCTTTTCTGGTCTGAAGGATGTGCAGGTTGACACATTTCTATGTTTCTTTTCATGGCACACAAAGAGCAAAGGACATGGACTTGGCCTAAGTCAGAGCCTTCCCACATGAAACTCAAAGGCAGATCTCATGTCCTATTTGAGTCTGTGTTTCTGAGTCAGGAGCTGCTATACCTGGCTAGCTGTGAAACCAGTGTCACTTCAATCCTTCACCATGCTGGAGGCCACAGTGCTGAGCATCCTGTGAAGATCCTAGGGCAAGACTCATCCTTGTCTCTTCTGGCTTCTGGCTGGTGGCTGCCAGCATTCCTTTGTTTCTGGCCCCATCACTCCAATCTCTGCCTCTTCATTCATATCACCTTCTCCTCTGTTCTATGTCTTTTCTTCTGTCTCTTTTAAAGACACTGTCATTGGATTTGGGGCCTACTGGGTAATCCAGGATGATCTCATGTCAAGATCCTTAGCTTACTTACATCTGCAAAGAGCCTCTATCCAATTAAAGTCATGTTCACAGGTTTTGTTGATTTAGACTGAGTCTTTCCTTTTGGGAATGGGGGACATAGTGCCTCCATTCAGCTTCCCTTCCCAGTAGGAGGAGCTTAGCATCCTGTGGAATCCAAGGAGCTTTCTATGCCCCCCTTTCACTCTAATAGCCAGGTAATTTAACGTCATGCCATTGTTCTTTCATATAACACACCCTTTGTCTCCTGTGGGTTCATTGAGGAGTGTGGTATAGAGGTGAGGGAAACCCAGTCTCTTTGGAAGCCCAGTCAAGTGGAATTAGCTCATTTGTTGTTATGATTTGGGTCTTAAATGTCCCCCTATAGACCAAATGCTAAAGGCTTGGTCTCCAGCCTGTGACCCTATTAGGAGGCAAGGCCTATGAGAAGGAAGTTAGGTCACTGGGGTCATGCCCTGAGGGGATATTGGGATCCTGGCTCCTTCCTCTCTCCTCTCTTTCTCTTTGCTTCTTGGCTGCCATGAGGTTAGCAGTTTTGTTCCACCATGTGCTCTCACCATGATGTTCTGCCTCAACACAGCCCCCAAAGCAACTGGGCCAAGAAATCAAGGACTACTGGAATCTCTGAAAGCATGAACCAAAAATAAATCCCTCCTCCTTATAAGTTGATCATCTTGAGTATTTTTGTCCTAGCAACAGAAAGCTGGCCACTACCTTAAGTTTATGTTGTAGAAATCTGTAGAATAGCTTGCATCCCTGTGGAAACCTTAGCCATTCCTGTACTCGCACATCCTGTCCACAGTCACCAGTGCTTTCTATGTGCCAGCTCTTTGCTGAGCCTTGGGGGAGACTCGAAGGTGGCTAAACCACAGTATCTACCTTCAGGAAGTTTATAAGAGAAAGGGATTTGATATACATAAAAATAATAATTGCTTGTAGTACAAAGACAAACAAAATGAGATTGGATTTTAGAACTATGCAATCAAAACCACATGTACACACTGAAAATAAACATTCCCTGAGTTTGTGCCTTCTTAAGGACACCACACAGTTTAAAAAACTGAAGTTTAAAGACTGAAGTCTGAATAACCCCAGTTCACTGATGACAGAGAAAGGGGCCACTCTCGAGAGTGTAGCTTTCCAGAATGTTCTGAGAAAGAGTGGATGGTTTAAAGAGGGAGGCTGAGGTTGAAGTGTAGTTGGGGATTGAGGAAGGGGACGGGAGGGTGGAAAAGATGCCAGCTGTATTATTAATAAAATTGATCTAAGCTAAGCTAGTAAAAAAGAAGGAGGAATTACATCAATAAGACAAACAGAACCTCCAGTAACCTTGAACTCAGTATCGATAGAAGGATGAAGAGAGAGATTTTAGGAATCAATGCAACTATCTCTAAAATCTCAAGGAAATGGATTGAAAGGCAGGGGAGAAAATATGAAGAAAATAATGCCAGCCTGTCATTATTGCAAATGAGGTCACACTGCTGATCACCTGTTCTAAAATCAAACCCTTAATACAGGCATCAGGAGGAGAAAAAGGGTGTCACGGAATCTGGAAATAGGTTAGGCTGCTCTGTTGTATTTATAGGAAGAGAATGATCTAGTTCAGACATTCTAAATAGTTCAGCTTTTACGTATGAAATCAAATCAGCTCATTTAGGATGATAGACTCTCTTTACCTTCTTAAATACTCACACTTGTGTAAAAAAGAAAGAAAGAAAATATTCAGTAAAAATGTTCTGATGCTAAAGTGAAACTCAGTGTGGGTGCAGAGCAGCTCCACTCATGGAAGCTCTTGTTTTCTCCTCCACAAATGCCTTGTTCACTTTTGAATTTCTTCAATGACACTACTAGACAGTGCCAAGTCTTAGTCTCCATCCACCTCCATGATTTTTCCTGAGTTTAAGTATTATATAAGTGCAGTATTGTGGGTGAGAAAGCAAAAAATTGGACTTGTTACATGGAAGGTGGGGATGGGAAAATCATGATTCAAGGTTAGCCAGCCAAAAGGATTTAGTGAGCCCTTATCTCAAAAAATAAGCCAAGTGTGGTGGCACACACCTGCAATTCCAGCAATTGGGGAGGCAGAGGTGGGAGAATTTTGGTTCAAGCTGGCTATGGACAAAAAGCCTGAAACCCTAACTGAAAAATGAACTAAAACAAAAAGGACTGGGGGTGTGGCTTAAGTGGTAGAGAGCTGGCCTAGTGAGTGCTAAGGCCCTGAGTTCAAACCCTAGTACTTCCAAAAAGAAGAAGGTGAAGTTGGACTTTCATGTCTGTTACTCTGTGTAGTACCTCTTGGTTACTACAAATTCTTTGAAATGGGTTGATTTGATGATTACATATTTTTTATCAGGGATATATTAAGTTTTCTTTAAGCTCACTGACATAGAAAACTGAATACAGTAGGGTAGCAATCATGTGATAGGTAGGGGATAAATGTTCCAGGTAGCAGAAGAAAGCACAAAGGCCACTGGGTTGTCATTTTCCAAAAATTGCAGCTTCTGAAGAGTGAGCAAGGATGAATGGAATATGAGAGCAGGCAGGCAACTTTGGGGATTATGTTCTGTATATAGGGCCTTGTCATCCAAGAATTTGGCTCTTTTTCTGAAGGAATACATGTCACTGGTGGATTTTGAGTAGGATAAACGTTTATGTTTTCTAAAGATGACTTGAGTTGATTGTGGAGAATAAGCCAAAGGAAGAAGCCGAGAGTTCAGTTAGGAGAACCATGTGGGACTCTTTTGAAGGAGGAGCTAAAAGGATTATGGGTGGGACTTGGGGAGTAGACATAGAGGACAACTGAGGGTGATCCCAAAGATTCAGTTTGAGCCATTTGTTGTATGGTGGTGTCCTTTGATGAAGTGGGGAAGATAAAAGGAAGAGAGGGTCTATATAGAAAATCAACAATTGTATTCTGAAAATTTTAAGTTGAAATGGATGCTAAACATGTAAGTATTATAAGTGTGTGAGGGAGATGATCCCTGAGTTACATGAGTCTGGAATTTAGGAGAGGCCAGAGCTGCAGAATGGTCATAGGACCCGATGAAGTCATGTAAGGAAGAAATTCTTGACAGAAAAATGAGGACCAAGAACAAGATTTGAGACCCCCCTATGAGTTCAAGGTGAACTGATGCAACCCCCAGCTCCTGGTGTAATGGTGTGACCCAACACGTTCACCATAGGTCCCCTCACAACTTCTATAGTTGATGGAGTAAGATGCTCTCCTGCTGGATCGAGTCAAGCTTGCAGCTGTTAAGTTTAGGATTACAGGGGACCCACAACTGAACAGAGCCCTTCTGAGAACGAAGACAACACAAAGAAAAGCAGAGCCAGTGAGGAAGAAATAGTTCTGATTCTACCACCCGGGGACCTAGACTCTGCTATGCTCAACACTCAATTTACCAATTTTTTTTTTCTGGTACATGAATCAATAGGATCCCCTTTTTATTTAAGCCAGTTTGAGTTGAACTTTATGTTCTCTGCAGCTGAACCCCCCTACCTCACTATGTATCCCATACAGGAGAATCAGTGTGTCTAAGTCCCAATGGTCATTAGTGTCACAGTGGGACTTTGTCCCAAGCCTCCCATTTAGTAGCCCAAGGCTCTTGTTCACCATATCTTCCTACCTGTAATACTCACTGCTGTGTGCATCTCCCACACTTTTTGTATTAGTCTAGTCTGGATATGTTTTGATGGCCACAGAGTGGGGTGTGCATGCCTGTGCATGTGAACATATGTGTGTGTGCTTGGTTTAACTTTGAATT
Source organism: Castor canadensis (assembly GCF_047511655.1). NCBI lineage: Eukaryota > Metazoa > Chordata > Mammalia > Rodentia > Castoridae > Castor > Castor canadensis. Next base: position 145,037,201 of record NC_133393.1, read on the forward strand.
CCCCCTAGGCTCATGTTAGCTAAGTGCCATCAGCCATTCCTACTCTGTTATGAGCTGAATCAAGTCCCCTTAAAATTTGTGTGCTGATGTTCTAACTCCCAGTACCTCACCATGTAGATGTATTTGAAGATAAGTCCTTAAAGAGGTAATTAAATTAAAATGAGGTCTTTTGGGTAAGTTCTAATGCAGTATGACTGTGTCCTCACAAGAAGAGGATATTTGAACACAGACATGCACACCCAGAAGGAAAAACCATGTGAGGACATAGGGAGAAGACCGTCATCTGCAAGCCAAGCAGAAGGGCCTCAGAAGGAGCCAACCCTGTGAGCTGACCCCGTGTGAGCTTCCAGAACTGTGAGGAAATAAAGTTCTGTGGTTGGCTGTGTTGTTGGTGGTACTGGTCATGGGGGCCCTGACAGTGCATATCCCTCAAGAGGAAGCTGGGAAGAGCAAAAGCTCCCAGACAGCTACCATCAGCTTGTATGCTGCTGTAAATGACTGTGGCCAATAGAACCTAAGCAAATGTGGACGGGACCTCTACTGTATTTAGGAGCACATTTAGGGCAGGAGGGCAGTTGTCTGAGGCCCAGACTCATGGTCTTGGGCTGGCAAGGGCACTGGCTCTGTAGATTTCTATGAGGAAGCCAGAGTTGCCCTGTCAACCATCCTCCTGTTTCTGGGCCTCACATGTCATGCTCTGTCAGGGAGATTCTCCAAAGCCCACATCTCTCTTATTCACTAACCAAACTTTCTTGAGCCCCTTCCATATGCCACATTTTACAGAGTCCTGGGGAGCCTCTCCTATGGAGGCTGATGTCTGACGTGGAAGAAAAATATCAAGGTGTGAAGCCGTGTTCTCTGATATGGAGTTAGGTACCAAGTACAGAGGTACGCAAAGGAGGGCACATTGTTCTGGCTGGGTGACCTTCTCACCCAGCCAGAAAATGGGGCACCTTAACCTGGGCTTACACACTTACATGATTCCAAGGAGCAAGCAGAAAAAAATAAACATTTAAAGGCAATTAGATCTGGGACACTAGGGACAGCAGAAGCTCCATGCAGCTGAGGAACACCTGTTCTCTCCAAAGGCATTGGGATCTAACCTTTCCAAGAACATCGTGCTGGCTAAATAAGCCCATTTGCAAAGCGCTGTGGGCTGTCCACTTTCCATCCCTGCCACTGAAGCTGCAAGGATACTCTGGGCAGATAAGCAAGAAAGCCTCCAGGGAGCTGTTTAAGGAGCCTGAAGACAGAACCCTGCCAACAGGGACAGACAAAAGCTCCCAGCTGAGGCAAAGGCCTGACATAGTTTGCAGCTCCATCTTCCTGCTTGGTCTCCTTGCCCACCCCCTCCTACTCAGACCCTTCATTCATTCCAGACCATCTCTTACATTATTTCATCGATCCTTCATACTGCAGCCAACCTTTTGGATTCTGGTCCAATTGTGGCTTTATCCTCACTGTTTGTGTACACTCTGATCTCCACTTACCTCTCCTTTGAAACTGTCTCTTTGGAATTTTGAATCCAGCTCAATTCATCAACTGTATTTCATAAAATCATACTGATTATAAGCATGGGTTTTGAGCCAACCCCTTGGGTGGAAATCCTCACTCACCACTTACTACCTCTGTAACTCTGGGAGAATTTGTTACCTTATATACCTAATTTCTCTGAGTCTGAGTTTCTGAGCATTTCTATTAAGCAGGTGTAATACACAATACTACTTAAGTAAAGCACCTGTCATATTGTCTGGTCCATAGAAAGGCATGAGAAAATAAATGAACATTCACTGAATTATCATCTTTTGTTCTCACTCAAGGTTTTGTACTGGATTCCTCACATTGCTTCCATTACCAGACTCTGGATTTGGTCTGGATTTGCATGTTCTTCTGCCATGGCTTTCTTTTTCTCTGCCTGCTGTTTCTAGGCCCCCAGATGGCCTTAACCATGCAGGACTCACATCCCTTCTTGCATGCCCTTGACCTGCTCCTGCGGGTCCAGGTGCTGACATGGGTACAGAGACTGTGGATGGAACATTAAATCTGCCTGTCAGGATCAGGACCTGTTCAGTGTGCACTCAGAACAAGGTACAAGAGTTCTGGATCATTCTGTTCAGACCAAAAAATCCACCTTTCCCTTCCTGTGACATTCTGGGTCTTATTGTGGAGTTCTCGCTCATCATTATTGACAAATACTGTTCCCCACAGGTAGTAAGACACTCTGAACTCTGCATTTCATGTGAGGTGGAGGACTTCTGAAGTCACTTGGCTGTGGTCTTCTGCTTTATAGCATCTCCCACAGTGCTTCGTAATTGCCCAGAAATGCATGACATCTATCAAGTTACTTAATTAAAATTCAGTTCTACAGAGTCAAAATCAAGGGGTGTTTTTTTTTAATCTCCCTTTCTCCTGCTATTGTTATTTCAGTGCTCCTGATGGTGATGCTTCCTGGCTGAATGTGGTGGTAGTCTGAAATATGTCCACAAACAGTGCAGGAAAGCCTGGCAATTGTCACTGCAATGAGGGCTGAAAAGAAAGGCACTGTGTTCTAGTAAGAACACTCAGAGTGGGGCTTTCCGCAAGTTATTTCATTTGATCTCTGTTATGGTTTGGCTGTGAGTTGTCCTCCCAAAAAGCTCATGTGTGGAAGGTTTGGTCCCCAATGCTGCTGTGCTCAGAGATGGTGCTTTGGGAAGTGATTTGGCTCTGACTAAATCAATGGATTCATCCAGTGATGGGTTGATAATTTGATGGGAGGTGATGAGAGTGGGGCCTTGCTGGAGGAACTAGGTCCCTAGGGTATCTTGTCCATGGCCCCTTCCTGTTTCTCTCTTTCTGCTTCCTGGCTGCCATGTGGTGAGCAGCTTCTTCTATATGCTCCAATGATATTAGGCCCCGTCTTAGGCCCAAAACAATGGATCCTGCCAATCGTGGACTGAAACCTCTGAAACTGTGATCCAAAATAAATCCTTCCTCCTTTAAACTGTTTCTCTCAGATGTTTGTCACAGTGATGAAACACTGACTTATACAATCTCCATTTGCTATTTGCAGGGTCATATTTTCCCATTCATTGTGAAAGGCTCAGAGGGGCTAGGTAGCTTACCTAAATTTGCACAGCTTGTCAGGGCAGGAGCAAAGAATGAAAATTGCAGAATCAGCTGTCTTTATCATGTAATGGAAAGAAGCCTTTACAGGAGTGAGAGGTAGGTTGATGGAAAAACCCTCATGAAGGGTGAATGCTCAGATATCTGAAGAGTAAGAGAAGAGATTAATCAATGATGACTAGATGGTCACATTAGTCTCTGACCCTCAGACTTCTGGAACTAGTCAAAAAATGAGGGTGTCTTACTAATTTCTCTATTCTCAACATCCAGAGCAAGTCAAAACAGTGTGGTCAAAAACTCTGTGCCCTAAGCTGTACCTAGGTACCTAAGCAACACTTGGCCAATAAAAAATTTGCATAAATCATAACTTAAAAATCCATGTCTCTAAGAGCTCCTGAGATAAATGGCTGTCTTGGATGCACAGTCATTCTGCCCTAGCAGGGCTGGATTCTGACCCCAGGGCTTAGAGTCAGCAAGCAGGAGTCTTTTTTCCCTTGGCAATTCCAGTGCTAAGTGAGGGCTGACCCTGGCTCTCCTCCCAGCCTCTCCCACTGTAATTATCTCTCCAATTAAAGAGCAGCAGAGGGGCAACTGAACTGGAGGTACTGCTGAATTACAACTAATCGCGCTGCTGAGGAGCTCTTTCTGGCTTTGATCTCTTATCGCTTTGCGCACAGTCCTTACTGGGTAAGGCTGGCTGCTCTTGGCCTCAGTGTCTAATCAAATGTGTCACAACTCCACTGAGGTAAATTGGGTTTATTGGAGAAGGGAAATTAAATTAAGTCTGTTTAGGAATTAATTGTGACTGTCTAGGTTTAATCTATCATATTATCCCATGTGGTGTGTCAAGATCAAAATCTGCTGACCTGGTTCAAAAAAATAGAACCATCATAGCTAGAAAATAGGCATAGTGTCTTGGGCAGCAAAAACAGCAAAAGGAAAATGAAATTGTAAGAATTAAAAGGCATGAGAGTCACAGGATATCAACTGATGCACTTGAGAAGATGTAAAAACAAAATTATGGAGACGAATATCCCTTAATTTGCAAACAAGGAGAGATGGGTGGTAGATGGTATACAGTAGGTGCTAAAAAGTTTTATCTACATTAATGAAAAATGAATTGAATGAACTAAGGAGTCCATTGCCTTTATCACCATAATCCAAAGGTTTGTAGTGAGTCATGAGTGAGTATGTTACCTAGTAGGTAGTCTCCATTCAAAGTTCAAAACCAGTACTGATTATGGACCTACTGTACATTACGAGCTGTGCTAAGTGCTGGGAACATAACAAAGACCCAAGTCCTGCCATTGTATGATAAATACTCTGGGGGGACACAACATAGAGGCAGTCATGATAAGTAAGTCTGCATGACTGGAGGATTTGAGGAGCAATGAAAGAAAACACATTAACTATCCCAATCTGAAAATCCAAAATCCAAAATCTGAAATTCTCCAAAATCCCAAACATTTTGAGCACCAATATGATGCCACAAGTAGAAAATTCCACACCAGGAAACTTTGTTTCACGCACAAAATTATTAACAATATTGTATAAAATTACCTCGAGGCCCTATATGAAAAAGATATATAAGAGATATAAATGAATTTCACGTTTGGACTTTGTATATGCAAACATTTCAAAATCTGAAAAAAAATCCCAAATCTAAAACACTTCTGGTCCTAAGTATTTCAGAAAAGGGCAGTCAACCTGAAGTGAGAGAGTCATGATGAGAATTGGGTCATGGTTCAGAGGGTTTGTCACAGAGTCTGCTTACTGGAACCTGAACAGCAAGCATGGGATTCAAAGGGGGAAACCCAATAACCGTATCAATTATTGATACGGTTATTGATGGTGGCAGCCCTAGCTCACACTTATTTTCCTGGTGTAACCATAATTAGTGCCTTCCTTTGGTTGATACATTAGACATGCTCATCAGTTGTTGAACATGCCTGTGACCTGCTGGTAAGTCAGGTAAGTGTGAGAGTGGCAGTTGGCAGTCACCAGCTTAATGTGTCAGAAGGTAGAACGTAAGGGTAACTGGTGGCCAGGATGATTTGATTGAGAAATTTTGTGATAAACTCTAGGCTTTGAGAAGGATAAATTCAAAAGTGAATCCCAACTTCTTCACATCTAGCAACTTGATCCTTCAAGAAAGCTATGTTTGGTGATTTTTGCAATGTATGTTGTGAGTCTTTGTGCTTTGTTTCTTAACAGGGTAAGAGAGAGAACAAACAGATGGGAGATGCTAGGTGGCTGGCCAGTAGAGATGAGCAATCTGGCTTGGATAAGCATTCACTGGCCACCTGCAGGTAAGGATGCCTACAAAATAAAGGTAATTAGAAAATCCCTTGCAATGCATCACCCAGCTGGAAACTAATGAGTGATGGAGACCTTAGAGAAGAGAGAGCCTAATTAGACTAAGTGGGAATTCCTTCTGGAACAAGAAAATGTCAAGAACCAGGCAGAAAAAAAAAAATTTTCCAGCAGCATTTGAAACCAGATAAATCCATTTATCATCTTAGGACAGTCAGATAAATTCTTTTACAAAATGAAATATTAATATTTCCTTTGTAAAAAGGTAAACAAAAGGCTCTCAGTTTCATCTTTAACACATCCACACACAGAGGAGTTAAGCTATACTCAAGGAATAAGATGAATGAAAAAGTCTGTACAAAGACTTAGAACCCATAACAAATTAAATTTGCAGACAGGTCACAGGGACTAAGAGCCTACCCTAATTGGTGAATCGATCCATTTTGCTGCCAGGTTTTTCCCCTCCCTCCCACCAAAACAATGGTCACTGATGAGTGTTGGGATTATCTGTCTTCTAATAATTCAAAAGAGGAAGATTAGTTAGGAAGGCAGCAGGTAGACTGTTAGCACAACGCATTGAAATTTCAAATTGACTTTAAGATAAAATAGAACTTTCTGTGAGTAAATTTACTAAAGAATAGGAACATGGTACAAGGTAGGCACTTTCTTTCTATTCACTTATTCATTCACTCATTTTACTCAATGATGATTTGCCGAGTGCCTGGCACATCTTCCAAGAGCTAAAATTAGAGAGGACCAGGATGTGATTCCTATTCTAAAGCAGCTTTTGTCTGGAAGAACAGAGACAGATACATGGTCATAGAAAAGTATGGTCAATACAGTACAGAATGGGGCAACATGCTGGGGTAAAGAGTTAGTCCTGTAGATAATAACGGGTCAGCCATAAGCAAGAGGAGTAAAAGAATGATAAGAATTGATGAGAAATAGCAGTGTGTAGGGACGTTCAACTGGGATGACATTAAAACATAGCATGTTTTGTGGGGTCAGATCTCTTGGAACATTTTTGGGACTTTGGATTTTATCTAAAGGTAAAAGGAAACATTGAGGAGATCTAACCGGAAGCAACACAGTGAGTTGTATATTTTGAAAAGATCAGTTTGGCTGCCGAATGGAGGGTAGACCAGAAAGTCAGATGAAAGGTAGAGAAAAGAGACATCAGTAGGAGTCTAGGTGAAGGATCATGGGACCTTTTCCAGGGCAGCAGTGGGAGGAGCAGAAAAATGCAGGTTTCTGAAATATCTCAGATGTAAAAATCTCAGCCCCAAACATCTCATTATAGAGTTGCCTCTGCTATATGGCACAGGAGGGCTGATCCCAAGGGAAACCTTCTACCAGACCCAAGGTTAGAAGACTCTGTTCCCAAAGATCATCATCCCCTAAACACCATGGGTCTGAACTCCTTCCCACCATTTCTATTCCTCTGCAAAGCTCAGCTCCCAGAGGACACAAATCACTAACTCCAGTTTTGTGACGTTTCTGAGCTCACACTGTGGTGATTTTATTCCCACAGCCTCAGCTTTCCTATTTCTTATTGCGTGAGCAGGGTGCATGCAGTAGAAATCTCAGTGTCTGTATTTCTTTTGGAAAGTTCAAGTAAAGCAAAGAGTCCTAAATAATTTACACTGTCCTAAATTTTTCCAGTTGTCTCTTTGTACTATCTTCAAGCATGCAAAGAGCAATCTCCAGTACTCTAAAATGTCCCTATTTCTAGAAGCTTTGGGAGAAACTAAGAAAACCCATAAATGTCTCCTATTTTAAGTATTCTTTGTATCATATTTTCTTTCCACCCAATGGTGGCATGTAATAACCAAGATTTTAATGAAATCATGGTCTAGTGAAAAGATCTTGCATTTTTGTCATGGTTGCATGGAGTTATAGAATGTTAGAGCTGAAATCTGAATTTAGAGGCAATCTACTTTAGCGATGGAAAACACCTGCAAGCAGGCTATAATTCTCCTCATCCACATCCATGGCAGGCATTGCCAGTCTCTCTCTGCAGTCTTTTTCTATGAGCCCAGGTGTAGCCTCAAATCCTTATTAATCCAGGGCTTAGGTGACTAGTGACTGATTAGAGGTGGCACACAAGATGAAACTCATTTGTCATCCCTGAGCTAGTCCCAGCAGTTGTACAAGGGGAACTGAGAGGTGAAAGGACCCAACACCACCCTGTCAGTGTTTTGTTGCTCCTACCTGCCTCCAGGTGTGTATAATACAAGTAAGTCTCTTCTATTTCTGACTCAGAATCTCTCTCATGCCTCAAGTCTTCGTAGCTCCCAGAATATCCCTATCTTTTGAGGCACTGAGCATCTCTCTGCTTTCTGATTGTCTTTGTGATACTGCATTTCTGACCACAGCTGTTTCTTAAGGCATCTCAGCTCATCTACTGAACAGCTTTGGGGTCCTAGTACTGCCTCTTGACTGTTCCATAGGCAATTGGGAATTGTAGTTCCTCCTTTCTGCCAGAAGAATTTGAGAGTCTGGTTGCTTACAATGATCGGACAGAGTAGGAAAAACATTGCCATAGAGAAAGAGTGTATTGGAACATGTAGTAATAGCTTGATTTGTGATCATGGGGGAGAAAGAGCTTCCTTCAACAACAGAAAATTTCAAGAAGATCACGCATAAATAGCTTACATTTAACTAGCAGCAGGAGAAAGACCGCTGTGGAAGAGAAAGAGGACCAAGAGGGGCAAGGAGGGAGGTGGGAGTTTACTGGTCTAGAGGCAGGTGCAGTTACTCATGCAGGTCTGCCCTTTCTCTTGGTTTTGTTTAGTGAACACTCTCTTACAGCTTTACTCAGCCTCTGGGTGACTGTCCTCTTTGGAAGGATGTGACACAAGTATAAGCTTTGGAATCTCATGCCTTCAAGCCTGTATCTATTTCATGGCCCAACGGAGAATGTCAATAAAAAAAAATATGTAACTGTCATTTCATATTACTTGGTTTCTAAGCCAAGGACCCACCTCAATATCTGATCCTTGCTATTCTTTGCAGACTTTTCAGTGCATGAGTTTGCTCAAAGGCCAATGAAGCAATCTAACATCTAGCACCTGAACAAGAGGAGATAGCTTATTTTCTAGCATGTGTTCTCATTTATTTTATTTTTGTTTTACTTTTCCTCAGCTTTATTGGGGTGTGTGATTGATAAACATTGCATACATTTAGATTTTACAAGTACCTTATGAAAGGGTTACCTCAATCCAATTAATTAACATAAACATCACCTCATGTGTGTATGTGCATATGTGTGTGGTTAGAACACTTGAAATCCACTGCCTTACCTAATTTCAAGTATACAGTTCAACATGAGTAACTATAGTCATAGTTACCATGTTGTGATCAGGTCTCCAGAACTTACTCCTTTCAGCTGAAGGTCTGTGTCCTTTGACCACAAGCTCCTCTTTCTGCTCCCTACCTCTAGCCCCTAGTAACTACCATTCTACAGGTTCATCTTTTTTCTTTAGATTCCATATATAGTTGAGATCATGCAGTATTTATCTTTCTACACCTGCTTATTGCGCTTACTGTCTTCCAGGTTCATTCATATTGTTTCAAAAGGCAGGATTTCCTTCTTTTTTAAAGGCTGAGTAATAGTTCATTGTGCATGCACATAAGTGTGTGTGTGTATACATGTATGTAAATACACATAGTTACACCACACACTATAACTAATTTGTTACTTTTATATCACCGTGACGAAACACCTGACAGAAACAACTTAAAGCGAGATTTATTTCACACATGATTTCAGAGGAGTTTGTTGTGAGGCAGAATCTCATGACAGTGGAAGCATATGACAGAGAAAGATGTTTACCTTATAAGTATAGAAAGGAGAGAGAGAGAGAAAGAGAGAGAGAATATAGAAAGAGACCAGGTTAAGCCATAGTCCCCAAGGACACTCACCCAGTGACCTACTTCCTCCAGCTCTGCCCCACCTCCTACCTTTACCCAACTCCCGATAATGTCATTATATTATGACCCCACCAAAGAATTAATCCATTCATTAGATCAGAGCCTTCATGATCTAATTGTCCTGGAAAAGCCTTCCCAGGCATACCCAGAGGTGTGTTTTACTAATTTCCAAGTAATCGCTAATTCAGTCAAGTTGACAATGAAGATTAACTATCACAATACACAGCATTATGGTTTGAACATGACATGTATTCTATAGGCTCATGTATTGGGGGTGTGGTTGCCTGCTGATGGACTTTTTGGAAGTGATTAGATTCTCGGGGCTCTGATATAATCAATGGATTAATCCTTATGGATTCATAATACAATGTCATTATTGGGAAGTGATGAAAAGTAGGAGGTGGGGCCTCCTTGGAGTGCCCTGGAAAGACATATCTTGTCCCCTGGCCCTTCTCCTCTGCTTGCTTCTTGGCCACCATGAGGTGAGGAACTTACTCTGCTGCCATGATGTTCTGCCTCACCACTGGCCCACAGCAATGGAGCAGGCTGACCATGGACTGAAACCTCTAAAACCACGACCCCAAATGAAACCTTCCTCTCAGGCATTTGTCACAGTGATGAAAAGTCTGACTATCACACACTCCAACTGCAATTTCCTTATCCCTTCATCCGTGGAGGGACACTTAGGTAGAATTGGCTGTTGTGAATAATGCTGCAGTGAACATTCTCACCTTCACTGGAGCCCCTTTTCTATCAAAACACGTCCTCAAATGCAGGCCTACTGTGCAGATGCAGTTCCAATATGATTCCTGCTCTTGCCAGTTCACCAGGTTCTCCCCACTTTCTCTCTTCTCTTTCTCATTGATCTCACAGCACAGAGTTTCCTTTTCAAGAAAGAGAATCTCAGGTGTGATTCTTTAGCACTCGTGCTCAATCTTGGCTGCACAGTGGAATTGCCTGGGATATTTTAAAAAATACTGATGCCTGGGTACCACCTCAGAGGTTCTGACTTAGTTAGTTTAGAGCATAGCCAAGTAGAGGGTTTTCAAATCTTCCTGATAATTCTTTTGTGAAGTTGCAAAACTATTGCTCTGTAGTTCCCAACCCTAGTAAACTCCATTGGTTTCTTCCTCTGGGTGACTTTTAGAATTTCTATCAAAATGATACTGCTTGTGTAATCGGTCAGTTCAAGCTGGGGACACAATTCACTCTGCAGTTGCTAACAAGCATGAAGCAGGTGCTCTAGGAACATCTGGATTTGCTGCTATGGTTGTCACATCAGGGGCACCTGATGGTGATGAGTTGGGCACTCTTACAGAGCTGAGGTCATCAAAAGGGTAGGAGACAAATCTAGTGGAAAAAATACATCTTAAGTTTTTCTAAATTGAACTACCAGTAACTCTTTTGCATGGAGAGAGCAGACTGTAGGAGTCACCCCAAATAGAAAGGTCAAGATAGTATTTATGTGTATAACTTGGACTTGAAACCCACTTTGATGACTACTCCAGAGTACTTCACTTCTGAACCTTCACCTTCCCATCTGTATGATGGATTTAATCAAATCCGTCAAAATTATTTTAAGGACTAAAATAAGTCATAGACTTAAACTTCATTGCACCTTTTAGACAAATATTATCCTAGAGTCATATAAATCTGTAGAGAAATATTTTAAAAATCAATTAAAAATTAATAAGAACATGAATGAACAATGTGTTGAAGAAAAGTATATGTGGCCAGAAAATGAAGGGGAACATAGTATCACTAGTGATCAAAACTCTTCAGTGAGGATGAGAATATCATTCTTTTATCCTAAATTGCCTATGACTTACATGGTGGTAAGAAATGTTCTCTTACATCATGCTATTGGGAATATAAATTGATTTGGTCTTTCTAGAAAGCAAGTTGGGAATATTGAGAGCATCCAAAAAGTTTTTCATTTTTGAGCCAGTAATTCTATTTCTCTATCTACCTCAAGGAACTAAGTAGGATTGTTTGTAGGTGTTGACCTCAATGTTATTTGTAATCATGAAAAATGGGAATAATCTAATTACCTAAAACACCGGAGTACTTAAGCAAATTATGATGCATTTTCAAAACACAATAATGTACCTACAAAATTAAATTTATAGCTTTCATCTACTGATAAAGAAAAATGTTATTCATAAGTAAAAACCAAGATAGCAAACTTTATTTTTTGATGTTGTCAGTTTCATTTAAAATATATGATATTTTATCTATTAGCATGCTTTTATTTTGCAAGAAGCAGACATTGATTCAAATTAGCTCAAATAATAGAGAAAATTTATAGGCCCATATAGTAGAGAGTATCCAAAACCATGTCAGGCTTCAAAATTGATTGATTAAGCACCATGACATTTTCATCAAGAATCCAGTTTCCTTCTAAATATCTCTGCCATCCTAGCTGCCTTCATCCACAGGCTGAGGGTGCCATGTCCAGATCCAATAATGTCCAGAGAAAAATAGCCCTTCCCTCCTCTTAACCTTTGTTTTTGCTCTTCTGCTCTCTCCTATTAATTCCTCTCTTTTACTCCTGAACCATTCCCTGGCCTGGAAAGGAAGCCATCCTTAGACCAGTTAGGACTTGTTTCTAGTCTCAGGATGCTGGGTTTCCTAAGATGCATGGCTCGCAGAAGAGGGCTGGGCCTGAACACCACTGGTGCCCAGTTAGAATGGAAGAGGGCTAAGGGGATCCTGGGTAAACAACCAATTGTGTCCACATGGGTATGCATCATCCCTCAAAGACACACATACCTTCCAACAGGAGGAAGTTTGATAGGAAAATGCCCCTAGGAGGAGGATTTTTAGGCACAGACTTGGTACAAAGATTTTGACTGAAGTCAGATTTGGTGTGGATCATTTTCAGAGCTCATGGGAAAGATAATTAAGTGCAGTGAGTAAACCATCCAGGGTGTGACCTCTGATGACAGGCATTTCTGAAGTGCGACAAAAGCTGCACTGCCTGGCTGGTTCTCCTCCTCTCTCACAGGACTTGCCCGTTGCTTGTCATGGGATGTGGCTTATTACGGTGATGGAAGTTAGGGTGAAACTGTGTGACGACTATGACACAGTAGAGAGGGAACAGGGTTTTTTTGAGACTTATTTAATCCTCAATTAAAACTTACCTAGTGAACCAGGATGGAGATATTCATGGCTTTTTTTCTAGGATGCCATTAAAGAATGTGTCCCTGTATATTCTGGTTATCAGTCCTTTGTCTGATGCGTAGCTGGCAAATATTTTCTCCCAGTCTGTGGGTGGTCTCTTCAGTTTAGAGACCATTTCTTTTGTTGTGGAGAAGCTTTTTTAGTTTCATGTAGTCCCATTTGTCATCCTTTCTCTTAGTTGCTGGGCTGCTGGGGTTCTATTGAGGAAGTCCTTACCTATAGAGAGTATTCCCTGCTCTTTTCTGTACTAGCTTCAGAGTTTTGGGTCTGATATTAAGGTCCTTGATCCATTTTGAGTTGATATTAGTACAGGGTGACAAGCATGGATGTAGTGCAGTTGTCTGCAGGCAGATAATCACTTTTCCCAGCAACATTTGTTGAAGAGGCTGTTTTCTATCATATGTTTTTGGTACCTTTGTCAAAAATAAGGTGGGCATAACTGTGTGGCTTCATATCTGGGTCTTCTATTCTGTTCCACTGGTCTTCATATCTGTTTTTGTGCCAGTACCATGCTGTTTTTATTGTTACTGCTTTGTAATATAGTTTGAAGTCAGGTATTGGGATACCTCCAGCATTGCTTTTTTTGCTGAGTATTGCCTTGGCTATTCGTGGTCTCTTGTGTTTCCAAATGAACTTTAGGGTAGATTTTTCAATCTCTGTGATGAATGTCATTGGTAACTGCATTGAACATATAGATTTCTTTTGGTAGTATTACAATTTTTACTATGTTGATTCTACCAATCCATGAGCACAGGAGATCTTTCCATCTTCTGTAGTCTTCCTCAATCTCTTTCTTCAGAGGTTTGATAACCAGAATATACAGGGGGCTCAAAAAACTAAACTCTCCCAAAATCAATGAACCAATAAAGAAATGGGCAACTGAAATAAACAGTTCAGTTCTTCAAAGGAAGAAATCCAAATGTTCCCAAAACACATGAAAAAATGTTCATCATCTCTGGCCATAAAGGAAATGCAAATCAAAACCACACTCACATTCCACCTCACCCTTGTTAGAATAGCTATCATCAAAAACACCACCAAGAACAAATGTTGGTGAGGATGTAGGGAAAAAGGAATGTTGGTGGGAATGTAAACTAGTGCAACCACTTTGGAAAACAATTTGGAGGCTTCTTAAAAAACTGGATCTGCTATATGATCCAGCAATCCCACTCCTAGGGATATACCCAAAGGAATGCAACTCAGGTTATTCCATAGGTACCTGCACACCCATGTTTATTGCAGCACTATTCACAATAGCCAAGTTATGGAAGCAATCAAGATGCCCTACTACTGATGAGTAGATTAAGAAAATGTGGTATTTATACACAATGGAATTTTACTCAGCCATGAAGAAGAATGAAATCTTGTCATTCGCAAGTAAATGGATGGAATTGGAAAAGATCATCTTAAGTGAAGTTAGACAGGCTCAGAAGGCCAAAAATCATATGTTCTCCCTCATATGGGGACTTTAGACCTAAAACAAATGCAGTAATATTATTGTACTTGGGTCACACGCTAAGGGGAGAATGTGAACAAGAGAAATAGGGAAAGGTAGGAAACTCAAAACTTGAAAGTATTTGATGTGCTCACTGTAGAGGAGCTAATATAGTAATCTTAAACTGACAGAGTTCACTTATGGAAGGTGACCAGGAAGTAGTGAAGAGGTCTGGTAGAGATGAATCAATTCGGGTTGCAATACACATGTGCATGGAAGCAGTGCTAGGAAGCTCTCTGTAGCGCTATCCTTATCTCAAACTAGCAAAAACACTGTGTCTTTCTTATTATTGCTTATGTCTTCTCTTCAACAAAATTGGACAAGAGGGCAGAACAGGTTCTGCCTAGAAGCGAGAGGAGTGGAGGGGAGAAGGAGGGAGCAGGAGGCAGGGGGGAAGAGATGGCCCAAACAATGTATGCACATATGAGTAAATGAGTAAGTGAACAAAAAAAAGAATGTGTCCAGTGGAATCTAAGGTTCTGGAAGCCAGCTTGCTCTCTGAATTCTTCTTACTCAGGATCCACAGGGCAAGGAGCCAGATGAGGAAATGCCCTTCCATAAGCAACATGTGAGCTCATGCTTGCACTCACTGAGCATTTTAACTACATAATAATGACAGCTAATGGTGTTCGTTGCCTAAGGTTGCTATACAGTTACCTACGTAATTCTCACAAAAATTAAATTAAAGTACCATAAGTTGGATGGCTTTAGGTGCTGGCAGGGCCATACCCTCTTTCTACAGGCTGGAAAAATCTCTTCCTGTTCCTTTGTAGCTTCTGATGTTTTTACAGCAACCTTTAGGATTCATTGGCTCCAATTTCTCCTCCACCTTCACATGGCATTTACCCTGTATCTCTTTCCCTCTGTGTGCATTTATGTTCAAATTCCCTTTCTTATCAGGGCTTCAGTAATATTAGGTTAGGGCCATGCTAATTGCTGTATTTTAATTTGATTACATCTACAAAGACCTTATTTCAAATAAAATTACATTCAAGGTTACCAGGGATTAGGTCCATAGATCTTTTGAGGGCACATAATTCAACCATAACTCTAATAATGCTAGCTGTGTACCTATACTGTTCTAAGTGATTGGTATACAGTTACCTACGTAATTCTCACAAAAATTCTATGAGGTAGTTACTATTATTCCTACTTTATTGGTGAAGAGACTGATTTTGAAGATGTTTATTGACCAGTCCAAGGTCACACAGTAAGTGGCAGTCTTAGTTCAAAGTCTGTGATCACAACTACAGTATATTTCTTTATTGTGCCATACACACTTACACATGCACACATGTATGTATGTATATATGCACTTCCTTGCCATGTGATATGTGATGTGTATGCCAGGAGCAAGGAGTTGACTGAGACCTAGTAAAGGAGCCATCACAAACTCGGTCATCAATGCGCATACAAGAAAAGGACAATGAAGAGCAAAGAATGGAGAGAAGAAAGCTACGACTTTTCTGTCATTTATTTAGTCAATTTTTCATTTAGAAACTAAGTACTGGATAGCTAGTAGACATGGGGATCAGCAATAAGTTAGAAAAAATTATTCACCAGAGGGTCCTGGAAATAAAATATAATATATTTTATAAGAGAATCCCCAACAGTTGATTTTTAATGACTTGACACATTCAAAATCTTTTCTGTGCTAGAACTTACGGGCCATCAGATGGATGATACATTGATACAGGGACACATTGCCTGTACAAAACTCTACCTTCTAGTTGAGAGAGAGAGAGAGTGATTTGTAGAAAGCATTGCTGTAAGTGTGTGCCAAATAATACCCAATGTTTATGAGTTTATAACTATCATTGAATCTTCCCAACTCTAATAATAAGGAAAACATTATTTTCCTCATACCTCAAAACGAAGTAGGTTCAGAGAAGGTCAGGGATGTACTCAAAGGCACCCAGTTGGGAATTAGCAGAGTCACAACTACATGGCTACAAGTCTATTACTTTTTCCCCTTAACCATAAAGCAGAATGGAATGGATGTCATAAAAGACATACAAAAACCCAACAACAACCCTCCCAGAAGATTTTATTGGTTGATGTGAGGGAACAGAGCTCTGAGTAGATAGGACATTGGCAAACACACTGTGAGAACGGAGGAAGAGGAATGTCTGGGACCCTGGGAGGACATGTATTTATGGGTGGCCATCTTATGTTACTGGGTTAGAGATCTGAGACCACAAAAGGCAGATGCCATCCTATTGTAAGAAGCGGGTGAGTGTATGGGTAAAGGGTGGATGACTTATAATCAGAGCTTACACTATCCTTGGCACTGTGCTCATGCATTGCATCTAAGATCTTACAATACTTGTACAATGACCTGGAAGTCCAGTTGCATTTGTCTCTATTTTGTGAATGGGAAAGCGAGTGCCCAATGCTGCACAGCTGGAAGATCTGCTGGTAACCTCAGCCACGTGGAGACTGTACTCTTATGCTAGAAGAACCCTCACTCCCGTCCCACCTCTATGAACCCATGAATGATGATAATCATAATTATCAACTTAAGTGAAAATGCATGAAGGCATCAGTATTTTAATATTGTCAAAAGTGGTTATAAATTTGGACCCTATGGCCTGGAGAGCTAGAAATGTCCAAATCTTATCCAAGATCAATTACATAATCCTGTAAGGGGAGTGATATGACCAAAAAAAGAAAGAAAGTGACCTTTGTTATTTGATGAGACTTTGGTCCTAAATCTCAAAGTTGAAGTCTGGTAAGGTGACTTGGTTATTGTAGGTTAGGGGTCAGCAAACTTTTTCAGTAAAGGAAAAAATAATAAGGCTTTGTAATTCATATGGACTCTGTTGCAAATACTCCACTCTGTAGTCTGATTACAAAAGCACTGCAGGCAATATGTAAATGAGTGGGTGTGGCAGTGTTCCAATAAAACTTTATTTGCAAAAAATGTGCATTGGGCTCAATTTGGCTCAAAGGCTGACCATGGAATCCTAAGTGTCTGCTTCTTTCTTGTAAAGACAACTTAGCAACCAAAACTGGAGCAGAAAAATGCTGTTATCTCTTAAGCTCAGACCAGAGCTTCAGAACTAACCCCAGCACTGTGATGAGGCTCCTTTCCAGCCCTGGATGATAATGAAGCCAGGGAGACAGGAGAGAAAACATCAGCCCAAAGCCTGGGACTGCCAGCGATGTTTCTTACTGTGAAAGAATAGCCAGGAGAAAAGGAGGTAGGCCTAGCCCTCACCCTGAAAAGTCAGAGGAAGAGGAGCTGAGACCTGATAGATCTATGCCTTACATTGCATAGTCTAATTTGCATCTTGGAATCTGATTTACTAGCCTGGCATTCCTTCTTTTGAGGGGGTGGAGATATTTGTCTTCAATCCTGAGTCATCCTCAAAGAGCAGAAACTGGGGCAAAGTGAGGTGGGGACTAAAGTGAGTTGCACGCCCCCTGGATGTCAACACATGCATCACGTCATTTAAGGCTTCACACCACTCCTGGAAGGAGGTATTGGTTGCTCCCATTTCACAGACTGGAATACTGAGACTTCTTAAAGGTTAAGTGCCCTCCCCAAGGTCTCCTGACAACTAACCAGCAGATCTGGTGTTAGAAGGAAAGCCTTCGAAGCATAGGGCCATAGGGCCCTTTTCATGGCCCCAAGCCTTCTGAGTAAGTAAGCAGACAGCCGGCTTGCTGTGCAAATGCTCCACTCAGTAGGAGAAGATGACTGACTAGCCCTTGCCACATTCAAAGCCAGGTTGGCTCTTAACAAATATGAGCCCCCACTGTTCTTCTTTAGAGGACCCCAGCTGCTGAGGGGTGAGGCCAGTCCTGGAGCCAACAGTCCCTGACACAGGAGGGCTCAGAGGTGCTGAAGAAAGAGAAGTAGGTCACCCTCTTATTGGAGTCTCCAGGTCTGCTTCAAAGACAACTGTGCTTGTGGGGTGCCACATTTCTGTGTTCTATGCAGGGAGTTGTACTCAGTGGCTGGAGCTCAGATTTGGGGTTGAAAATCCTTTAAGAGTTTACAAAGGAGTTAAGAATGTTTAAGTCTTAAGGAGGAGGTATAAGCAGGATGAGGAGGAGGGAAGAGGCTGAAGGGGACAGAAGTGACCTGTGGTGTCTTCACTTAATGGCGAAGAGAACGGGAGGATTCCTCATGCTGACTGCCTTTGCCCTCATGCTCGTCCTCTCTTCTCATGTCTGTTCTGCTTTCTCTGCCCCATCTATGTGACTTGTATGGGAGCGACTCCATCTTGCCTGGACCAGCAAGAAGCAGTCCTGGTCAATCACTATTGTGCCCCTGGTCAAAGGGATTGGTCCAACCTTGAAAATTTTACTTTAACTAGCCCAAGCAGCCAGAATTCCAGAACTTTTACAGGAATAACTGGGGAACCATAGCTTTTTTCCCACAGGGATTATTGCCTGTAAAGATATTTAGAGCTTGAAGATGCAAGAGTGTCCATATGAGAAGGGCTTAGTCATTTAATAGTGAAGTAAGACTCAGTGAGTGGCAAGGCCAAGAGATGGAAAAGGAGTAGGGGGAGGAAGAGATAGAACAAGAGTAAGGAGATAAGGAAAGGGAGAGAGAGAGACAGAGAGAGAAAGAGAGAGAGAAAGAGAGAGAGAGAGAGAGAACTGGGCTCCCCTGAACTGACATCAGCAACCATACTTTTCAGTTACCTGAGTCATTAACTTCTCATAGATTGAAATTTCCTGCCAATTCCTATTGAAAATGACTTGGGCTTGGATGGGATGTGTGCACATGGAATTCAGCCTGCTGTAACAAAATGCCATAGACTGGGTAGCTTATAAACAACGTAAATTTACTCCTCACAGTTCTAGAGGCTGTGAGGTTCTAGACATAGGATCCCGCATACGTGGTGAGGGGCTGCTTCCTGGTCTTTACATGGCTGTCTTTTTCACTGTGCCCTGAAATGCAGAAGGAGCGAGAGAGCTCTCTGATGTCTTTTTTTATGAGCTTGCTAATCAAACTCATGCAGGCTCTACCCTCATGATCTAATCATCTCCCAAAGGCCCTACATCCTAATGCCATCACCGTGGGGATTATGTTTCAACATGTGCATTTGGTCTAGAGGGACACAAACTTTCAGCCTATAGCACATGGTGTATGGGAACAGCATGCCCTTGGTTCCTTTTGAGGTGCATGACCTTGGACAGGCCCCTTTGTCCCTGCGCCTTATTTCCTCATTGCTAAAATAAGGGATAATTGACATTCAAGGTTATTTTCTTTATGAATAATTTCTAATATTCATTGAGCTGTTGTTATATGTCCAGTACTAGGCTAAGATATTTATGGAATTTGTTCCTTATAATAATCTTATGGGGAATGGATACTGTCATTATCCCCATTTTACAGATCAGTAAACTGAAATGCAGACCAGCAGCAATTCTTCTGGGTGAGAGTTAGTAAGTGGTGCAGCCTATATATAAGCCCGGCAGCTCATTTCATGAAGTTGTGCTCTTACCACAGCTGCTTGTGGTTGGTTAATGAGTCAGCAGGTGGAGGGACTGAAAGAAACCCTGCCTGAGAACCAGGGGTCCCACATTCTACTCCCAGCTCTACCACTATGCCCTTTGACTCTGACAGTTCACCTCTTCTCTTAAGGATTCATTTATTTTCATTTCTCCAAGGAGGCAATTGGACTAGGTGTTCTTTAAGACTGTCTAATTTTCACATTCTGTGATTCAGAGAAAGATGGTGTCAAATGTATAAAATATATTGTCCTTTCCTGGCAGTAGATATATTCAGACCATGGGCTACCAGTCTCCTCCACACCACAGTCAACAAATGTGTGACTCATAAGCAACTCTGCTTTAGGAACTTAGTTCTTTCCAAACTTAGATCATTCAGGCTTTCTCATGGACTTTTCCTGAATTCAGGCCAATGGAGTATATGATTCTCTAACTACAGAAAAGAATTGAATCAGGTTTCTGGTTTCAACAACAGAAATCCACCTTGGATTTCTTAACTGAAAGGGAGCTTATTGGAATAACACAGGGGGATTTGTGGATCTAAGGCTGGGAACATGCCCAGAAAAATTAGGAGGAGCTGGGGGAGCTTAGGGGTGCCATACTAGGAGCCCCAGTCATGGCTCCCAATAGTAAGTCTGGATGGACACTTTTCCTATGATGATTGAGTGACTCTTCTTTTTCTATCACTCACCCAAGTCCTGCAGGAAGTAGTCAATTGGCTAGTTTGAGAAACAAGCCTACCCCTTGGCTATACCATGACAGGAGGAAAGAGATCCTAGTGGGAAGATCTGGCCAGGTTGTACATCTCCCCAAGATGCCTGGGTAGAAAGATATGTTTCCTAACAGAGAGTCAGGTGCTCTAATAAAAACGAATAACTTTTTGGAAGTCAAAATGATAAATATTCTCTTTTAGAATGTAAATCATAATGACAATTAAACTTTAAAAACTCAGAAGCACGTTGGGCACAGTGGCTCATATCTGTAATCCTAGCTACTTAGGAGGCAGAGATCAGGAAGAAAGTGGTTCCAAGCCAGCCCCAGCAAAAAGTTTGTAAGATCCCATCTCAATGGAAAAAGCTGGATGTGGTGGCACATAGCCGTCATCACAGCTTCTGTGGAAAGTGTAAAATAGTAGGATCACAGGTCCAGACCAGCTGGGCAAAAAGTGAGAAACTTTCTCAAAAATAACCACAGGGGAAAAAAGATTGGAGGTGTGGCTCAAGCAGCAGAGCACCTGCTTAGCAAGTTCAAGACTCTGAGTTCAAACCCCAGTACTGGAAAAACAAACAAACAAACAAACAAAAAACCCAAACCTCAGAAGCAAATGTAAAAATATTTAAAAAATTACAATAAAACTCAAAGAGCTCTATGTCTTCTCTTCTTTGCCCTCCCTTTCGTTTTCCCATACTTAATATGTTTATGCAGGTGGATGAATTGTATTGAGCCTCTCAAGCCAGATTGCCTGGATTTGAAACTGTTGTGTGAATTTTCTCAGGAGGAACAAGGAATTATGTGTCTCCAAACCAGGATAATGTCCACAGCCCTAAAAATGACTCAAACAAGTCCAGTTTGAATGAGAAAAACGGGTTTTAATAGGATTTACTTACAGAGCAGTAGCAACTGTGGACCATACTTATCTGGCCTGGTCTGTATCTCCCAAAGAGCTGTCACCTGGATCTTCCTGAACCTCAAGAAGCTACCAACCCCCTACACCCCCCACCCACCAAACTCCTCTTTTATATGGCTGTAACGCTACAGCAGAACTTTGGACTAGAGCGCCACCTAAGGTCAAAAAAGGCAAAAGTTGCTATGGCTCTATGGCTCAAGTGCAAGCCACAGACCCTGGGAAAACTGTGTGTTTATGCACGCTCCATCCTTGCTCTTATAAGGGGTCTTGGTGACCTTGGCAGACACTGTCCTACCATGGGAAGGAGGACTTGCGCTGCTGTCTGACACAAGACCAACTAAATGATGGCTTGCTGCAAGATGGAATTACTCTGGCTTGGAGTCAGAGGACCAGTCACATTACAGACCATCTTCATCTCTACTTCCTCATATAACTTTAGATAACTTACATATATCATGCTGGGCTTCAGCTTTTCCACATGATACACGGTAAGCATCCAATAGTGTTCAGATGTTGTTACTGTCAAAAGACACACAAGGAGGAAGATGAAAAGTTTGTCTTCTAGAGGTGCGTGGCCTAGGGAAGGAGGCAAAATTACCTTCGTGGGTGCTTTTGTCACTTCCTGCTATGTAAAACGTCACCAAAACTACAGTGGTATGCATAGCAAGCTTATAAATTTTGTTCACATGTATGTTGGATTGGCTGGGGCTTGCCTGATAGCAGGTAGGCTGAGATTGATTTCAAGCTGCAGTAGGAATGAAAATCTGCCTCACCTGTTTCTCGTCCTCCTTGGACCAACATTCAGCCTCAGTACGTTCTTCTGGAGATAGGCAGAAACCCAATAGGACAGATCCAGCTCTGCAAGTTGCCCTCATGCTTCTCCTTATATCCCATTCTCTTACATCCTCATTGGCCAAAGCAAGTCACATGACTGAGTCCAAAGTCACATACTTCTGACCATGCCAAGAGTTGTGGATATATAATATTCCCACAGTGAAGTAAAACATTTATGTCAGGCAATTCAACCTCTATCACGTTTACTTAATATCAAGTAGAAAGTTGCGAGTGTTGTAAGAGAGCTATTCATAGAATTGTCAAAGTGGTTAAAAAATAAACTCACTTGTAATTGAGAATTCAATGGAGATAAGGTAGAAAGGGAAGTGATTGGGTTAAATCTTGCAAGATGGGTTAAGAATTGGGTACTTAAGCACTGAAAAAGAGAGGGAAAATCCAGGCAGGCAGAATAGAAAAAGCAAAGCATAAAAATAGGACCATTTTCAGGAATAATGAGAAGTTTAACTTAACCAGTTTCATGGAAGAAAGCTATGATTATCAGAAAAGGACAAGAGAAGGCTCCAGTGAATGTTTACTGACTGAATAAGCCTGTGGCTTAGAAAGGCCAGAGGATTTCTTTAGGCATTCAGGAGTAAATGAGCATCAATAACTTTTACCAGGGAGGGAAAACTTGATTAATGGTTTGTATAGGCAAAATCCAATATGGAAACTGGTAAAATGGCCACCCCTTAGGAGCAGAGTTGTGTAATTTGTAGCTCTCAGTTAAGCTGGCAATAGCATCTAGGCCCACAGCAGTGAGGGGTGCAGGCTTAACTGGCCTCAGAGAGAAAGTGGGATTAAGATAACCTGTTTATTTCTCTTGCCTTACAGAGGCTGGTGCCCTTCTCAGTGCAGAAGGAGACACAGTCATAAAAATTCACTGATTTAACAGAAGAAAGACGATGATACCGAGAGTGAGATCATGAGTTGTCTGAGTTCTGTCATTTATTGACTGGTTGACCTTGGATCTATTAGTTCACCTTTCTTGGACTTTAGTATCCTTGCCAACAAAATGGGAGTTAACAAGACTTATGGCTGTCACAATGAACAAATTTGACAATATGATGTAGGGTAACATAGATGTCTGTGGGAGGGGACCCCGGGTTAAAGGACTGATGAAGTGAGCTCAGCAGGAAGGAGAGAGAAGCCGGGATACAGTTGGTTAGTTTGGGTAGCCTCATTCATCATCTGCTCTAATGTTTTTCTGCACTTGACAGTTTAGAAATCTAAACACTGATTTCTCAGTGGATAGTACAGGTTTTGATGAAATGTCTCCCAACCAGACATATGTGAGACTTGGATTCAGAACGAGGATGAGTGGCAACAAGTGTTTGTTTTTTTCTGTGTCCAGACTTACGCAGGCCCTAGAGGTTAACATTCTCATGCAGATATCATGAGCCCCAATTGCCCTTACACTGAATTGTTCCTGAATCCAACTATTGCTGCATTGGGCTCCTGATGCTGGACTGTGGCTCACACGAGACTTGGAAGCAATAGTTAGAACACTGGCTTTGTGATTCCCTACCAGCCCTCTTGCAGAGATTCCATTGGTGATCTGGATCAGGTACTTGTCTTGAGTTCTCTACCTCAATCCTCCTCTGACCTTTTTAGGTTCTAGTTAGAATCTGGATACCTTGGGCCTCTGCCATTACCAAGTGGTTTGCCTATGCAATGACTAATTTTATGTATTAACTTGACTGGGCCAAGGAATGCCTAAAGAGCAGGTGGAACATTATTTCTGGGTATGTCTGTGAAGGTGCTTATAGAAGAGTTTTGCATTTGAATTGGTGGACGGAGAAAAGGAGATTGCCCTCCCCAATGTGAGTAGTCATGAACTAATCCATCTGGGGGTCTGAATAGATAAGAAAGGTGGACGAAGTTTGAAGTTTCACTTTGCCCGACTATTTTTGCTGGACCTCAATCTTCTCTCAATACCCCAGGTTCTCAGGTCTTCAGACCCTGACTAAAATCTGTAACACTGCCTCTCTAGTTTTCTGGTCTTGAAACTACAACACCAGCTTTCCTGGGTCACTTGCTAGCTTCTGTAATCATGTGAGGCAATACCTTATAGTAAATCCCCTTCCCTATTTGTATCTTTATATCTGTATTACACCAATCCATCGATTCATTCCCCTTGGCTTCTGAGTTTTTATTTTATGATACCGCAAAAGTGATAACACATTTAGTAGAAACTTTGAGTTTTGATCTTTTGATAACCTCTCATGATGTTGGGCAGTGGCCATGAACCACAGTTTCCACTTAGCCTCACAATCATGATGATAAACAATTGATCTCTACAGTGCTATGTGCTGCAGACATTTTTGGATACAGGTATACAACGTATTATGTGAGATATTTCAATATTTTATTATAAAATAGGCTTTATGTTAGATGATTTTGTCCAGCTGTAGGCTACTGCTAGTATTCTGAGCACATTTAAGGTAGACTAGGCTAAGCTAGAATGTTTGCTGGGTTAGGTATATTAAGTGCACTTTGATTTATGATATTTTTTAACTAATCATAGGCTTATTGAAACATCTCCCCATTATAAGTTGGAAAGCATCTGTATATATCCATATGTCCTATTAATTTTGTTTCTCTGAAGAACCCCAACATACCCTGTGTCTTGCTATACAATGTGGTCAGATTTATCTTCTTAAAAGTAAATTACTAATCATATTGTAGTTTTTAAATAGTGGAGAGTGATTGTATTTCTTCTTTTTCCTGCTGGAAAGCTATCACCTTCAAAGCAACAAAAAATTATATGGAAATAAATGAAAGTACCATCTCTGATGAAATCAGGAGACATCCGTAACCCTGAAGCACAATATACAGAGCTGCCATATACAGTGAAGACCAAATAAGGTGAGGAAGGTGTAGGAAAGGGATGCTTATGGCTGCAGATCTCAGAAGAATGTGGCCAAATGGGCATTTGTCCAAAGTATACAGCACATGCAGATGGCAAACCAGCCAGTCCTTATTTGGCATAATGGAAGTGGGCACGTGGGTTGATGTCAGGAGCTTCTTTGGGTCCAAGTTGGCCCAAATGAGAAGTAGAGAAAACAGGTTGACCAAAACATTCACACAGACAAATCATAAATCCAGGAAGTGGTCTTCAGGTAAGGCAAATAAGATAAAAATAGTCCAGTGTTTTTGTCTGAGCAAGATGAAGGGTTGAATTGCATTTACTGGGATGTGTGAAATAAGTAGAGATGAAAATCAGCTGCATGAGGTCAAGAAAGAATGGAAGGTGAGGAAGTGAACCCTAAGTTTTGCTTAAAGAAGAACAGAGTCACAGGGTAGCAGCTATAGGAAGATATGTGAACCTATTAACACGATTACAACAATTACCTACAAGAGAGACACTGATGATGGAGCTAAAAGGAGAAAGGAAAGACAAATGTGACAGCAATTCTCTTGCAGAAGCAAGATACTATTGTACCCATTGCATGGGAGAAAGATGGAGTTTTGATAGAAGCATGTGTAATTCTTCCTTGGCAACAGAAGGGAACGCCATACATGGGAATAAATCTGATAGGTTCATGTATGTTGTGGAGGAGGCATGTTGGATTTTTTTTCTCATTGCTTTTGTTTTTCAAAGAAACAGGAAACAATATTATCAGCTGAGAATGAAGTGAACAGGTAGTTATGGGAGATTTGCAGAGAAAGGAGAAAATGCAAAGTCATTGTCTAGGATGGTGGGAGAATGGAAGTGCTCAGGACAATTATGATGAGTGTTTCTAAAAAGTTGATGTGAAGTTAGTGGTCATAGGTTTAAAGTGAAACCAGGAAGGATATGTGTGTGTGCATGCTTATACACTCATATGTGTATTTTCTGAACACATCCACTTGCCCAGGTAAGAAGAGAGTTGTATTTAGCCAAATAAAAGGAGAAAAGAGAATGGAATTTAAAGATACATTTAATGGTGCCTGAAATATAAGCTGTGCAAGCAGAAGGAAGAGACTGTAAAGTGGTGATTGAGGATTACTTAATCCTCACAGGATAAAATAATTCCTGGGGAAGAATGACCTGGGAAGTTCAAAGAAGGTAGAACTGCAGATGGCTAAAACTGAGTTTGGGAGGTGGGATGGGTGGAATTAGCAGCAACGATAAGATCTCTACGTGATTACAATTTCTAGAGAATGAGATCTCTAGAAATTAGGTAGATAATGGAATTATTGAAAGAGAAGAGACATAGGCACTTGGAGATCATGCTACTAAGAGGGTCCTAATGAGGACATTAAAATCTTTCAGAATAGTGGCGGAGGGAGTGGCAGTGACCCAGGTACTAAAATTATTGAGGGAGAACAGTATTGTAGATGACAACGGTAAGGGGAGGTAGTGAGTGATACATTCTGATGATATAAGCTTCAAAGTTCTTTCAAGTTTTTTTTGAGAATGTTGTAAGAATTGTCTGGAAAAGCAAAGATGAATAAGGAAAAGAAGCATCACATCTTCTCCAGGTCCTCTGATACAACAGAATGTAGAAATAATCAGCCTCTCTTGTAAAGCTCTGTGGAAGGTGAGTTGTCCTTAAGTAGAGTCAATTTTCACTTACAGGAGGAAGATGAAGGGATAATTCAGAGAAGAGGGTGAGAATACAAGGTGTTTTGCTGATAATGGACTATGAGTTCCAGAGGACAGAGAAGAAAGTTCTTTAGAAATTTAGAAAGATAGGTGAGTGGTGAGATGAAACAAGATTCTTTGCCTGTGGAAATGAGAATCTAAATGATTAGTGATGAGTGATGATAGAGACTCTTAGAATTCTGGTGGTGTCTAACATGAACAGAATTATAGATGGTGCAAGGTAGTTCATGAGGTAAGAGGCATTTTCTTATATATGAGTTTGCATGTTGGGGTGCAGGAATTGGTTAGTTGACTAGTTGGTCTTTTCAAGACTAAGTAAAGCACTAGAGTCCTATTATTTTATCATAACATGTTACCACAAAGATCATTAAAAGACACTTTATCAGCACCTAAAAAACCTTAATGAAACAACCACCTTTATAAAATGAGAGCTGAAAATAGATCCTGGGAAATAAGGTAAAAATAACAAAAGGAGTTTAAATGTGATCTATAAGAAATTGGGAAAAGAAGAATAAAAACAAAAATCATCATAGGAATGAAGGTTTTTTGTACTGAAAAAGGCAAAAAAGTAAAGATGAGAAATGTCTACATATGACATAATAAATTGTATGGAGGAAAAGATTAGGAAAAGTTACTTAAATAAGATGACCAAAGACACAAGATTAAAATGGATTAGTAGCTGGACTAGGCATTTTGGCTCATGCCTGTTTTTCTAGCTCCTTGGGAGGCAGAGGTTGGAGGATCATGACCCAAGGGCTGCCTGGGCAAAAACAAAAGACCCTATTTGGAAAGTAAACTAAAAACAAAAGGGCTGGAAGCATTACTCAAGTGGTACAGCACTTGCTTAGCAAGTGCAAGGCCCTGAGTTCAATCCCTGGTACTCTAGAAAGAATGAAAGAATAAAAGAAAGAAAGAAAGAAAGAAAGAAAGAAAGAAAAAAGTGATGACAATGAAAAATGGATAAAGAAGATAAAACATACATATAATGGATGTTTTTACTTTTTTAAATATAGGGATACAATGTATCTATAAAATAGTAAATCAGAAAAATAACCCAAATGTGATTCATTAAGAGTTTGCAGAAATTAAATCTTTTTCTTCCTGCCCCACTCTGTATTTTAAA
This sequence comes from Castor canadensis, assembly GCF_047511655.1. NCBI lineage: Eukaryota > Metazoa > Chordata > Mammalia > Rodentia > Castoridae > Castor > Castor canadensis. The sequence continues at coordinate 145,064,874 of NC_133393.1, forward strand.
AGGCATAGGAATAAACAGTGATAAACAGGAGATTTTGGCTTAGAATGATCAACCCCGAGACATGTATTGGTTAGATTTCCTGAACTTCAAAGGGAACAATCAATTGTTTTGAACAATCAAAAATATCAAATCACTTTTCCATAGAAATTTTCAGAGATAAAAGCAATGGAACAATATTTATAAAATCTCTAAAAAAGAAAAAAATAGTATAAAAGAATATTATTTTGTCATTGAACTGCTGTTTGTGTGCAAAGGTAGAGGACTGAAATTCTTGAATATGAAGTAACTTCAGCATGTTATTTCCCAAGAGCCCAAGAAGCCACCAGACAGTGAACTTCAAATTGAAAGGAAGACGTATAGAAGTAAGGCACTAGACAATGAACTTGGATGAAAGGAGGAAGCACGGGCATGGCACTCATGGTGAGTTTGGAATCCATCTGACTGTGGAATTATGATGAAAATAAATCTGGGGATTATGATTGCAGAACAAAACCTTGTAAACTCTTCCAATGTAGAAATGGTCAGTTAGGAAAAGCTGGAAGGAGAGCACAGTAAGAAGGTGGAAAGTGCTGCCTGTGGGTTACCTTCCTCTTCTTCGACAGCCAGAGGCCAGCAGTTCTTAAAGCTGATAAACTAAGTAATAGAGATATAATTTTTAAGTATAATAATCAATTAAAATGAAGGGGAAGTGGGAGGAAGGCAAACATACACTTACTTCATCATAGTTCATGGTAGGAGATTGATAGACAATGGCTAGAAAAGAGCAGTAAGTATCAAAGGTCATTATAGTTAAAAAGACAACCATTAGAAAACAAAAAAATAAAGCATCCCAAAATCATAGAAAAAAAGTATCCATACAATAAAGAAAAAACAGAAGTCAGACTTTTAAACAAGAGGTTAAACAGATTTGTATAATTAGAAGCAGAGAATAAAGGCTGGGGATGTGCCTCAGTGGTAGAGCACAGTAGTACCCTCTCAGCATCCCCTTAAATGACCTGGTTTACACTCCTGTCCTTCACTGTTTAAGTGTGTGTTCATTGCTCAGTGAGTCTTTGCCTTGATATTGTACTGTACTTTAATCAGTCTAATTAACTTACTCCTCTTCCTGACTCCATTTCCCCAACCCCATTTTGTTCAACAGCTTTCCATGTATTTTGTTGTGTCTTATTCCTACACAGATGAGACGTATTTCAATATTATTCACTCTCAATGCCCCCCCCTCCCCCTGTGGAAGGAGCTCACTACCAAGTTCTATCACTTCTGGACTCTCTGCCTCTCAGACACTTGCTGCAGGGAAGGGGAAGTGATTTATCTCTTTGGTAAATTTAAGAGAAGAAAAGGGAAAAGCTCAACTCAGCTCTTCCTGTTTCTCCTTGAGACTGAGCTTCCCTTAGGGTGAGTGAGTTCTAAGCAGGTCCCGGAGGCAGCAAGACTTCTGTCTGCACAGTGCAGGAGACCTGTCCTGACTGGCTGCATGTGTCTGAGAGGGGAAGTCTCTTAAATTCTGCAGTTTCAGTTAAGAGGGCTCACTCACCTACAAATAGAACTCACACATTCTATCCTAGTCTTTATTAACAATAAAAGTTATATTTGCATGTAGACAAATAGACAGATGATGTGAAGGTACTGCTCTACCCTTGAGCCATGCTTTTTGGTTTGTTTCTGAGACAGAGTCTCATGCTTTTGCTGGAGCTGACCTTGAACCATAATGTTCCTATCTCCACTTCTTAATAGCTGGGATTACAGGTGTGTACCATCACACCTGGCCCATTTTTGCCCTGATATTCTTGTCTTTCAGTCACATTCAGTATACAGGTGTGGGGAAAGCATGCCATTTGTTTGATCTTACCATGAGACCCTAACAATGATGAGCTGGGGCTTTTGATTCAATGAGTGTATATTTAGGTAACCTTTGAACAGGGTCTGGTACACTATAGGCCCTTCCTAAGTGTGGTTAAATGAATATATAGCAAGATTTTAGAATGTCTGAGAAAAATGACAGCTAGTCAACTGTGATGTGGCTGAAGGGAGGGATTAGAAAGCGGACACTATGGAATATCCATTTTCTATCCTGTGCACAAAGCAGAGAGAGCTGTCCTGCAAAAAGAAAAGAATGACCAACATAATGCAGAGCTCAGCAGAGATGAGAGTCCTTGGGGACCCAGCAGAAACTGAGTTGTGGTCATCTCATTTCATGTTGGCTTCACAATTTCTAGTTCCAGACCCTGCTGCAGCTCCACAGTGCTCTCCTCCCTTAGGTTCTATGACACTGCCATGTATCTTCCTAACAAATCCTCCCCCCTTTCATTTATTCCTGTCTAAGCTCATTTAAAATGGGTTGTTTCTACCTGTTGTCCATAGGTTCTTGACTAGGCCTTCAGGTGCTGAAGTCCACAGCAGCTGGATGATGCTTTCTAAGTTTACAGGTATTTGAGAATTTTGAGTCTGGGCAAACAGCCAGAATGCTCTGCAGGTATAGTGAGAGCAGTTTTGTGGCAAGAAAACAACCATTGGGCTTTTCTCAGCTGCCTACAGTGGGTGAGTCTGAAGCCAGACTATCATAGGGACCATCCAATTTGGAGAGAAGCCATGGCAGCTAGGAATACCTTAAAAAATGCAAATGCTAATATAAAGCAGTTAAAATCCCAAACTTCCCACCTCACGAATCATCTGCAAAGTGTACACTTCCTGAATGCTAACCAGCTGGGCACTACATTAATTCTACGCTTAAATCTCTAAATTCTACCAGTCTCACAGATGGAATCCAACATAAAATAACAACCTGCTCCATTCTGATGCAAGTTCTTGTTTGCCTGTGCTTTGCTGTTCCAAGTGCCCAGGGTGACTGATTGCAGATCCCAGGTCTCTGTAGGCTTAAACTAATACGTATGGCAAGTGTAATTCTTGGGCTGGAAGCAACCAGGATGCCAGCAATAGGTGGGCAGAGCATTCCTTGTATAAGCTGGGAATGAGATGAGCTTTTACATCAGGGGGTAAAATAATTCTGGTTAACAAACAGATCCAAACTTTTGATGAATAAAGTGTGGCTGTTGTCCCAAGCACCCATACCACTGTCCAGTACACAGCAGGGTGCAAAAATATTTGTGGACTATTGAATGAAGTTTGTTAAACTCTTCTTGGTTGTTCTCATGATGTATGTTTCTCTCTTTGGTAGCACTTCATGCAATAATGCTTTCATGCACTTGAATATTTATTTGATCAACGCCTATCTTTCCAACTAGAGAAACTGCAAGGGAAAAGAGATAGCATCTCAGCCTTTCTTTGCTCCTATAATAAAGCACCTGAAGCTGGATCATTTATAAACAATAGAAATGTATTTATTACACTACTGGAGGCTGGGAAATCCCAGTTTGGTGTTTGATGAGAACCTAGTCTCAGCTTCCAAGATGGAAGATCATTGCCAAGTTCTCTAGAGGGGGGTTAACACTGTCTTCACACACCATAGAAGTGGAAAGGCAATAAGGCTTGGTTCTTTCCAACCTTTTTACATGGTCCCTATTCCCATCCATGAAGGTGGAGTCCTCATGACCCAATCACCTCCTAAAGGCCCAATCTCTTAACATCACTGCATTGGTGACTAAGTTCCAATATGAATTTTGAAGAGCACACAAACATTCAAACCATAGCAGATCATATTTGCATTTGCTTATGATTCTTTTCCCAAGTGCCTAGCCCAGAGTTTGAATATTTTCTGAGCTTAAAATTTACTGGGTGAATAAATCCTATCTTGACTTATGGAGTGTATGCTTGGTAAATAGTGGGCTCAGAAGGTTGAATGTTTGATGTGGTTGGAGGTCAATGTCCCTGCCATTTGAATGATCCCTTGGCAAGACCTTGAGTTTGTTCTTCCTCTCCTGCCCAGATGCTAGAGAACTGGCACCTTAGTATTTGAGCAATTTTTTCTCTTCTGCCTGGAATGAAAGAGTTGATCATTATCAAGTCAGGATCTGCCCAAACTAAAGGCAGCAACTCTTGCCATCACTTCAACAGGGAGATTTATTACATAGGACCAAAGAGATTGTTCTGCAGCAGAAACAAGTTGCCCATAGTTAATGCCATTTCAGGTGCTCTCTGGGCCCTGAGCACCTTCCTTTTTGCTGTCACTCTTGTATGGTCCACCAGGTCTCCCCTTAAGCTCTTATAGTAAAATTGGGGAAAGAAATGAAAGGCTAGGATTATGCTGCCCAAGAAGACTGCAGTACCCAGAACTAGCATAGGGGCTGTTTCTTTGACATTCAGGTGAAGTTTCTGCAGGAGCAGAATGGAATTCTCTGCCTTCTTGATTTTCACTATCTATATATATGTAGATAGATACATATATATATATAGATAGATAGATAGATAGATAGATAGATAGATATTGGGGCTTGAACCCAGGGCCTACACCTTGAACCACTCCATCAGCACTTTTTTGTGAAGGCTTTTTTTGAGATAGGGTCTCATGAATTATTTGCCCAGACTGGCTTTGAACCGTGATCCTCCTGATCTCTGCCTGCCGAGTAGCTAGGATTACAGGTATGAGCCACTGACACTCGGCTCAATTTTCATTCTTTACCAAGAAAGACCCATTAACATCAAACAACACTGAATTTATGCTTTGAAAGATGGTTAGAATCCACAAGAGAGAGACCTTTTTTTTGGTGGGACTAGAGTTTGAACTCAGGGCCTCATGCTTGCTAGGCTGGTACTCTACAACTTGAGCCACTCCTCCACCTCTCTCCCCACACTTTTTTTTTCAGTACTGGTGATTGAACCATGGCCTAATTCATGCTAGGCAACTGCTCTACTTCTTGAGCACACTCCCATTCTAAAAGAGAAGCTATGTACCTAGTTAGTATTTGTTCTATAACTTGATCAGACTTGAGATGACAATTCAGATAGAAGGGTGATGGTTGGGTTAGACCCTTCTATTCTGTGTACAATGGACTGCATTAGAATGGATAGTGTGTCATTTAGGAAAGTGGGAGAAAATGTAGGAGGGAGACAGAGATCATGGACTTTCAATTGATCATAGAAACAAGACTTGGCATTGATTAGAAGATGGCTGATGTTTACCAGAATTACTTGATTTGGAAGTGGCAAAAACTTAATTCCAAAAAGTTTAGGAGAGAAAGAAAAAGGACTTACTGACCTAGGTTACTGGAAAATTCCCATGATGGAGGTAATATTTAGGCATGGTTGGGTCCAGGTCCTTGGGAAACATTCCAGGAATGTTTCTCTTGTGACTTATTGCTTATAGAAGTGCTTCATTCTCAAGAAGGCTTTCTCCATGGGATAAATAACAAAGTTGTTGACATTTGAGGCTAACATTTTAGAGTTGTCAGATTTAGTAAATAAGTATGTCCCAAGTAGTATTTGTAATATGCCCCAAATATGACATGGGAGCTGCTTACACTAAAAAGGATATTAGGATTCTGTGTTGTATCTGGAAACCCTATTGGCATTAGCTTCACAGCTCATAGTTTCTAAAGAAAGAATACCCCCTCTCTCTCTCTCCATAAAATGGTTTGGATAGGTCAGCTTATGTCCTTCTGTTAGCTTCCATCAGAGGTTTTAGTCCATTGTTGGCTGACTATGTTTTGGGCCTGTGGCAAGGCAATGATGGTGGGGAGCATGTGGTGAGCAAAGCTGTTCACCTCATGGCAGTGAGGAAGTAAAGACAGAGAGAGAGAGAAAGGAAGGGATTGGGGTCTCAAACATCCCCTTCAAAGGCAATGATGTAACTTCCTTCCACTAGTCCCCACTTACTAAAAATTTCTACAGCCTCCCAATAGCATCTCAGGCCATACATGGACCTTTGGTAGACATTCCAGAGTCAAACTATAATAGTCATGTACTCATCCTATGGTTAGTGAGTTGGGTCCATGTGATTAAAGACCACAGAAGGGAGAAGCAGCATAGTCACACTTTTCAAAACTCTGCTGTGTGCATCCATTTTGGGTTCTGGTGATCTAGCTGTGGGCAAGATCAAGAGGCAGCACTTTGTAAGGAGTGTGTTTCTAGTAGGGGATAGAGTTGGGCAGAGTGTGACCATGCAGCATATACAGTCATAAATAAGATAACTGCATGAAAAGTGCTATGAAGAAGGTAAAATAGGGCACTGTGGGAGGATATATTTGGTGCTATTGTATGTTGGTTTAATTGTGTCCTCTCAAAATGGTACATTGAAGTTCTAATCCCTGGTACCTGGGACTGTGACTTTATTTGGAGTCTTCATAGATGTTATCATGTTAAGAAGAGGTCATACTATGTTATGGTGGTCCCCATTCAATGAGTGGTGACCTTGAGAGGGAAACAGACATAGACTCAGAGAGGACAGTGTGTCTCCATGTGAAGACACACATGGAGAAAGAGGCCATGATGATAGAGGCAGAGGTTGGAATGGTGTAGCTATAACCAAAGGAATGCCAAGAATTGCAGTAACCACCAGAGACCAGGAGAAAGGCATGGAACAGATTCTCCTTGGAGCCTTTAGAGGAATGTGACTCCCTAGACACCTTGCTTCTGGATTTTAGACCTCCAGAACTGTGAGAGAATAAATTTCCACTTTTTAAAACCATCAGTTTGTGGTCACTTGTTTCTGCACCCCTAGGAAATGAACACAGGACAGAGGAGCAGACTGGGCAGTCAGGAGGAAATAGCATTTCAGTTGAGACCTCCATGATGAGGAAGGGACAGCTGTGGGAACATCTGGTGAAAGAATGCTTAAAGGAAAAGGAACAGTGAGTGTAGAGCTCTGGGAAAATACATGGCAGCACTTGAGGCCATTGTGGTGGGAGCATAGAAGAGGAATGCTGAGTGGGAGGGGAGCCCTTAGCAGGGTAGGCAGGCCCCTGTGGCAGGCAACCCTTCCGAAGATACTCAGGTGCAGCAAGTCTGGATTTGCATTCTAGCTCCACTACACTCTCATTGTGTGATCTTATTTCCTAATCCCTTAGGATGTGCATCTGAATTTCTTCAAATATAAAATGTTTTGGATACATCACGAGCTAGCTTCCAGGTCTTCTTGATTTGTTATTTCTGTGACTTTGAATATCCTATGAAAATTTTATTCCAAACCTAAACCCACTTGGATTTTCATAGCCCTTTTAATCATTTGCAATCTGCCATGGTCAGACATCCTAAAATGTGTTTGCCTTACAGACTGATGTCTGCCCATGTTTCCTTGGCCTCTAGCAATATCTTTGTCCATCCCTATTTTGCTGCCCCCTTCTGGGTACTTAGCAGCTTGTGGCTCTGAGCCTGACTCCATAAATGAAAGCCAGTGTAGTCATAATTTAGGACTGTGAGTTAGCCTTGAGCAGGGAGCATATTTACACGGAGACATCTGTAGTTCTCTTAGGACTAAGTAGCCTGCAACCATGCAAAAGCTGGGTCTAGGGTTTCCAGTGTGTGGTATGAAATACCACTGACCAGGATATGTGAAGTTGATCCCATGACCTTATCTCATGAGGATTGCATTTGCAACCTAGTAGCCTGGATTCATGGAACAAGACCTTTCACAGTAAATAAGAATGATTTTTTTTTTCTTACCTTACTGGCTTTCAAACTTGAGCAAGCATCAGAATCAATCAGATAGCTTGTTATAATGCAAATTGCTGTTTCCACCCTCAGAATTTCTGAGTCAGTAGACCAGGGATGAGACCTGAGAATCTGCATCACTACAAGTTCCCAGGTGGTGCTGAAACTGCTGGTCTCGGGGATCACACTGTTCTGGGCTAACACAGAAAGAAGATGAATATCAGAGAGACATCAAACCAATAGGGCAGGCATAGGCTGGAGTGAGTCTCTTAGGAAGTGCTTCCTTCAAAGTAAGGAGAAAGTTCTAATTGGCAAATCTGTGTACCCAAGTCTTCAAGAAACTTTGGATTTAGAAGACAGAGTGGAGACAAGAATTAAGAAAGACTTGGTGGATAAGATAATATTTAGGGCAAGGAAGTCAAGATGGGAGCAGATACTTCAAGGTCTGGGATCAGAGTGAGTGAAGATCTGGAAACAAAGAAACATGAGAGGTTATACTGGTGGGTCCTTTATTTGAGGAAGAACAGTGAGTTTCATACATTTTGACCACATACCACGGAAACATTTTACCTTGTGTACCCCCATCACACACATGTTTTATTTCCGTGTATGCATATATTTATACTTATTGAACACTTACCCTTATGTATGCAGCACACCATGGGTTTTCCATTCTGTTGCATTCAGTTCTATAGCACATGAAGCCTGGAGCAAGTAGAGAAGAGTGAGTGGTTAACAGTGTGACCTCTAACCTCAGGATGCCTGAACTCAAGCCTGGCTTATTTATTTATTTATTTATTTATTTTTGCTTCAAATATGTTAGATCACTTGAGCCATTCCCCAGGCCTTTTGCTTATATTTTATTTTTGAGACAGGGTCAAGCTAACTTTTCCTGGTGGCCTTGAACTCATGATTCTCCTGCCTCTGCCTCCTGAGTAGCTAGGAACACAGGCAAGTACCACCATGCCCAGCTCAAGCCTGGCTTTTAACAACCTGAAGCAACTTATTTAACTTCGCTGGGTCCCAAGAGCCTTATCTGTAAGGCAGGGGTAGTGGCAGCAGTGCCTACATCCTGCAAAAAATGTCAGAAACATGTGAGTCTACGTGAAGTATTTAGAATAGAGCCTGCTGTACAGTAAAACCCACATGAGTGTTTGCTCTTCATTAAAACTGCCGGTCACCATGCACTTGGTTGAGCTTCTGCCACAGCTTGAAGATTACCACACAGATGTTTGAGTGAGGATGAGGGAAGGTATGGTGGTTTCCATCCATAGTAGGGACGGTCTTGAATGTTGGAGGAATGACTCTGGACTTGGGGTTACTGGGCAGCCTGGAGCCACTAAAAGTTTTGTTTAAACACACAGTGTGGTCAAAGCTTCAAGGAGGATCATTGGTCTGGCTGCGGTGTGAAAGCTGCATAGGAATAAGGACACATCCAGGGATGGGGAAGAGACAGACTATGGTCCATGCAAGAGGCCATGTGAAACCCAGAAGGGTGGATCAGTAGAAATGGAGAGAGAAAGGAAGGAGTCATTACAAGCCACACTGAGAGCTGGCTCCATTACAGCATCTTTGTACTGGCAGGGGAACCTTAGCTCTGTTGTCTCTGTCACTCTCCACTTGAAGCCAGCATTTGAAGAACCATATCTCCCTTGTCACCCTGACTGAGAGAAACTTGAGATGGGGATGTGAGCTTCCTGTGAAGATGTAAATAGAATGGGAACAAAGCCTAAACAAGAGAGTTCTTTTTAGCCATTTCAGAGGCCTAATCTTAGGTCCACTCCTCAGCAGGCCCTTGGAACTGGCAGCAGTTATTCAAATGAGATAAAATTCCTCAAAGGACCAGGAAAGTAACTGAAGTCTCTCAGAATGCTGAAGAATAATCTTCAGAGATGAAAGCAGCATCTGTGACCAACCCTTCACAGAGATCTTCAGCCTGAATTCAAGTTGCTAATTAGATTCTTGTTCATAATGTTAAATTCTTCCAGAGGCTTCGTGGGGGGCTAGGGAACATGAGTGAGTGGGGAGGGGGTTGACATGTAAGAGTTGGTAATTAATCTTCTCCGAGGCTTAATCCCATCCTGACATTTTAAATGTTGATATGAATTTCAACTTGGTCTTTTCAGGAGCTTGTGATGTGGCAGAATGGAGCCAACCCTGAATTTAGGCAGAGCAAACACCGTGCATCTGCCCAAGTCAGCTGAGCTGTGTGTGTTCTGTAATGGTTGTTATTAGATGCCTCTGAAACCTATGATGGTCACTGCATGGTCCAGAGAGCGTGGCACTGGCTTTTCAGTGTACTCTGTCAGCGAAGACAACTCCCAGGTCTCCTCCTGGAGGTCTTTGTATTTGGTCAGCACCTGCTCATTCTTCACCCTGGATAGCCCCCAAACAAACAAACAACCAGCAAAGATTGAATGCTCTCTATGAACCTGGTTCTTTTCTAATTTCTTCACTGTGTTACCTCATTTATTACTCATCCCAGTCCTATGAACCTGTGTTCTATCTTCCCTTACTGAGGCACACCTATTTTATGAGTTCTCCCCGAGATATCAAAGCATGCTTGCACTGCTGCCGTCCAGCTGTCTTTTGCTACTCAAGATCTCTTCTGCCTGGCCGCTTTAGCCCATGGAGAGAAGACAGATGACTCTGCCTCTGGAGGTGACAGCATCGCTCCAGGTCCAATTTGATCAAGGCTCTTCTTCTACTGAGAATCAAGGCACAGGGAATGTTTTTAAAGTTGGCTGCAACCAAGGGGTTAAGGGCAAATCCTTCCAGAATGAATCCCAGGGAACTGAGGTTGGGCGACATTAGCAAATCTCTGTGGATAATTTTTTAGAATTAAATGGACAAGCAGAATTTATATGGCTGTAATCCAAACATAAAACATAGGATGTCTCAAGCGGCCTTTAAGAAGCTCCTCTAGGGTGAGGATAGGTAAGACACCTAAAAAACTAGCTAGCGTCTGTTGCCCTTAACGCAGAGAAACTAAAGCAGATACCTTAAAGCAACTGAGGCCAATAGGAAAAGGGGAACAGGTATTAGAGAAAAGGTTAGATCAAAAAGAATTAACCTAGAAGGTAACACCCACGCACAGGAAATCAATGTGAGTCAATGCCCTGTATAGCTATCCTTATCTCAACCAGCAAAAACCCTTGTTCCTTCCTATTATTGCTTATACTCTCTCTTCAACAAAATTAGAAATAAGGGCAAAATAGTTTCTGCTGGGTATTGAGGGGGGGGAGCGGGAGGGGGTGGAGTGGGTGGTAAGGGAGGGGGTGGGGGCAGGGGGGAGAAAAGAACCAAGCCTTGTATGCACATATGAATAATAAAAGAAAAATGAAAAAAAAAAAAAGAAGCTCCTCTAGACCTATAAAATCCTGTTTTTCCATTTATTCATTCAACACACATTAATTTAGCATCTGCCATGGCTAGAGACACTGATCTAGGTACTGTGGAAACACTGAGGATAAAAATATAATTCCTGCCTCTATAGTGATTATTGTCTAGAGGGGAGGCAAGCACTGTAAAAATAAATATAAAATCACAAATTTTCTAAATGCAACGAAGTATTACTTTCCATGATTAACCATAGTACTTATTTCTGTGGCCTCACTAAGAAAAATGGAGGTTCATACTGGTGTATTTTCCATGAAGATCACTAAAGATTGCCATCATTCATTTTAGACACAAATGTTTCCAAAAAGTAACAGTGTGCAAGAGGATGAGGTTCTAGAATAAGTCCCAGTAGTTCATGAACCCAAAGTCAAGCCAGGCATTGGTCACTCAGAGCTAATAGTGACATGAAAGACTTCCAGGAGTTGTCTCCTCAGCCTCTCCGGGACACTGTGTGTGTGTGAGGCAAGTGCTCACAAAGTAAAAATGGACAGAGTGAAAAGTATCTTGTAACCTTGTGTGCACTCTCTCTTCTGGGCACTTAGCTGCTTATCACAGCTTACCATAAGTATCACATTTTCTCACTGAAGCCCTGTGACACAGGCAGATTTTCCTCATCAAGGGGCTGAGGGTTTAGAGTTTGTGTATGAACTTCTCAAGGTTGTCTGGCTGGTAAATAGTGGAACAAAGTTTAAAAAAAAAATCTAGATGCTCCTGACAAAAAGTTAAATGTTTGTATTATGGATATATTATATTCTTCAGCTGAGAAGAAAATATGGAAGAACACAGCAGTACATCACTCAGAATTCTGAGTGTGGAGAGTGCCATCCAGATGCAAGCTGCTCCATGCCATGGATATTAGGAGCTGTCATTTTCATCCCATTTTCCATGTGGCCATGTCTCCCATTACACATTCCATGGCATCACACGGCAGCGCTTTGAGTTGCACTGCGTTGTGTTGCAATGTCTTGAAGCTCATCTCTCCATTCTGGAATGGAATTCCATGCCATTCCTTCTCTTCTCACCTCTTCACGCCTTTCTATGCCATTGCCCCTGTTGAGTCATCTCACTAAACTAAAGTGTTGACCATGTGGCTGGCTCTTGGGTAAGTCCCATTATTTCAGTTAAAGAAGAGCTTAGCCTGGAGTGGCTCATGTGGTAGAGCGCTTGCCTAGCAAGCACAATGCCCTGAGTTCAAACCCCAGCATCATGAAAGAAAGAAAGAAAGAAAGAAAGAAAAGAAAGAAAGAAAGAAAGAAAGAAAGAAAGAAAGAAAGAAAGAAAGAAAGAAAGAAAGAAAGAAAGAAAGAAAGAAAGAAAAAGAAAACTTATTTCAATTGGCCTGAATAAGATTGAGGATTGTAATAAGCTTTTCTTTCTTTCAGAACTGGAGTTTAATTTAAAGTGAAATTAGCACTTTAAACACTCAAACTCTTTTTTTGTTGTTGTTTGTTTTTGGATAGGGTCTTATTATGTAGCACAGTAAGTTCAAGGCTAGCCTTGAACTCACAATCCTCCTTCCTCTTGTCTCCCAAGTGTTGGAATTACAGGTGTCACCACTCTTGTCAAAACTTACTCTTAAGGCTGAGGTCTATTTATTAGAGCTATAGTAGCTAATTCTTTCCATCAGCAATCCTTGGTTCCAGGGCATGATATTCTCATGGGCTAGAGTGTCTCTACAGGTTTGGGAGGGTCATGTGACCACAAGGAATGCTCTGAAACAACAGTTTGGATAGGGAAGAGACTAGGGTCAAATAAGGCCCAACTCATTTTGCAAATGAGCAAAATGTACATCTCACCAGTCCCTCCTGGAGCCATATTTGGACCATATTCAACCACACTCTTTCTTTTGTCAGAACAGATGAGGACTTGCTTTGCACTTCCTTTTTCTCCCAAACTTGACCTTTCAGAAATGAGGGTTTATTAATTTTTCTCTTTTTTAATTTGTTTTATTTTGAAGTAGTTTAAAACCTTCATAAAATTGCAGGGATAATACAAAGAAGCATTTTACTTTGTAGTCATACAGTTTCCCAGTGGTTTACAGGATTTAGCTTTCCGTATCCATGCCTGTATTTCTGTCTCTACGTCTGTATCTACCTGTTAGTTTTATCATTCTGTACCTCTCATCATGCATGCTTGTGTGTATCTATCTTTCTATTTGTTACGATCTGTATGTGTATCTATCTGCTTCTGAATTATTTGAGAACAAGTTGCAGCCTTAATGCTCCTATACTCCAGATATTTTTTGTGTATTTCCTCAAGACAAAACTTTCTCTTATAGCATGAGACTATAGTGATCATAATCAGGAAATTAAATTATTGAAATTTCATTAATTATCCTTGTGCTTTACAGCAAAGAAAAACATTTTTCCTAGCCAAAACCCCGTCTAGAATTGTGATGCGTTGAGCCGTTGCTGTCTTTTCAGTGTCTTTTAATCTGGATACTGCCCACTCTGTTGCTCCGCCCACTCTGTTGCTCCGCCCACTCTTTGTTGCTCATGACCATGACCATGTTGTTGATGGCCCAGTTGTGTGTACAATATCCTTTAATTTGAGTTTGGCTGCTCTTTTCTCATGATTAGATTCAGATCGTGAATTTTTGGCAGGCATACCATGGAAGTGATGCTCTGTCCTCCTCAGAGTGAAATATTGGGAGGCACATGATGTCTGTTTGTTCCATTACTGGAGGAGGGGGAGACATTTATGAATGGCTGAGCTCCATTTTTTTTCTTAGTACGTCATGCAACAGCAGAAATGCACATAGTTTTCAATTAGCTGTTGCTAATAATTCCAAGATAGCTTTGCTTTCATAAAATACTAGTCCATAACTTGAATGAAAACATTTCTTCAAGCTTGCGTTTTCTTGTTGTGAGATAATCACAACAGATGAACAGTTTTATGACGTGTTCTGATCTTGCTCTGCTTACCTGATTAGAGATGGCAGGAACCAAGGGAGAGAAAATGAGAAAGTATCTTGTGGACTGTGCTGAGTGATAGAAGTCCAAGGGGCTCTGATTGTGACGAAGGTCATTTTCTTGGATTTCACTTGATAAAGGGATTTCAGGTGATATGATAATTAATTTTGTGTGTCAACATAATTGAGTCAAGGGATGCTCAGATACCTAACTAAACATTATCTGTGGTGTGTCTGTGAGAGTGTTTCTGAAAAAGATTAGCATTTGAATTGATAGAATGAGTAAGGGAATTGCCACTATTTGTAGGCATCTTCCAATCCATTGAAGTCCTGAGTAAAACCAAAAGGTAGAGGAAGGGAAGATTCTCTCTTTCTCTCTCTGCTTGAGCTGGGACATTGATCTTCTGCCCATAGCATTCCTGATCCTCAGGACTTCAGACTTTGACTAAACTTTATTATCATTGGCAATATGGCTCCCAGACTTTGGAAGTACCTCTAAATATCTGAGAGAGAGAGAGAGAGAGAGAGAGAGAGAGAGAGAGAGAGAGAGAGAGAGAAAGAGAAACTCTAACACAGGTGTGAACTAGGAGTGAGCCTCATCCATAAGAACTGTCTGGGGTACTGTCCTTTCTCTAGATCCACTGCTCACCTTCCCTTCTGCCTAGGATCTGGAACTTCCCTATGTTTCAGGAAGTATTCTGAGTTTGTCCTTGCTTTATTTCCACCAATCCTGGGAACCTGGCTAACTCAGCAAGTTTTTCGACCTTGCTATTTGTACCCGTGTCCAGTTTGTTAATATATATACATGCACTCAATGCTGCTGGCCTCTGAGTGCCAGAGGGCATAAAAATATTCACTTCTGTTCATGCAGAGAATTTGCTATTAACTCCAATGCTTCACTTTTTTTTTTTAAAGAATGCATTCACAGAAACCTGACATAATTTTTAGAGCCTTTTCCACCTTATCAACTAAATTCAAATACCTCAAAGGTTATTTTACCTTTTCTCACCCTATACTTTCAGGTTTCTTTTAAACAGATTTTTCTCTTAGTGCTAGGGATCAAACTCAAGTCCTTGTGTATGCACTCTACCACTGAGCTATATGCCCAGCCCTTTAAGTAGATTTTTTCCCCTGATTAAAAATAAATCATTCTCATGGCAGAACAGTTGAAAAACCAGAAAAGTAAAAAGAAGAAAATAATTCCTCAAATCTTAACTCTCTGAAGCATTAACTCTCAACTGTTTTAGATATATGACTCTGGTCTTTTTTCTTGTGGTACATATTTAAAAAATAGATTTAGAAAATTAGCTACCTATAATTTTTTTTAGTGGGAGTGGGGTTTGAACTCAGGATTTCACACTTGCAAAGCAGGCACTCTACAGCTTGAGCCACAACTCCAGTCCATTTTGCTTTGGTTATTTTGAAGATGGGGTCTCTTGAATTATTGCTAGCCTTGAACTGCAATCCTCCTGATCTCAGCCTCCTGAGTAGTTAGGATTACAGGTGTGAGCCATGGGCACCTGGCAACTACTTATAATTTTGATTGTGTCTTTTCTTTTCTGGTCACTAACTCTGCACCACTTGATGTTTTCATTCAATTATCTGGTTATCTATGAAAACACCTGCTGGTCCTATTCCCAATACAGAGGATAAGCACCAAACTTAATCCTACCATAGGTTGAACAGAAATTCACTTGCCTCAATGGGTTTATAAATAGAACAATGGAAGGCAGAAAATCAGGAAGCAGACACCTTGAGCTAAGACATGTTTGTGTTGGTCTACATAACCTACTTACTAGTATTGTGATGCTGAGTAAAGTTTCCTAAATGCTCTGGATCACCATCTCTTCTATAGTAAAAGAAAGATAATGGTATCTACCTCTGCAAGTGTTACATACATTAAAAGACACAACGCACAGAACTTCTTCGTAATACATGCTCAATTAATGGGCAATAAATAACTTCTTACCTGTAAAAGACATCTTTTTTTCCTAGTACAGACCTATCCCACTTTTCTTTGTTACAGTGTCCTGATATTCTTCTGGGATGGTACTCCTAATCCACTCGACTTGGCTCAGGTAGAGCTGACTTTACATAGAGGTCCAGAGGAGAACACATAACTCAAGCATGGCTACACATGGTGGTGGAACCTCCTTTTATCCACAGGGAATGGTTTAGAATAGGCATGTGATCCACTCTGGGATCAATGAGATGCAATTATAGCACTTTTGTTGCGACTTCTAGAAAGAGAAGCTCTCTTTTCCCTTGACTTGAAGCTGGGATCACGTAAGCATGGCGCTTGTAAGAACTTTTACCCTCCAAGCCTGCTGCTCCCATCATGGTGCAGAAGACTTTCCCAAAAACTAAGATAATAGAAAGCAGAGTTCGGGGACAGAGAGAGACTAATTTTTATCAACATTGTCTGATCCACTGGATCTAGCCTTGATTAAGGCTAAATACATAACTTCTCCTTCCAGTGAGCCACGGCCACACTACCCCTTTAAAACACTGGCCAGAGTCAAGTTTTGTAACTTGCAATCAAAAGATTTGACCAAGACACTTTTCTAACCTCTTCTTTTCAATCACTGAAGGTCCTGTGAATCCCTTCTTCAGCAGATTTAGCTGTGTCAAGTGGCCTGTTCAAGAGCCCACTATGGCCAAGTGGTTAGTACTGACTTGGAGCACCTGCCAGTCAGGGGTTGAGCATGTGTCTTCATGAAATAGAGAGAGACACACAGGGTGCTTGATAAATCATGATGCAAGTTCACAGCAGGTGTCCTGCACAGCTTGGTCTAAAAGCTTAAGGTAACAAAAGCTAATGAAGATCAATATGCAGTTTGGCTTCTCTTAATACTCTTTATTCCTAATGAGTATTTATCCAATTCTCAACCTCTCTTGTTTTAAGGAAACATAGGTATTGATGCATAACTCTTCTATTCATTTTTTTTGGTTATTGTAAAAATATGTAATGCAAGAGTTCCCTTTTAATAAAGTTTTAAGTGTACAATATAGTATTGTTAAGCCTAGCATGATGTTGTATAGCAGATCTCTACACGTTATTCATCGTGTGTAACTGGGTGTTCATGTCTATTGATAGCTTTTCCTTAATTCTCTCTTCTTGAGTCCCTGGAAACCACCTTTCTACTTCTGCTTCTGTGAGTGTAGCTATTTTGGATATCTCATCAGAGTGGAGTCACACAATATTTGTCCTTCTCCGATTGGCTAATTTCATTTTGCATAATGTCTTCAAGATTCACTATATTGTCATGTATTGCAAGATTTCCTTCTTTTAGAAGGCTGGACAATATAGTTTACATATATAATATATTATCTTTGCCCACTCATCCATTGGTGATCACTTGGGTTGTTTCCACAGCTTGGCTATTGTGAATAATGCCTCAATGGGAGTACAGATGCCTCTTTGAGATCCTGATTTCAAATCTTCTGGATAAGCACTCAGATGGTAACTCAATTTTTAATATTTTTGAGGAACCCCCGTATTGTTTTCCATAGCAGCTGGGCTGTTTACATTCCCATCAACAGGATGCAAGTGCTCTAATTTCTTCACATTGTTGTCAACACTTGTTACTTTGTGTGTGTAGGTGTGGTGTTGTATGTAGTTGTGATTTGCATTACCCTCCAATCAGTGATGTTGACCATATCTTTTCATATATGGTCAATATGCCTTTGGAGAAATGTCTGTTCAAATATTTTGCCCACATTTAAGGGTTTTTTTTTTTTGCTATTAAGTTATAAGCATTTCTTACTCATTTTGGGAATTGACCCCTTATCAGATACATAGTTTGCAAATATGTCCTCCTGTTCCTTAGGTTGCCTTTCACTGTATTTAATTGTTTCATTATTTTCTGTGCAGAAGCATTTTAATGTGAGGTAGTGCCACTTGTTTATTTTTGCTTTTGGTGTTATTTCTAAGAAATCATTGCCAAGATCAATGTCATAAAGCCTTCCTCCAATGTTTTACTCTAGGAGTTTTGGACTTTCAGGTCTTATGTTTAGGTTCTTAATCTGAATTGATTTTTTTTTGTGTGGTGTAAGAAAGAGACTCAATTTAATTATTTGTCATTTGATTTCTATTTTCCCAACAGCATTTGTTGAAGAGACTATTTTTTTATCCATTGTGTGTTCTTAGCACTTTTGTCAAAGATCAGTTGATTATATATGCATGCATTTCTTTCTGAACTTTCTAGTCTGGTTCATGCATCAGGTTTCTATCTTTAGGATCATACACATAACTAAACGGGATTTATCCCTGAGGTGAAAATATGATTCAACATATGAGAATCAACTGAAGTGTTATAACACATTAACAAAATGAAGGATAAAAATTACATGCTTAGCTCAATAGATAAATCAACCAAATTCAGCTCCCTTCATGATAAAAACTCTCAATAAACTAGGAAAAGAAGGAAATTATCTCATAATAAAAGTCATGTATGAAAAGCACACAGTTAATATACTCAACAGTGAAAAACAGAGTTTTCCTTCTAAGACAGGGAACAAGGCAAGGAGACATACTCTGGCCATTTCTACACAGCATAGTCCAGAATCCTAGACAGAGCAACCAACCAAGAACTAGAAATAAAGGCACCGAAACTGGAAATGAAGTTTCTGTATGCAGAAATCCCTAAAGACTTCACACACACACACACACACACACACACACACACACACACATGCCACTCCTGTTGGAACTAATAAATGAATTCAGAAAAGCAGTAGGATACAAAAAACAACATGCAAACACCAGACACTCACAATGAACTATCCAGTAAGGGAATTAAGGAAATAATCCCACTTTAGATGGGATCAAAAAGAATAAAACACTGAGGAATAAATTTAACTGAGGAGTTGCAAGACTTGTCCACTGGAACTCGAAAACATTGATGGAAGAGATCACAGCCGACCTGAGTAACTGAAAGGATAGCTCATGTTTATAGATTCAAAGACTTAATATTGTTAAAATGTCCATACTACTCAAAGCAGTCTACAGATTAGATGCAATACTTAACAAACTTGAGAAAGAAAACAAAGTTGGAGAAACTATACTTCCTGATTTCAAAATATGTTGCAAAACTATAATAATTAAAAGTTTCACTTTTAATCGTATCTTCTTAGAGCTAGAACAGATATGCTAAGAAAAATTATTCATAACTTCACCTGTTCTGATAAAGTCCTGTGATAATAGATATTTTCTGATCAGACCTATGTTTTCAAATCACTTCATCCCTTTTCATTTGAGATTGACTAATTATATAGAAGTTCCTTTTCTTAGTTAGAGTATTACTGATATATCCTTTATCTTAAGAATTCATTTCAAGTATTACAAACAGGTATTATTTTTGTTCCTTAGTATATAATCAACACATTCATATCTGTTGATATCACAGCACTGAATTAATTCATTTAAATATACAACCAAACAAAATAGCAGGACTTTTAAATCTAGATATATTATACTTTGGGTATAAGTCTATGTAGAGATGAATATTTTTTATTATGAGTGCTTTCACTTGTGAAAAACAAAACATGACCAGGACAAACAACATCTACCTTCCCCTTATTAAGTAGTACGCTTTTATTGGCTCAGCTGCTGAGCAATGCCATCAAAGCCTGAATATTTTTATATTTCTGCTCCATTGT
Organism: Castor canadensis; assembly: GCF_047511655.1. Taxonomy (NCBI): domain Eukaryota; kingdom Metazoa; phylum Chordata; class Mammalia; order Rodentia; family Castoridae; genus Castor; species Castor canadensis. The sequence continues at coordinate 145,084,387 of NC_133393.1, forward strand.
CTTTGGCAGGCAGGCTTTTTACAATCATAGTTATTTCACATTACATGCAGAATGGTTGCTACAGCTCCAGTTACCACATCTAGATTCAAAGAGAGAGAAAAGGGAAGGAATAGCTCCAACAATCTGTCTCTAATCAGGAAAACCATACCTTTCAGCAAAACTTTCGCCTCTTTGAGAGGTGAAATGTCATGGATTCTAACTCTTGCCCACATCCTTGCACTCTACTAATGATGCCCAGTGGGTTCATCCTTTTTCTGTAGTAAAAAGTCCTCCTCCCCTTCCCAAGGTGAGGGAAGGATGAAATATACCTGTACCATGAGGGTGTCCAGTCCTGCTGAAACCCTGAAATTCCATCTCTTCACTGGTCATCATCTGCTTGTACTGAATGGGGGTTGGGGGACTCAACCTTCCCTTGATATCCCAGGTGTTTCAGTTCCCTTGAGAACATGGGCTACTAGAGGCCTCTTTGTCATTTGCTTTGAATCTTAGCAGCTTACTCTGGGCCAGTGGTAAACATTCCATCGAACAGCTTGTTTGCTACTCTGTTAGTTAACCTAATTAAATATTATATAAATTAATAAAATGTTCATGTAGAAGGAAATAGAGCAGTGTTGTCATAAAAAACTAAGTCAAATTACTTGGAAAAACTCAAAAAGCCAAGTTATTTGAAAATGCTACTCGGGCTAGAGTTGTACCTCAGTGGTACGGTACTTTCCCAGCATTTGCAAGGTCCTGGGTTCCATCTCCAGCACCCTCCCACCCCAGTGCTGCTCAATATTCAGCCAGGTATCTGTGAGTTAATCCCAAGCGGTGGGGGAAATGGTGAAGGTGGAGAGTGATTCTTCACTCAGATGGCTTCACCTCCTTTCATTTTAAAAGATTTGAAAGTAGGATTGAAATGTAGAGTTTTAATGCAAGAAGATCGGTAGATCCAATTTGCAGGCTCAGACTTGAAGAAAGGTATGGGCCCCACAGCAATAGGCAAACAAATACACAGTAATATGTTTTAAGTTGAAACAAAATCTTTAAGGCTCACATATTTCATTTCAAAAAGATTTTTCTTTAACCATCTTTTTCTCTAGTGGGTTCTAATCATTCAGGAAAAAAAGGTTTTTTATACCAGCTCACAGTGCTGGCTGTTGGCCAGCAGGCACCCTTGCCCTCCATCTCTCACAGTGAAGGAGGTTAGAAGATGCCCATCTTTCTTACAGAGAGCCCCCGGCCCCTCTCCCATGCTGTCATTCCTTTCTGGCATTTACTGTGTTTCTGGCCTCCTTTGGCATAAGGTGTTCCACATCTGTCTGTGTTGCTGGGTAGGGGGATATGGGAAGTCAGGACAGTGAAGTGGGTGGGGGAAAGACTTGAAAACCTGCCTTGGTTTCCTCTTCAACCTTTATCCCTCTCTTTCTCTTCAATAGCCTGGGGTGGTTAAAAACATATCAGGTATCTTGTCCTGTGATGGTTAATATTGTGGCAACAGTCCTTATCTAGGTTGTGCATTCCACACTAACAATTTTTAGACGGATAAGAATCTTTTCTGTCCCACATAGACCTTTCCTATTAACTTTGGATGTACTTTGCCCAGTCAAGCTTTCTTTGAGTCATTAGGGTTTATCACCTAACCAAGGGGAACAGGGAGACGGATAGTCTTATCTATTGGCCTACTTACCTAGCTCTCTACCTCTGTCTGTCTCTATCTATCTATCTATCTATCTATCTATCATCTATCTATCATCTATCTATCTATCTCTATCACCTATCTATCATCATTCATCTGCTATAAATGTTGTGCCAGGCACATAGTGAGTGTCTGAAAAATGCATGTTGTTATTACCAAGAGTAAACATTGTAATCTTCAGTAGCTGCTAGTTTGGTCCAATCCATAATTGGGGTTTTATGGTTTTGTTCTTTAGCCAACTTCAACTTTCAGTATCTCTAATCCGTATTTTTCTCATCCTAGTCCATAACTCCAGGCCTTCCCTGGCCTCTGATCTCTATGAATTCCTATTTCTTCTGGCCTTGGATCCCTTACAGAGCTCTATGTCTCTCCTTTGCACTGAATCTGGACGAAAAATAACATAGGTGACTTCCCCACCTCTTACTTTCACCCATTCATCCACTCTCTATCCTAATAAGAAACTTTGGAGACCAACTCTGATTTTTCAAAACTTCATAAAATAAATACAGCACCCTCATGTTTGCAACATGTATTCACAATGCGCTACCTGGGGTGGATATTGGGCTATGCTTGGACATAGTGAAAGTGTCAGTGACAATAGGAATTTGAAAGCAGCATCTACCCCATCATTCTAGCTTCTTCTTCAACACCCAGAACACCTAACTCCTGGTTCACTGAGGCTGTAAGTATTTTTCATCTACTTCTCAGCTGGACCCATCCAGCTGTCTTGTCAAGGCTGCTCTTCTGTCCGAAGACTTTCAAGCTTCAAAGAGCAGAGATGGTGTGAGTATTACATTTTGGTGGCATCTGTTGCCAGGCTCATCCTTGACTATAGTGTGAGCCATTAGAGGCTCTCCCAATTCCTGGGAGCACACTGTACCTGGCAGTGAACTTTGCACTATCACAAATACAAAGGGCAGAGGGTATACTGCATCCTCTACCTGGTACAGTACCAGTGATGTGCTCTGATTTATGGTTCTTGCCTGCTCTGGACCCTACCCATCAGCCCATCTTTTGCCACCCCCAATTCCTTGCCCTATGCATGGTGTTTCAGCAACAGTGAATTGCTGTATGTCTCAGACAAGATTCACTGTCTCTTGCCTTAGGGTCTTTCTTTTGTCCAGAACTTCCTCCTACCATCTCCAATCTCCTTGCCTGAAAACTCCAATTTACCCCTCAAACCTCAATGTAGATGTTGCTTTCCCAGAAATCCTGTATTCTCCAAAGATTTAAATACCTGCCTAATTGTTCTCCTTTGTTCAAGGCACTTTTCACAGCACCCCATGATACTTAATTGTCTTCCCTTCTTGATCTCTCTTGTTAATAGTAATTCCTATGGAATTGTAAATCATCTTTATCTTTTAGTTCCTTTGCATGAATTAGGAGCACAATAAAAAATTGTGCAAATAAGTGACTGTGAATGAATGAGAAGCTATGAACAACCCTGTGCAAGGCTCATGCTGACCACCCAACCCAACTGAAATCCAACCCAGGAGTCAGCTGGTGTCAACCTACTGCCCAGGGGAGAACTTTCTGATCCATGCAGAGGGCACCTTTCAGCTTCAGCAAAACTGTTCATCCAGGGCTGCTGCAACAAAGGCTTACCCATCCAAGAAAGGGATCTGAGACAGACAACCAGTATGTGCCTTCACAGTGACCTCTGCCTGGATTTAGCACTGTAACAAGAGGAGAGGGAGAGAAACAGACCTCATCACTACAAGGGTATTAGGCTTCAAGGCAGCAAATTTTAGGGAATTAAGAAATCTAATCAGCCTGGTGCATAAAGAGGGAATATGCGAACTCATGGGTGTGGAAGAAAGCTGAAGTATCCTGAGGGAGATCCTAATTAAAACGCAGCCGATTACAATTCCTCTGAAAAAGGAAAATGAAAGGACTAAGAAACATCTGCTGTGGATTCATGAAGGACTGCTCAAGGATGCAGAATGTAAGAAAAAGAAGTTCTTGACAGCACAAAAGAGCCACAGAGTTTGTTTGTTCTCCACTGGGCAAAGCTGGTGGGGGATGGAACCTGGCAGCACAAAAGCAGCGGTTTAGGGTTGTGGTAGCTAACCGGGCAAAATAGGAAAGGCCAAGGTTTGGTGGACATGAAGAGGACTTGGGGCAAATCTCCCTGGGCAGGCACGAAAGACTGAATGACCACTGCACTTGGAGCTCTGTTCAGGTTGCCTGGCAACAAGGGAGCTTGGCCTGAGGGACCGCCCCCAATGTGAGGGGCTAGTCTGTCCTCTAGGGAGGCAGAGCTCCCCTAGATACCGTCCACCAGGGCTCAGACTGCTTGATATCCAAGTCGGAAATGTTTACTCCCTTCTTAAAAGCCACTGTCATGCTCGCTCCATATAAAGGCAGAGTAACAAGTGGGGCTCCTTCTTCCGTCTCTAGAGCCCAGACCCACAGGTTGTCCAGCTGTGTCCAGATGCAAGCACCTGTCATTGCACAACAGAGATTGAGGAACCCTGTGATCTTGGTGCCCTTCTCCCTGTGCTCGAGTGACTCTGGTGTTTGTCCCTGGTCTTATTCCTGATAAGTCTCTAAAGAGAAGCTCAGAACTGACCAAAGTAACTGCTCACCTGTCATAGAATTGATGAGCTGGAGAACTCAGGTCATAAAGCCCAAACACCCACGAATAGAGGAACATCAAAAAGTTGAAGCCCAGGTAAGATATGGGCAACTTTATATAACAGCCAGGTCAAAGTTTCTAAAAAATATTACATGAAATTCATGCTACTGATAAACGGAAGGGAGGTTGGTCACTGCCTAAGGGGAGCCCAGAAGCACCTTTGAGAGGCTGCAAGGATCGGCCTAGGTCCTGAAAGTGGAACTTCAAGGTGAATGGGAGACAGGAAAGCTCTCCAAGAAAGACATGGGCAGGACAAAACCCTGTGAAGGACCGCCTGGAGAGAGGGCCCTCTTAGATAGCACCCAGAGACTTGGATGGAGCTGTTCTCAATGGTGTTGTTATGCCTCCAAGTGTTCCAATAATCTCATGCTGTATTACAGACTATCTCAAAATGTAGTCACCTAAAACAAACACCACCATGTCATTGGTCAAGAATTCAGACAGGGCTCAGCCAGAAGATTCTTCTGCCCCACAGTATTCAGCTTGCGGCTGGGCTGGGCTAGGCTGGGCTTGCTGTCCTGAAGAAGTAAGTGGTCTAATTGTGGGGGCAGGTATGTATACTATCAAGGGAACTAAGGAACCAGAGAGCAAAGAGAAAGGTAGCCTACTTCAGAGGTTGGCAAACTAAGGCCAAATCCACTTTGTTACTGGTTTTGTAAATAAAGTATTTTTTGGAGCTCAGCCATGCTTATTTATTTACATTTTGTCTATGGCTGCTTTTGTACTATCATGGCTGAGTTGAGTAAATGCAGCAGTGACCATATGACCTGCAAAGGCTAAAATATTTCCTTTATAGAAAAAGTTCACTGACTCTGCAGCTACCACAGTAGGTGTGCCTAAATTCCAGGAACCATAAATTCAAATTTGAGGTCATTGTTTAGAATTGTCTTTTTATCATCTTTGGATACTGGCACTTCCTTCTGGTTTATTTCATATTCTGTCTTGAATTTTCTCTTCATTTTCAAATATATTTTTGCTTTCCTTATATTACGTATGTTTTATAATTTTTGTATTATATATCATTTCATTTGCCCAAAACATTCTACATATAGGTTTCCTTTTAGATCTTGCTTGTAAAGCACTTCTCTACTATGGGAAAAGTAGAGTATAAATCACTGTTACACAAGAAAACAACAGTAGGCAGAAAGTGGGAAAAGAACAAGGTTGAGACCAATCATGTGCTATGTTTTATGCATATTAGTCACTTAAATTCCACAATAACCTTATGAGATATTAAAAGTCCATTTTATAAAATCTAAGACTCAAAAACATCTTGCCCAATCAAGCTGAGTCTGTGAGTGGTAGAAGTGGAGTTCAATCACACATTTACCACTGAACCTGTCTACTGAGGTTTTATTGTTTTCTATTGCTGTATTTTCCTTGTCCACAGTTTATATTTGGCTCTTCCTCAGGTCTGTGAGCAGTTTTTCATGTTGTTATTATGTTACTAACTCTCTTCCTTTATCTCTTTGAATTTCGAACACCCCATCCTGGCTCCAAATTTGTTGGGCTGGTAAGAAAAATACAGCACACTGAGCTAGAATGACAGCTAAATTTCCCTGAATGTAGTTACCACCTGTATGGCATAGTATTGTTAAAGACTGTTTATGTTTTGGGATTTCTTGGAGTGTGACTCTGACATTTGGTATATTTGATGGCCGTTGTTGACATTCATCCAGCATGTAGTTTATGATATTTTACTAGAAGTTCATCTATTATGGCACCTGTTTCCTTGGTGTTTTCTACATGCCCTGACTTAGAGGAACACTCTATGAGTAATAAAGCATTTCTCTGTACAGAAAACTTGCATAATTTACCTGTTGTGGACCAAGTTGTTTGCACATTTCCTCATTTGGGATTCCTGAGCCACGTGGAAAATGTTACTTTGGATTCCATGCCTCCCCACACAGAATTAGAGCACCAGTTAGTGATGACTTTCTTTTCCACCAGTTAAGTCGATCATCAATTTTCCTTGCAACCATCTCAGGAGGAGGGAATAAGTTTATGTTGTATGTTTGTTTTTAATTTCTATGTCTGTTTCCTGTTATACTATTAATGAATTGAGATTTTTTTATATTATATGTTTTTACTACCAGTGTGAAACTTCTCTGCTGCAGAAATTCTATTCTTTTAGTGGTTATCCTGGACTTTTAAATGTGTCTGTTTAACTTTAAAGAAATCTAAAGCTTATCTTCTTGAACAAAAAGATCATAGAATGTTTTTCCTTTCAAAGAAATAAAAACAGAAGACTATCTTTAATTCTTATAAAATCTCATCATAAGGCATTTTACATTTCAAGACTGTTTAGATTCATCCGCAGTTATGTTTTTTTTCTTCATTATCCTTCCTTTAATCTCATGCCTTTTTTTTCAGTACTGGGGTTTGAACTCAGGGCCTTCACCTTCAGCCACTCCACCAGCCTTTTGTGATGGGTTTTTTTGAGATAGGGTCTCTAGGACTATTTTCCCAGGCTGGCTTTGAACCACAATCATCCTGATCCCTGCCTCCTGAGTAGCTAGGATTACAGATGTGAGCCACGGTGCCCAGCTCATTGCCCTTTTTGAGGGTCTTCTGTTTGAAGTATATACTTCATGAAGATCTCTAAGAATGAACTACTATTTTTTTGTATTTGTTTGAAAATGTGTTTCTTTCACCCTTGTTTTTGAAGGATGGTTTCTCTGAACACATATATTCTAGATTGACAATTATTTTCTTTTAGTACATTGTATTATTCCACAATTTCCCTGTTTCCATTTTTGCAGATGGGAGTCAGCTGTTGGTCTATATCTTCTTTGATAGTATTTTTTTTTCTTCCGGAATTCACCTGTAGTGAATTTAGTGGTTTTGAAAAATTTTCAGATAATGATCTTTTTAAATATGGCCTCCTTCTTTCTAGTCTTGTCTTTATCCTTTGGATAAAGGATTAATTGGTTGTTTGTTAGACCATTGTGTTAGTTTTGTTTGTCATGTAACAAATACCTGAGAGAACAACTTCAAAGAAGGAAAGATTTATTTTGGCTTATGGTTTTGAGAAGAGGGGCAGGGAACAAGATATAATCTCTGAAAGGTATGCTCCAGTGACTTGTTTCCTTCTGTCACCTCCCAATAATGACATCAAATTTTGAATCCATCAATTGATTAGCCTATTAATGGTGCAATCATTTTCCCAAAGCTTCACCTCTGAGCACTGCTTGTATGGGGCCCCAGCCTTCAGTACATGAGCCTTTTGTGGGGATACTTTATAGTCAAACCACCACAACCATCTTGTTCTAGCCTCTGTGACTGCTGGTATCTTTTTCATATTTTCTGTCTTCTGTCAACTTGAGTGTCATCTCACCAAGACTCTCGTCATTTAATTTTTTCTTAGTTTCTAATTTTTGTTGATTACTTCTCAAAGTTCCATTTGATTCTTTGTCAAATTTTCCTCATCAATTTTGATAGTTTTTTTATTTTTAGTGGGTGTATAGGAGAGGTGGGTTTGGGTTATATTTTCAATACCTATTTCATGTATTTAAATAGATTATTTTTACTAGCTTAATTTTCTATGTTAATTTTAACATTGCTTATTTTTGAAATCTATTTTTGGGGCTGGGGTTGTAGCTCAGCATTCATGAGGCCCTGGGTTCAGTCCTAGCACTGTGCTTTCACAGTCGGGGTTTTTGTTGTTATTCTTATATCTAACTTTAATCAAGGTGACTTGTGTCTACAAATTTTATAATTTGTTACTGTGAGTGGGTATTTCTTGGAATGTTGCTCCTCAGAGACCTGAGGTAAGTACATTCATCAAGATGATTTTACTTGCATTTTGCATTACTACAACACTAGAATACTTTCAACTATGTTTTTGGTTTGGAATAGTTTTTGGATTATACATCCCATGTGAATTCTGGACCAAAACTGTGTGCAGATGGGTTTATGGATAGATATTCTTGAGAAAGCTTCAATCTGCTTTACCCAGAGATAGGCAAACATTCCAAACTGCTTTCTGGAGACAAAGTTAATTGTTTTATTTTATTTTTCCTAAATCACTTATGACAATCCTGTCTTTATTTATAGGTTCCTGATTCAACTTTTTTCTCTGAGGAAGTCCTAGGTTTGGTCTACTGTTCCCTGAGTGCATGGATTGCTAAAACCTAAATTTTAGGACCCCCCCTGCCCCAAATTAGCAGCTAGTTCTAGGGAAAAGATAATTTTCTTTCTAGATGATATGATTTATCATTCCTAGCTTCTGGAGATTATTTTTATACTATATTCAGAGTTTTTATAAAGTCTGTACCAAGAAGGTTTCTCTGGTTATCAATTTTATCTGGAAAAAAAAGTCCTGGGTTATTTTTCTAACCCCTGCGTCACAGGTGGGAGAGCAACTCAGAGTGTGTGCTTTATGCAGACAGAACAATTCCCAGATCCTGCTTTAAGCAAGCCTGAGGCCTCAGTTTCTATTACCTGAGTGGTCATCAAAACCCCAGACCCAGCTGCTAAGCCTGTGTTTTGTTCTAATACCAATCAGTATATTCATCTCAGCCCTGTCTTTAAATTCACCCTTTGTGGAACCCTGGAATTATCCCTTACTGCTTTAAAATGCAAACACAATTAATTTTTGTTGTCATTACCTGTATCCAACAATTCCAAGTGAAAGGCAGTGAAACATAGTAGTGAAGAGAACAGGCTCTCAAACTGTGCTCCTAACTTCATTGATAAAGTTGGGATACTCACCATGCCTATGTCTTGGAGTTTCTGTGTGGATTCAGTACGTCAGTTTATGGAAAGCTCTCAGAACAGTCCTTAGAACATACCATGCTATGCGTTCACTACCATCAACAGGGTATACTTACACCAATAGAGTCTTCATGCTTTAGTTTGGGATTTTCAGTAGGCCAGCTCTCTCCAAGTCTGTACTCTTTCTAGTACACTGTGAGGTGTAATGAGCAGAGGGTTTAAGTTGGAAGATACGTGAGCCTTGGTCAGACAACAGACATCTGCTTTTTAAGTAGGGATACAAGTTAAAGGCTTTGTTGTTGAATAACAAGGCAAAGTTCTACTTCAAGTCACTGGGAGAACAAAAAGCTGGCTGGGTAGATTTTGAAGGTGATAAAAATTGGTCTCCAGGTTTATGGCAGGATGGATCTATTGGTAGCTGTTAATTGGGCCAAAAATCCAGCTTAAAGGGGAGGCAGAACCTGACATTCTCACACATGTATCTTCGTATTCTTGGTGAAGGAGAGTGCCTCATGTATCACAGTGGCTATATGCCCATCAAGTATTAAGCATGATTTCGACCCTTTTCTCTTTTGCTGAGGGTAGTTACAATTTTTACCATACTCAAATTCTTAAAATTAACTAGAATGCTGGCATAGTTACACAAAAGGCCCTGTGAAATTCACCTGGGTGTGAAAAAGAATTCTGCTTCTTAGTTTCCTCTTATCTACCATTCAGGAAATATATATGAAGATGTGTTGAACAACAAGATATCCAGTTGGGAGATGATCTGTTATTGAGTGACACCAGGGAGGTGTTGGGTAATGAGCTATTTTAAACTTTATTAATTAGCTTGAAGTGGGATTCAGAAGTGCTGTAGAGACTTGCAGGAGAGAGTAAATGCCTTGGAGGAGGAGGAAGAGGAGGAGGAATGGAATCGATGGATGGGGTTAACAGTAAGATCGGGAGGGGAAGTGAGGCAGCTATGTCAACATGTGGTACTTTATGGAAGAGCACTAAATGAAATGAAGTCTTGTTCTCAAAGACATCTCATCTAATAGCTCGTTCAGGTCTCTGAACAGACTCCATGTGAAACCCCCACCATGTTGCCTGCCATGGTACCTGCCACACTCACACTCAAAGCAGCATCTCCAGTGTTGAAGGGAAACATCTCTGGAGCCATGCATACTCAGTTTAAATCACAGTTCCATCAGGTTTTGGGAATATAATTTTGGATCAACTATGACCTCTTTGATCTCATCTATTCAGTGATGATGATTAGGGCCAAATGAGGCTGAGGAGAATAAGGAGCCTGGGGTACAAAATTTAAGGAGGCATTCACTTTAGATCAGGTCATTGCAAGCACCCTACTTGTATATCTCTAAGAATGAGGACTTCCTAAAATTAACCCTAGATATCCCACTTGCTTCACCTTGGTGCCCCAGTCCCAGCCAGGACTTGGTCATGGTCCTATCTGCCTCAAAGAATTGAGATAAGAATAAAATAAAATCACACAGAGAAAGTCATTAGCAGAGTTCCTGATGCAAGGGACCTGTGAATGATCACACACTTTGCTTTTGTATCCCTCCCCTCCCTATCCCCAGGATGTGACAGTCTCTCCAGGAAATGGGGAGGGGACCTAAGGAGTTTTTTTTAAAGTTTCATGTCTTTTCAAGAGAAAGAAGCATCCTGTGAGTAAGAATAGATACCTGTCTTTCTGAAAGCAAAGAGGAAAATAGGCTTATACCCTGGATCCTTGTAAATAATAATGTACATTGTTGTGTGTAGAAATGAGATGCTGTTTTGTATATTTTTAAATAGTAGCAACTCACTGTGGCAAGCACCAGTTGCTCTAGCTCAGTAGCTAACCCTTTTCCTCCTATCTCTTTTGACACAGACTTCCTCTCACAGTCCAAGTTCTTTCTTGACTCCTTTGCAGCTATGTCAAGAACATAGAAATTATCCACACCAAAAGGACCTGAGAGGTGGTTTTAGGGTGTTACTGGGGAGAATTTTACTTCCTAATAGATAGACACACAGGATACATCCATATCACATAACTCATCAGTGATTCTGATTTATATTTGTTAGCCACAGCATCTATAATTATCAGATATGTCACTGCTATGGTTTGAATATAGTTTGTCCCTAAGCTCTCCCAAAATTCATGCAGGAATTTAATCTCCAAGATCAAATGCCAATGATATTAAGAAGGTAGAAAGTTGATCTGATGTTTAGAGGTGGATCTTTTGCAAAGTGATTAGATTTTGATAAAGTCATTAGAGTGGAAATCCCATGATTGAGTCCTGGTGGCTTGATAAGAAAAGAGATACAGACCAGACAGATGCAGACATGCATGCGCTCATCTCTTGCCATGTGATATGATGTAATGTGTGGCCTCAGAACTCTGCCAGCAAGAAGGAGATCATCAGAACAAACCTGATGCCAGCACCATGCCTTTGGTCCTCCAAAGCTATGAGCTAAATAAACCTCTTTTCTTTATAAAGTTAGCCTGCCTCAGGAATTTTGGTATACAATGAAAAATGGACTAATATAGTCACTGTGAATGCTTGGAGTGTTATAATATCTGATTTGGAAGACATTTAATTTAGTATTTTATTTTACTATTCTGTTGGTTCCATTTTATTCTATTTTATTGACACAGGATTTTGCTCAGACTGGGCTTGAAATCCTCCCACTTTGTCTCTGGAGTAGCTGGAGTTAGAGGAGTATACCACCACATCTAATCTAGAAGCCAATTTAGAAATCAAGCATTAGAACCTAGGAAGCAAAATTGACTGGGAACTTCCTTTTCTTTAAATTTTTTGTTTGTTTTATTTCCAACACAGTTCTTGAATTCTTTAAAAATAGAACTTTGTCCTACCAGCCCCAGTGAAGATGGTATGAGTTTGTTTGGCCATTGGTTAGTAGCATTGTGGTACCTATAGGAGACTAACCAGGTCTGGAGCTACCAGGTAAGATGAAGTGGAAACCAAGAAGCAAGTGGCTGGGTCCAACTCTACTTCCCCTTGGTCTATCTCTTTATCGTCTCTGAACTGAGGTTGGTGCCATTCCTCCCAACTGGAGCCTGGCCGTTGGCTGTCAGGAAGCATAGGTGGATGGCTCTTGGCAACAACATGGGGCTGGCACTGGGGAGCTCACCTGCAGGAGAACTTTCTGGAATCAATCATGGGACTGCAAAGTGGCTACATGAGCGTGATGCACATTAAAATGACAGTGCCTTCCTTTGGGGTGCTAAGGGGAGTTGAGAGAGAGTAACAAAGCCTGAGCTAAGTGAGGTCAATGACGAGGTGAAAAGGAAGAGGGGATCTTGGAACTGAAAACCAAGAAAAATCAAATGTATTTAATCTAGGAAGAAGTACTGGAGCTTGTCACATTTAGTGTGCTCCAAGCCAAGTCATACTTTAGAGGTAGGTAAACCTTTTCTGTAGCAGGCTCATTGACAAAATTTTTTGCTTTGTGGGCCATCAGCCTCTGTTGCAACCACTCAGCTTTGCTACTGAAGTGTAAAAGCAAACATAGACTGTCAGAGCCAGCAGTGGGACCGTGCCTGTGTGATTTGGCATCTGGCCTTGTGAGAAAGCTCCAAGGAACTGAGGCAAAGGTCTCAGAACCAAACGTCCAGAAAAATATCAGTGCTCAAGGCTCTCCAGATGGCTTGATGTCCTTCAGATGTAAATAAGAAGGTTATGCTAACTGTGTGCTTCTCCTGCCTCTGTTCTCTTTTAAAAAGAGACACAACAAAGAGTTAATTTTAACTGTGCTTCCTTGTACTAATGTAACCTTGACACATAATAATTGGCATGCTTTTTCTGACCAAATGCTCTCTGTGAAAAAGGAGTTTATAAAAGGCAGAAATGATCTTCATTAAAGTGGCTATTGAGCACAACTCGATAGTCCCCCCATCTTTTTTGGCTCCAGTCACCCAGGTCCAGCTGATAAACAGCAACAATATACAATATATAAATGAATGGACATGACTGTTTCCAATAAAACTTTATTAACAAAAATAGATGGCAGGCTGAATTGGCCTGCAGAGTGTTATTTGCCAATGCATACCCTAGAGTCCTGAGAAGACAGAGGCACCATCTCTTCTCTGCCTGGCACTGTCCAAATCCTGGAACTATAAGGAAGAAAAAGATCCACTTACTTTTTTCTAGGACTTTTCCATTTCTCCTGCTTCCCCTCTTGCCTTTTCACTATCATCACTAGCCCTCTTCATTGAGCATCTTCTAAAGGTCAGACCCTATTCTAGGACTTCCTTGGAATGATCTTTAAACTTCAAATAGTCCCACAATATAGGTAATATTATCTTCATTTTACTGATTAAGGAAATTGGAGTTCAACTTGTCTAAAACTCTGGAGCACAGAGGTGTTGCAACTGGAATGTAAACCTGAGTTTCTTATTAAAGCAATGTTATTGCTTTAATGACTGTTATTCTAACAGTCATTGTGGATTCAGAAGAAATTCAAACACAGGCTGCCTGGAAGTGAATACTGACTCTGCAAATTGGGGCAAGTTATTTAACTTCTTTGTGTTTCATTTTCTTCATCCTTGAAATGGGGAGAATTTGAGTACTTAGGTCATAGTTATGTGATGATTAAATTAATGTGAGTAAATCTCCTAAACAACCTACAATGCACAGTATAGCTCTCTCACTCTAATAGCACTGCTCTGTAGATGTGGTGATGAAGTTCAGTGAAAGGTAGCTGCCTTTCTAGCTTTCAGTACATTTTACCCAGCTTTCTGATATGTCTGGAGCCAAAGACACACTGGAGATGGGTTTTTAAACTTATGTTTGTTTAAAACATTCGAAGAGATAAAGAGAATCAGTAATATAACAACAGTATGAAAAAATTACTCACAGATCTGAGGAAGAACCAAATACAAATTGTGTAAAAGGAAAATGCAGTAATGGAAAATAATAAAATAGATAGGTTCAGTGGTAAATGTGTGACTAAACTTCACTTCTAACACTCATGACTAACCTTGGTTGGAAAGGTTGCTTGATTTTTCTGAGTTCCAGTTTTTCACATTTATAAAATGGCCTTTTAAGTTACTATCTCATAAGATTATTGTGGAATTTAAGTGAATAATATACATAAAATCTAACACAATTGGTCTTAATCTTGATCCTTTTCCACATTTCTGTCTAGTGTTTTCCTCGTGTAGTAGTTATTTTATACTTGACTTTTCTAGATGATAAGATCTTTATAAGAAAGATTTAATAGCAAATGGAAGGTGCAGGATAAATGAAGTTTTATACACTACAAATGACACAAAGCATAATATAAAAATAAAACAATATAAGGAACACTCCATGCAATAGCATGAAGTGCAGAAACACCACTGCAATATTTTGAAAGTGAGGAGGAGCATGTGGACCATGGAGTAACATGTTTGTTCTCAGCGAATTCTTTAGGGATAAAGATAGGATAAGTCCCTTTATCTACAGGATGCGTGTTATGAGCTCCTGTTCCCCCTTTGCATTGCCACAAGAGCAACTCTGAGTGAGCAGTGCCATCCAGATGGTGAGAACCACATGTGCACAAAGCTTAGAAGTAGGAAGGAGCAGACAGCAGAACTTTGCTTTGGGACAGTATTATCCTGATCCACTTGATTTGGATGTTTTCTCAGAAAAGAGGAGTCAAAGCAGCAAGTGAGGGAAGTGGAAGGGGTCCCTGGCGGGAAAATCAGAAGTGGTGGAAGAGGCAACAGGGAGCCAGACTTGGTGACTGAGCAGAGGACTGATATCTGGCTGTAAGGACCCCAGGAGGATCTGTGTGGGAAGAGGCTGGTATCCAGTAGATCAGCGGGCAGGTCCACACATATGGAAAGCCTGAGGCTCTAGATAAGATGTACAGGGCGGGGAGCAGGAGACTTTCAGACACTGGTGGGTGGCCTCTGTGGAGCTTACCTATAGCATATGCTCTGCCTTCAATCAGAGCCAAATAAAAGTTAGTGACCTCTGAGCATGTACACAAATGTTCATCTGCCTGGCCCCAGGTGGGTTGGTGCCTGCTAATGGATTTCTGGAGGACTGTTAAAGACCATTAAAAAGCAGTTTTTGCAAAGCCAGCATTTTAAAGTAGTTGTCAGGGTGAGCTCTGGCTGCTCAGTGTTAATCAGTCCTGTGATGAGTTTCCACACAGCAAACAGAGGGAGAGCGTGGTAATCCCTTAGGTCCCATGGACAGTGCAGGGTGCTTTGAAGTCAATTCCATTCATTTATGTCCACTTGAGTCACAAGATGTTGTTTGATGTCCTCTTCATTCCTAGAATGATGCTAATCATTAGAAAACAATACTGATAGTAATAAGAGTAATAATCACAACAGTAGAAACTTATTGATCATGTACTGTGTCTTAGAAATTGACAAGAATTTCACATAAATATTCTCTTTGGTTCTGTAACTTAGCTCCAGAGTACTATTAAGCCAATTTTGAGATGAAGAAAACAAAATTCGGGTCCTTAGGAGCTCACTGTGTAATGGGCCAAATGCTTTAATGAATGTCATGTCATCTGAGAAAATTGGGAAGATAATGGTGATTGCTAACATTTAGTACAGACTCTCAATGTGCCAGGTACTGTTGTTCAACATTCTTTCCAGAAAAAATAAAAATCTCATTTACTTCTCATGAAACTCTGTAAAGTAGCTACTCAAGTCCCCATTTTCCAGATAGGAAAAGTGAGGCATTAAAACTCAAAGGAAAAGCAGGATGCAAATTCAGATAGCAAGTCATTTAACCTAACCAACACTCATTTTATTCATATATATAATAGGCTTAACAAAACTATCTAAGAGGGTTGTTATGGATTCAGCAATCTGATCCACAGAACATTCAGCAGAATGCATGGGATATTTCACATGCATCATAGCAGCTTTGCTTGGTCTGTTATGTTCACTCCTTTACACTCAGAGCCTAAAACATTGTCTGGTACAAAATGGGCCATCAGCAAGTAATTGTCACATATATTTAAAAATATCAATTATTGAGATTCCAAGATGGCGGCTAGAGGGAGGAAGCAGAAAGCGAGCCCCCTATAGTGAAATCTTGGAGAGATGCTGGAGACACACCTTGCAGGCAAAACCACTGAGAAGAGGCAAAACTTTGACCCCTCCACACCTCCAGCCAGCACAGAGCATCTCCACTTCACATTAAATGGAGAAACCAGGAGGGCCCCCAGGCTGCCAGTTGCCCACGCCCAGATGGCTTGGGAAGACGTGGACCAGGTGAGCTTTGCAGTACCACAGTACTCCCACAGACAACCCTGGGCCAGAGCAGCATAGCCCCCTGGACAGACCGACCTCCACCTGGGGAAAAAAAGAGAAACTGAGTAATAAGCAATAAGAACAATAAAGACACACGGGAAAGAGGGTGGGGTGCACTGAGCGCCAAAGATTGGGGTAAGGGAATCCTTCCCGGAACTGTCAATAAACAAGCCAGGCGGGCTGGAGAGGCACCGGTGGGAGCGAGGGCACGTGCCCAGCAACCAGGAGTGGGAAAGCTTGTGAGAGTGAAGGAGGGAGGAAAACTCCACAGGAGAGGATGGAAGACCCACTTCCCATGTGAGCTGTAAACAAACACCCAGGCCTGAGAAAGCAGGTGCAATGTCACCTCCCCCAGTGTGCTTGGAAAGGGGAAAACTTGTAGCAGAGGCTCACACACAGGAGAACTCTGAGTAAACATAGCCTGCGGGGCCAGGTGAGTGTTAAGCTCACCACTGAGATCTGCATAAATAATGCCTCCAGCAACTGCAGGCTGACATGATCCTATACCTTAAAGACCCAAAAAACTACTCAGAAGCTCCTAGACACCATCAATAGCTACAGCAAGATAGCAGGATATAAAAATCAACATAGAAAAATCATTAGCATTTCTATCACTAACAATGAGCAAACTGAAAAAGAATGTATGAAAACAATTCCATTTACAATAGCCTCAAAAAAAAAATCAAATACCTAGGTGTAAACCTAACAAAAGATGTGAATGACCTCTACCAGGAAAACTATAAAATTCTGAAGAAACAGATTGAGGAAGACTATAGAAAGTGGAGAGATCTCCCATGCTCATGGATTGGTAGAATCAACATAGTAAAAATGTTGATACTCCCAAAAGTAATCTACATGTTTAATGCAATTCCCATCAAAATTCCAATGACATTGAGAAAGTTCTTACCTATACCTACTAACTCCAGAGTATTTCCTGCTCTTTCCTGTATCAACTTAAGAGTTTGTGGTCTGATATTAAGATCCTTGATCCATTTTGAGTTAATCTTGGTATAGGGTGATATACATGGATCTAGTTTCAGTTTTTTGCAGACTGCTAACCAGTTTTCCCAGCAGTTTTTGTTGAAGAGGCTGCTATTTCTCCATCGTATAGTTTTAGCTCCTTTGTCAAAGATAAGTTGCTCATAGTTGTGTGGCTTCATATCTGGATCCTCTATTCTGTTCCACTGGTCTTCATGTCTGTTTTTGTGCCAGTACCATGCTGTTTTTATTGTTATTGCTTTGTAATATAGTTTGAAGTCAGGTATTGTGATACCTCCTGCATTGTTCTTTTGACTGAGTATTGCCTTGGCTATTCGTGGTCTCTTGTGTTTCCATATAAATTTAACAGTAGATTTTTCAATCTCTTTAATGAATGTCATTGGAATTTTGATGGGAATTGCATTAAACATGTAGATTACTTTGGGGAGTATCGACATTTTTACTATGTTGATTCTACTAATCCATGAGCATGGGAGATCTCTCCACTTTCTATAGTCTTCCTCAATCTCTTTCTTCAGAAGTGTATAGTTTTCCTTGTAGAGGTCTTTCACATCTTTTGTTAGGTTTACACCTAGGTATTTGATTTTTTTTGAGGCTATTGTAAATGGAATTGTTTTCATACATTCTTTTTCCGTTTGCTCATTGTTAGTGTATAGAAATGCTAATGATTTTTCTATGTTGATTTTATATCCTGCTACCTTGCTATAGCTATTGATGATGTCTAGAAGCTTCTGAGTAGAGTTTTTTGGGTCTTTAAGGTATAGGATCATGTCGTCTGCAAATAGGAATATTTTGACAGTTTCTTTACCTATTTGTATTACTTTTATTCCTTCTTCTTGCCTAATTGCTCTGGCTAGGAATTCCAGTACTATGTTGAATAGCAGTGGAGATAGTGGGCATCCTTGTCTGGTTCCTGATTTTAGAGGGAATGGTTTTAATTTTTCTCCGTTAAGTATAATGCTGGCTGTAGGTTTGTCATATATAGCTTTTATAATGTTAAGGAGCTTTCCTTCTATTCCTAGTTTTCTTAGAGCTTTTATCATGAAATGATGTTGGATCTTATCAAAGGCTTTTTCTGCATCTATTGAGATGATCAAGTGGTTTTTGTCTTTGCTTCTGTTAATGTGATTTATTACGTTTATTGATTTTCGTATGTTGAACCACCCCTGCATCCCTGGGATGAAGCCTACCTGGTCGTGGTGAATAATCGTTTTGATGTGTTGCTGAATTCGATTTGCCATTATTTTGTTGAGGATTTTTGCATCAATGTTCATTAAGGAGATTGGCCTGTAGTTCTCCTTTTTGGAGGTGTCTTTGCCTGGTTTTGGGATAAGTGTAATACTGGCTTCATAAAATGTGTTAGGCAGTTTTCCTTCCCTTTCTATTTCATGGAACAGTTTAAGGAGGGTTGGTATCAGTTCTTCTTTAAAGGTCTGATAGAATTCAGCAGAGAATCCATCAGGTCCTGGACTTTTCTTTTTGGGGAGACTCTTGATTGCTGCTTCAATTTCATTTTGTGTTATAGGTCTATTCAGGTGATTAATTTCCTCTTGGTTCAGTTTTGGATGATCATATGTATCTAGAAATCTGTCCATTTCTTTTAGATTTTCAAATTTATTTGAATATAGGTTCTCAAAGTAGTCTCTGATGATTTCCTGGACTTCCATGGTGTTTGTTGTTATCTCCCCTTTTGCATTCCTAATTCTACTAATTTGGGTTTTTTCTCTCCTCATTTTAGTCAAGTTTGCCAGGGGTCTATCGATCTTGTTTATTTTTTCAAAGAACCAACTTTTTGTTTCATTAATTCTTTGTATGGTTTTTTTGGTTTCTATTTCATTGATTTCAGCTCTTATTTTTATTATTTCTCTCCTTCTATTTGTTTTGGGATTTGCTTGTTCTTGTTTTTCTAGGAGTTTGAGATGTATCATTAGGTCACTGATTTGGGATCTTTCAATCTTTTTAATATATGCACTCATGGCTATAAACTTTCCTCTCAAGACTGCCTTAGCTGTGTCCCATAGGTTCCGGTAGGTTGTGTTTTCATTTTCATTGACTTCTAGGAACTTTTTAATTTCCTCTTTTAATGCATCCATGATCCATTCTTCATTAAGTAATGAGTTATTTAGTTTCCAGCTGTTTGCATGTTTTTTGTCTTTACTTTTGTTGTTGAGTTCTAGTTTTACTGCATTGTGGTCAGATAGTATGCATGGTATTATTTCTATTTTCTTATATTTGCTGAGGCTTGCTTTGTGCCCTAGGATATGATCTATTTTGGAGAAGGTTCCATGGGCTGCTGAGAAGAATGTATATTGTGTAGAGGTTGGATGAAATGTTCTGTAGACATCTACTAGGTCCACTTGATCTATTGCATATTTTAGATCTTGGATTTCTTTATTGAGTTTTTGTTTGGATGACCTATCTATTGATGATAATGGAGTGTTAAAGTCTCCCACAACCACTGTGTTGGCATTTATATATGCTTTTAGGTCTTTCAGGGTATGTTTGATGAAATTGGGTGCGTTGACATTTGGTGCGTACAGATTGATGATTATTATTTCCTTTTGGTCTATTTCCCCTTTTATTAGTATGGAATGTCCTTCTTTATCTCATTTGATCAATGTAGGTTTGAAGTCTACTTTGTCAGAGATGAGTATTGCTACTCCTGCTTGTTTTCGGGGGCCATTGGCTTGGTAAATCTTCTTCCAGCCTTTCATCCTAAGCATATGCTTATTTCTGTCGGTGAGATGAGTCTCCTGTAAGCAACAAATTGTTGGATCTTCTTTTTTAATCCATTTTGTCAAACGGTGTCTTTTGATGGGTGAATTAAGTCCATTAACATTAAGTGTTAGTACTGATAGGTATGTGGTGATTCCTGCCATTTAGTTATCTTAGTTGTTTGAAGGTTTGATTGTGTGTACCTAACTTGATGTTACTCTCTACTGTCTTGCTTTTTCTTATCCTGTGGTTTGGTGCTGTCTGCCTTTTCATGGTTAAGTTGGGTGTCACTTTTTGTGTGCAGGATCCATTGCAGAATCTTTTGTAATGGTGGCTTTGTGGTCACATATTGTTTTAGTTTCTGCTTATCATGGAAGACTTTTATTGCTCCATCTATTTTGAATGATAGCTTTGCTGGGTAGAGTATCCTGGGGTTGAAGTTATTTTCATTCAGTGCCCAGAAGATCTCACCCCACGCTCTTCTTGCTTTTAATGTTTCTGTTGAGAAGTCTGCTGTGATTTTGATGGGTTTACCTTTGTATGTTCCTTGTTTTTTCTCTCTTACAGCCTTCAATATTCTTTCCTTAGTTTCTGAACTTGTTGTTTTAATGATGATATGTCGTGGAGTAGTTCTATTTTGATCTGGTCTGTTTGGTGTCCTGGAGGCCTCTTGCATTTGTATGGGAATATCTTTCTCTAGATTTGGGAAATTTTCCATTATTATTTTGTTGAATATATTATGCATTCCCTTCGCTTGCACCTCTTCTCCTTCTTCGATGCCCATGATTCTCAAGTTTGGTCTTTTGATGGAGTAAGTGAGTTCTTGCATTTTCTTTTCACAGGTCTTGAGTTGTTTAATTAATAGTTCTTTGGTTTTTCCTTTAATTACCATTTCATCTTCAAGTTCTGAGATTCTGTCTTCTGTTTGTTCTATTCTGCTGGATTGGCCTTCCGTTTTGTTTTGCAGTTCTGTTTCGTTCTTTTTTCTGAGGTTTTCCATATCCTGGCTGTTTTCTTCTTTATTGTTGTCTATTTTTGTCCTGAGTTCATTTATCCATTTATTCATTGTGTTCTCTCTTTCACTTTGGTGTTTATACAGTGCTTCTATGGTTTCCTTTATTTCTTCTTTTGCTTTTTCAAATTCTCTATTTTTATTGTCTTGGAATTTCTTGAGTGTCTCCTGTACATTTTGGTTGACCCTATCCAGTATCATCTCTATAAAATTCTCATTGAGTACTTGTAGTATATCTTCTTTTAAATTATTCTTGTGGGCTTCATTGGGTCCTTTGGCATAGTTTATCTTCATTTTGTTGGAGTCTGGATCTGAGTTTCTGTTCTCTTCATTCCCCTCTGGTTCCTGTACTAATTTTTTGCTGTGGGGAAACTGGTTTCCTTGTTTTTTCTGTCTTCCTGTCATTGTCCTTGGTGTTGTTACTGTCCCTGTACTGTGTGTAATTAAGTATTTTCTAGCTTGTAATAATAACAATGGTAATATTGAGAATGGAAGAGTGAGCTGAGATGGAAAGCAAGAAGTTAAAGAAAAGGGGAAAACAAATATACAGACAAGAGGGAGAAAGCAGAACAAGGTATCAGACAAGAGAGTTTCAAAGGTATAAACAGGGAGTGTTAGTGTACTAATCGACAGTAAGCTGAACAGACAATAGAGAGACAGAGAGAGGATTGAAAATCAAAGATAAAAAAATAAAAAATTAGTATATGAAAGTAATATCTGTATATAAAAATGAATTAAAATAAAATGGAAAATAGAAAATTAAAAAAAAAAAAAGGAAAAACCAAAAAACTTCCAAGTTTATATGCAATGCAATTTCAGTCTTAATAATTTGGATGTCTGTCTCAATCTCCAGTCCTGGAGTTGGTGCCTCAGATGTTGTTCTGTAGTTGTCTCATCAAAGGGGATGCATAAAGTAGAACAAAACTACACTCACACACACACAGAAGAAAAAAAAAAAACCCCACCAAGTGTCCCCAGTTCAAATGCAATATAGTTTCAGTAAGTTTTTCATCTTGCAGGTGCAATTCGGTTGTTCTCTCATCAAAGGTAGGGAGAAAAAGAAAAAAAAGCATCTGGAGGCAGTTCTGAGAGTGGTATCTGCAACTGTGGCTTGCCTGCCTGCTGCTCTCAGCCTGTAGCTGGCGGCGTTATTTATGCAGATCTCTGGGGTGAGCTAGCACTCACCTGGTCCCACAGGCTTTGTTTGCTCAGAGTTCTCCTGTGCGGGGGGCCTCTGCTACAGGCTTTCCCCTTTCCAAGCACTGGGAAAGGTGACACTGCCCCGCGTTGTTAGGCCTGCGTGTTTATCTACAGTTCATGTTGGAGGTGGGTCTTCCCCCCTCTCCTCTGAAGTTTTCCTCCCACTGCCACTTTCAGAAGCTTTCCTGCTCCTGCTTACTGGGCGGTGCTGCTGCTCCTGCCGGCCGCCATGTTTGTTTACAGTTCACGTGGGAAGTGGGTCTTTCCTCCTCCACTCTAATCAATAGCTATAGCAAGGTATCAGGATATAAAATCAACATAGAAAAATCATTAGCATTTCTATACATTAACAATGAGCAAACTGAAAAAGAATGTATGAAAACAATTCCATTTACAATAGCCTCAAAAAAATCAAATACCTAGGTGTAAATCTAACAAAAGATGTGAATGACCTCTACAAGGAAACCTATAAACTTCTGAAGAAAGAGATTGAGGAAGACTATAGAAAGTGGAGAGATCTCCCATGCTCATGGATTGGTAGAATCAACATAGTAAAAATGTCTATACTCCCAAAAGTAATCTACATGTTTAATGCAATTCCCATCAAAATTCCAATGACATTCATTAAAGAGATTGAAACATCTACCGTTAAATTTATATGGAAACACAAGAGCCCTAACATCCCACTGTCATCAGTAAATAGGTCATCCAGACAAAAGATCAACAATGAAACTTCAGAGCTACTCCACACATTAGACCAAACAGACATGGTTTATATCTATAGAGTATTTCACCCAATAACTAGGCAATACCCATTCTTTTCTGTGGCTCATGGAACTTTCTCCAAATAGATCATATTTTAGGACATAAAGCAAGTCTCAACAAATTCAAGAAAATCAAAATAACTCCTTGTATCATATCAGATTACAAAAAAATAAAACCAGACCTCAACAACAAAAGAAACCCCAGAAAATATTCAAACACATGGAGACTGAACAACACACTGCTGAAAAAACAATGGGTGACCAAAGTAATAAAGGAAGAAATCAGAAATTTCCTATAATCCAATGAAAATGAAAATACCAGAATCTGTGGGGCACAGCAAAGACTGTGCTAAGAGAAAAGTTTCTAGCTATAAATGTCTGCATTTAAAAAACAGAGACCACTCAAATAAGCAATCTAAAGATGCACCTTAAGCTCCTAGAAAGGCAAGAACAAACCTAACCCACAATCAACAGATGGAGAGAAATAATAAAGATCAGGGCCAAAATAAATGAGATCTAAACCAAACAAACTATACAAAGAATCAATGAAGTAAAAAGTTGGTTCTTTGTAAAAGATGAACAAGATCAACAAACCCTTAGCCAACATGACAAAATGGAGGAGGGAAAAAACCCAAATTTATAAAATCAGAGATGAAAAACACAACATGACCACAAATACCAACAAAATCCAGAGAATCATTATGAGTACTTTAAGAACTTATACTCAAGTAAACAGCAAACTCTAGATTAAATGGATAAATTCCAAAATTTCAACCAAAATTCAATGAAGATATTAACCACCTAAATAGTCCTACTGTATGCAGTGAAATTGAAGAAGAAATAAAGAGTCTCCCTACAAAGAAGTGTCCAGGACCTGATGGACTCACAGCTGAATTTTACCAAACTTTTAATGAAGAACAAAACCAATACTCCTCAGACTTTTTTAGGAAATAGAAAGGGAAGAAACACTACCAAACCCATTCTATGAAGCCAGGATTATACTCATTCTGAAATCCAATAAAGACGTAACCAGAAAAGAGAATTATAGACCAATATCTTTTATGAATACAGATTCTCAACAAACTACTGCCAAACAGAATTCAACAACACGTCAAAAAGATCATACAATCAGGGATGTAAGGATGGTTCAACATATGTAAATCTATAAACATAATACAACATATAAACAGAAGCAAGGACAAAAACCACATGATCCTCTCAATAGATGAAGAAGCCTTCGACAAAATACAGCACCCTTTCTTGAAAAAAGTTCTGAAGAAACTAGGAACAGAAGAAATAATAAACTTAGAGAAAACATCATACTAAATAGAGAATAACTGAAACCACTCCCTTTAAAGACAGGAAAGAGATAGGGCTGTCTGTTTTCTTCACTCCTACTCAATATAGCTTTGGAATTACTAGTGAGACTAATAAAATAAGAGCAAAAAATAAAAGTAATTCATATAGGGGAGGAAGAAGTCAAACTATCCCTATTTGCAAATGACATGATCCTACACCTAAGAGACCCCCCAAAACTCTACCAAAAAACTACCAGAAATCATAAACTCTTGGCAAAGTAGCAGGACACAAAATTAACATACAGAAATCAGTAGTTTTTCTATATACCAACAATGCACAGACTGAGAAAGAAATCAGGGAAACAATCCCATTTACAATAGCCTCAAAAACAATAAAGTACCTTGGAATAAATTTAACCAAAGAAACCAAAGACCTTTTGAATGAAAACTATAAACCACTAAAGAGAGAAAATGAAGAAGACATCAGAAGATAGAAGATATTCTACTGCTCATAGATCAGTAGAATAAACATTGTGAAAATGCCCTACTATCAAAAGCAGTCTACATGTTCAATGCAATTCTTATCAAAATTCCAGCTAGATTCTTCACAGAAAATAGAAAAAACAATCGTGAAGTGTATATGAAAACACAAAAGACCTCTAATACCCAAAGCAATTCTGAGCAAAAAGTCCTATGTTGGAGGCATCACAATACCTGACTTCAAACTATACTACAGAGCCATAACAATTAAAACAGCATGGTATTGGCACAAAAAACAGACAGGAAGACCAATGGGTCAGAATAGAAAATCCAACATAAACCCACACATCTATAGCCAATTGATCTCTGACAAAGGAGCCAAAAACACACAATGGAGAAAAAACAGCCTCTTCAACAAATGCTGCTAGGAAATCTGGATATCCACATATAGAAGAATGAAACTAGATCCCCGTCTTTCACCCTGCACCAAAATCAAGTCAAAGTGGATCAAAGACCTTAATATAAAGCCTGAAATTTTGAAACAACTCCAAGAAGCAGTAGGAAATACAGTGGAACAAATAGGTATAGGGAAAAACTTCCTAAATAGAACTCAAAAGGCTCAGCATCTAAGAGCAACAATGAATAAATGGGACTGCATCAAACTAAAGAGCTTCTGCACAGCAAAGGAAACAGTCACCACACTCAAGAGATGGCCCACAGAATGGGAGAAAATCTTTGCCAGCTACTCATCTGATAAGGGACTAATAACCAGAATCTATAAGAAACTCAAAAAATTCAGCCCCCAAAGAACCAACATCCCAATAAATAATGGGCACGTGAATTAAACAGGGAATTCTCAAAGGAAGAGGTACAAATGACCAGTAAATACACGAAGAAATGTTCAACTTCCCTGGTTATAAAAGAGATGCAAATCGAAACACTTAGATTTCATCTCACCCCAGTTAGAATGGCCATAATCAAGGGTAATAACAACAAATGCTGGTGAGGATGTGGTAAAACAGGAATCCTTATACACTGCTGGTAGGAATGCAAATTAGTACAACCACTATGGAAAGCAGTATGGAGATTCCTCAAAAAACTAGAGCTAGAACTGCCATATGATCCAGTGATACTGCTCTTGGGCATCTACCCAAAAAAACATAAAACAGGACACAGTAGAGACATGTATACTGATGTTCATCACAGCACTATTCACAATAGCCAAGCTTTGGAAACAATCCAAATGCCCCACAACAAATGAGTGGGTCATGAAATTGTGGCATATATACACAATGAAGTATTACTCAGCCACAAGGAGTAATGACATGGGGTTTGAAGGTAAATGGATGCAATTGGAGGACATCATACTAAGTGAAGTTAGCCTGGATCAGAAACACAAAAGACACATGTTTTCTCTCCTACGTGGAAGATAGCTACAAAGATAAACATATACACAAAGACAAGCATGATCATATACAAACTTAGATGTAGAACATGTTTGTAACAGTGAAAATCCTCTATGGAATTTGGGGAAAGAGGGAAAAGAAAAGACAATGGTAAAGCATTAATAATATCACATAATGTAAGATGTGAAGATAAAGAATATAAGAATGTGTATTGAAAACTGTTGAAAAATGGGGGTAGGAGGTAAAAGGAGAGTATTTGAAGGGATTGAACAGACCAAAGTAAAGCACACCCACAGGGGCATACATTGAGACATCCCTTTGAACTTGAACTTAAATATTAATAATGAAAAAATAGGCACAGTGTGTGCAGGGGGAGTACTAGTAGGAGGGAGAGGGTAAAGGAAGGAGATTAAGGTGATGGTATGTGGTTGATGGATTTCATATACCTATATGAAAAAGAACTAAAAACCTTCTTGCAATTGTTTTAAGTTGCGGGGAAGCACTAAGGGGGAGAGGCCATGGGGGCAATGTAAATAATGTACAAAATAAGACTAATCAGAATTGTGAATCCCCCCATATATTGAAAATATTCTAATAAAAATTTATAATGAAAAATTCACATATAACAATAAAACTTTTCAAAACTAAAAAAAAGTAGATATAGATAGATATGTAGATAGTTAGAGAAAGAAATCTGACAGATTCATAGATACATATATAGAGAATTATAAGGCATCTCATACCTCTATTTGCCCATCCAAACAGTTGGGAAATTGGAGACTTCCTATCTGGAGAAGAAATTCACAAACTGAAGAAACGAGAATTGTGCATATTGACATTGAAAGCAGATCACTGGATTGTATTATTCCCTGCAAAAATACTCTTTAGCAAAGCTTATCACTCAGTAAATTAAATTCCACTCTTAAGAGATAACTCAATATTAATTGGTATTAACTACTTCTCAGTACTCCAATTTTAAGAGATGTTCCAGAATAATCAGAAACAGATGGACATTCAAGACCTGCACAGGATAAAATAACAATTAAGACCTAACTGAATAAGTGTAACAGCAGATGCAGTATGAGGAAGCTCAAAGGCAAATCAATAGAAAAGATGGCAACCAAATCATAGAGAGCTAAAAATAATGTGAAATACACAGCAGAACACAAGAAACCTTTGAGATATAGTCAAGAGAACTTCACATAAATGTAACTGAACTGTTGGAAGAGAATAAGAATCAGAAAAAACACTGGAAAACATAATGTCTTAAAGATGTCCAATTTTGGTGAAAGGCATCAATCTACAAATTCAAAAAGAAGAAAAGAAAACCTCAGAAAATTCAAATAAAAATAAAATTACAACCTGGAACATCAAAGCCAAACTGAACACAGATATAGAATAGGAAATCTTTAAAAAGTCCAAATGATGAAGGAGAAATAACCTAAGAGAAACAAAAATTAAAACTTACCAACAGACACCACAAACACTAGAAATCAAAGGGAAGGGCTCTAAAATTCTGAAAGAAAATAACTATTCTGAGGAAAATATCCTTCAAACTTGAAGGCAAAAATAAAGACATTCCCAACGAAATTCATGGCTAGCACACACACACTATACGAGATGGAGTATTTCAGAATAAAGGAAAATGATTCCACATGAATGCATGAGAGCACAGAAAAGAATGAAAAGTGTTAGAGAGAGTAAATATGTGGGTCACTTGTAAAACTGTATTGATTATTTAAAGTAACAATAACAATGACTTATGAAAATTTTAACATATGTTAAGAAAATATGTGATAATAATAGGAAAAAGAAGAGAAGGAAATAAGACACTGAAAGATACAACTGAAACAAATAAGAGGAGATAAGATGGATAAATGAGGTAAGCAGAAAGTAATGGAATAAAGATCAGCAAAGGCACATCAACAAACAGCAAGACAATACATTTGATAAATTTAACCCCAGTTATCCCAATAACATATTAAATGAAAAATAAACACTCCAACAAAAAGATTGTCAACTTGGGCCTGGCACTGGTGGCTCGCACCTGTAATCCAAGCTACTCAGGAGGCAGAGATCAGGAGGATCGCAGTTCAAAGCCAGCCCAGGAAAATGGTTCCACGAGACCCTATGTCAAAAACACCCATCACAAAAATAGGACTGTTGGAGTGGCCAAAGTGAAGGCCCTGAGTTCAAACCCCAGTACCACAAAAAAAAAAAAGAAAAGATTGTCAATTTGGAAAAATAAGACCCACCTGTGTGCTGATTATAAGAAACACATTTTTTTTTGGTGGGACTGGGATAAGTAACACATTTTGAACATAAAACAATTTGACAATAAAAGGAAGGAAAATGTTTATTATCTAATATGTGAACACTAAGAAAAAGAAAACATGTATGGCTATATTAATATTAAAGAAAGGTGAAATTTAAGGAAATACATAGTACGAGAAGAAAACTGAGACATATAACAATAAACGAATCATAAAGAATTAGTTCCTAAAGTTGAAGTTCCCTGATAATACAGCTTTAAGGTGTATAAGTTTTAAGCAGGCAGAAACAATGGAAGAGATTAACAAATCCAAAATAAATGTTTAAAATCTTAACATTCATCTCTCAGCCAATGATAGGGCAATTGAAAGAAAGTAGTGAGGCTGTAGAAAATTTGAACAATATCATGAACCAGCTGACCAAATCAAATGCATCCATCCATGCAGAACACACATTTACTGTCAAGGCACACAGAACATGAACCAAAACAGACAGTACTGGGGGCTGTAAATCAAGTCTCAAAACATTTTCAAGGACGGAAACAATTTAGTGTGCCTTCTCTGATAAATACGGAATTGAATTAGAACTCAAAAATAACGATAACTAGAAAACTTCCAGACAATTGAAAATGCTATAACCTATTTGTGAATAACCAGCATGTCAAAATGAAATAAAAATGGAATTTAGGAAATATTTGTAATTGAATACTGAATAATTCAAACATTAAATATATAAATTTGCATAGATAAAAAGGACTTTGAGGAAAAGTATTTATGTGCATATATTAAAAAGGAAGAAAAGTTGAGAGTCAATTGCATAATCTTCCAACTCAATAAAGTTGAAAAACCCACCTAATTAAGTTTAAAGAAATTTATAAATCATAAGAAAAATAAAAGCAGAAAAAATTACAAGAGAAAACATGGGCATATAATAGAGAAATTCAACACAGTCAAAAGTTGATTCTTTGAAAATATTAATAAAATAGATATAGTATAGCAAGACAAATGGATAAATGAAAGAGTGAACACAAGTCAGAGTGACAGGAATAAGAGAGGGGCATTATTACAAAATTGCTGACATTTAAAGGAAAAGAGTATATTCTAAATAATCTTATGCCAGTATTTTTAAATGGATGAAATAGACAAATTCCTTGAAAACCATAATTTACCAAAACACTAGAGAAAATAGAAAATATGAATAGTCCTAAAACCAACTGCCTTCACTGGTATATTCCATTAAACATTTGCTGAATAAATAATACAGATCTTTTTAATTAGCTCCCAGAGATCAGAAAGCCAGAGAACACTTCCTAGTTTCTATTACACATTCACTATAACCTGGTACTAAAGTCCTGATGAGAACATCATAAGAAACAAAAATTTGTTCGTATCTTTCATGAATATAGAAGCAACAATTCAAAACGGAATATTAGCAAGTCTTATTCAGTGGCAATTTTTATTTATTACAGGGATATATTGAAGAAATAAACATTTCACGAATCATCACAAAAATTGCATGCCAATCTCTTGTGAATACAGAAGTAAAAAATCATAAATACCAATAATATAAAATAACAATAATAAATTATATAGTAGGATTGACTACAGGAAGGCAAAGTTGATTTAACGTTGAAAAATCCGTAGTATAATTCATCACAAATAGAAAAAGATGAAAATTACATAGTTACCTCAAAAGATACAGAAACATGTCTTTGGAAAGAAATGTGCAGAAGTGTCATAGCAATTCATTCATAATAACCAGATCCTAGAAAGGATCCAACTGAACCAAGAGGAAACAGGATAAAATTTGATATATTTGTATGTAATGCTGCACAACAATAAAAAAGAACAAGCCATCAAAACATGGAGCAATATGAATGAAGCTCACAGATATTGCATGACAGAAGCTAATAGCTTCCATCCTCTGATTGTATCCTGACTGATAGAAGTACTTGCTAGATTTGTCCATTCAAGAGCAGACAAAATTAATCTATAATGATAGAAATAAGAACAAGAACAGCAGTTACCTCTTGGGTGGGGATGTTGACCCAAGAAAGGGAGTTTTTGGGGTATTGGTTGAGTCCATATGTAAACAGTAGAGTTTGATGAGAGAAAAAGAGAGATAGATAAACAGACAGACAGAGACAAAAGTACTGGACTGCCCCATCAAATCCATTTTCCTCTAACTCTAACAGTATCTTTACCTAGTCAAATAATGGGCACATTTTTATGTTATAGATATTGCCTCTTGATCCATTAGTAATATTATTTTTTCACATCTATCATTTAATTATTTGTCCATTGAATCTGTTTATGGTGTCTTTGCTCATACAATTTCAATACTTTATATATAAGAGCTTTCTTATTCTTTATTTTATAGCTTCTGGTTTTCTTGCTATGGGTTAGCAAGGTCTTCAGATTATACATGTAGTTTTCAGGGCATTTTGTAAGATTTGTATTCACTCATTTTTATACATTTAAGTATTTAATCTGTATGTGCTTGCTTTTGTATGTGTGCTGTGAACTGAATTGTATCCCATCCCCAAATTCATATATTGAAGCCTAAACTCTAATATAACTATATTTGGAGATAGGACCTATGAGGAGATAAAGAAAGTTAAATTAGGGCCTAACAATGGGCCATTCATACAAAAGGAGCAATGTCCTTATAAAAAGGGACAACAGAAAGCTTTTTCTCTCCATCATGTAAGGACACAGTAAGGAAGGTGACCATCACAACTCATGAAGAAAGTCCTCAGCAGGAGAACCCTGCCAGCACCTTGATCTTGTACTCCCCAGACTCTAGATCCATGAGAAAAATAAATTTCCACTGTTTAACCCACTCAGTGGCAGATGAGCAGACCAAAAGACTATGTTATGGGAGCTCACTTTTATTTTCTTCCAGGTACATAATCAATCCCTTTTAAACAACCTCTTTTTATTCCACAAGTAAACTTCTTAACTAGTTTAGGATCCATGTCTGAATTCTCTATTCTATTACTTAGATAAATATGCCATCCCTGTATAAGTTTTAATATCAGATAAAAGGGAAAATCCCTAAGAATATCCAAAAGACAGAGGAGGAGGAGGAAGAGCAGGTGCAGGAGAAAGAGCCGGGAGAGGAGGAGGAGGAGAAGAAGGAGCAGTATGGGCTAATGAAGAAGATGACTGAGTATGAGACCATACCATAAGACTCCTGAAATCAAATTAATACTATATTGTTGCCAAAAGGGACAAACTCAGAAGTATACTTTCACGCATTGCTGGTAGAAGTATAAAGGGTATAGTGTTTGGGGGAAATAACTTAGCCAACATGTTTTAAAATGAATTACACACATTCCTTTCAATCCAGCCACTTCAATTAATCTATCTCCCATTGAAATAAAATGATAAGTACATGAAGGACTTGAGTACTAGGGAGTTTATTTCAATATTATTCCAACTGTCAATGAACTGGAAATTAAACAACACCCATTGCTAGGGAAATGGCTGTACAAACTGGGAAGGATTCATACCATGAAAGGTCATGTAGTCCATTCTAGAAAATTGGAGCAATTTGAGGATTTGGAAGAATTTCCAAAGTGACATCAAGTAAGAAAAGTAATACATGAAAGATTGTGAATTATAATTCCATGGTTGTAAGTCAAGCAGTGGTAACAAACTTTTAATATGCTTATGTATATAAATACTTATATGGAATTACATAGATACTAAGAGAAATATGGATGAATTCGACATAATTATTAATGTGAGTATTCAGTGAGAACAGTGGGAAGAAAAATTTTTTATTAGTGTACATTAATTGTGCAAGGGGGTTTCATTGTAGTATTTCCATGGATGAATATAATATACTTTGAATAACTTCAAACCACACTTAACAAAAGCAAGTATATGGTTACATTTATACATTTGTGTAAAATCATGAGTGTATGTGTGTGTAGTGAAATATGTACAATACTTTAAGAGAACTTTGAGATAAGATGAGAATTACTAAAAATAATGAGGTTAGACACAACAAATTTTAGTAAAAACCTGAGAAAGACTGAAGCAAAGGAGAAAATAAAGAAATGTGAAAAAGATAAGTAACAAAATCAAAACCCAGTCATTATAAAAGACTAATAAATTCAATGAACTTCTGGCAAAAGTTTTTCCAGGAAATAAGAAGAGAGACGACACAGAGCTGCACGTGGAAGTAAAAAGACATCTGTAAACTGATGTAACAGGTTGCTTTAAGAAGCGAGATATGGAAAAGGTATTGAACCTTCTGCAATAATTTAGACAGTGACTGAATTCTTACCGTCCTTAAGAGTATCTATGATCGTGTGTGTCTGTATAACTATTACAATACCACAGTGGTCTTGCGGTAAGAAGATCTAAATCAAAGCAGTCATTTGCTACCCTAGGAAAATGAGGGAAAAAATCAATTTTCTGAGCACCATTGAAGGTTTACTTTGTACCATCTCTCGCCCTTCAGATGCATATTCATTTCCTCCTCACATCAATCCAGTAAGAGCTAAGATTATTATTGCTATTTTCCTTACTTTTTTGGATGAAGAAATTTCAGTCATAAGAGGTTAAGTAATTGGCCTGGCGTCATGTAGCTAGCAAGAGACAAAGCTGGAATCACTCCAATTCTTTTGAGCCTTGATTTTTCCATTTACAGATGGTGGCAAATGACCTTTGTCTCAAAGGTAGGACAGAAGTGTGTCAATGCATGCTGAAGTCTACTAGGGCGGATGAATATTACCTCTAGAGGTGGCAGTCTTCAGAGTCAAACAGACCTGGGTCCAGTCAGCCTCTGCAATTGAGAAAAGACCTTGAGAAAAGGACTCTAGTTTAGGGTTGTCAGATTCAGCAAATAAAAATACAAGGAGTTGAGTTAAATTCAAATTTCATATAAACAGTGAATAATTTTTGTCACAAGTATGTCTGATGCATTATCTAGAACATAATTATTCTTTAAAAATTGTTGTTCATCTGAAATTCAAATTTAATTGTGCAGTCCATATTTTATCTAGTGACTCCACTTAAATTTTTCTCATCTGAAAAGACAACTAAAAGTAATGACTGCCTAGCACTGAGAATTCTAGTCGTCTCCAAATAGCTACCCTTACTTCTCACTTACTAATAGACCTCTGATGTTTCCTTGGGTATCTAACTATTTGGCTAAGTAACCACAATTCCAAACCTCCTTGTAGAAAGGAAGAGTTGTGCAAGTAAGTCTCTCCATCTTCGAAGGCGAATAGAGAGATTTCCAAAAACTTGCCTTGAAAATGAAAGGACAATGTCCCTCTTTTTCCTCCATCCTGTTTCCTGAAGCAGGGATGTGATGGCTGGCATTTGAACAACCATCCTAGACCGTGAGGATTAGCAGTACACTGAGGTTGGCAGACACACAAGAGCTAAAGATTAGGCAGGAATGAATGTGACCAGTGGGCTTCACCTTGGCTATAGATTAGAATTACCTGGGCAGCATTAAAAACCCCCAGCACCCCAAATGATTAAAGTACAATTTCTGTGAGTATCTGTATTTTCAAAACTCCCTAGGGTTGTATTGTGTGGCCAGAGGTTAAAACAATTGCTTAAATTCTGTTCAGTGCTCCCAAACACCTCCAATAAAGGAGAAAAATCGCTTTGCCCACTCACCAGAAATAACGCAGGCTGGGGCCCAGGTATCTGGTTTGGCTTGTTGGCTATTTGTTCTTTTCCCAAGCATACCAGGAGTCGGGTTGGGAAGCACTGAGTCTAGATTGAAGAGCCTGGAAGTCACTAGGGAGCTTGGATTTTTCTTTTTTCTTTCACAGCTTTATTGAGCTGTATTTTACATATCATAAAATTTGCCTATTTCAAGTGTACAACTCAATGGTATTTAGTAACTTCACTAAGTAGAACCATAAATCAGCTTTAGAGCATTCTCATCCCCCAGGAAAATCCCTCCTGCCCATTCATGGTGAAGCCCTGTGCCCACCCCCAGCTTCATGGCTATGAAGGACCATGCTGTCCCTACACGTTTGCCTGTTCTGGATATTGCATAGAAAGGGAGTCATATGCTATGCTACGTGCTCTCTTTGTCTGGCTTTTTTACTTAGCGTAATAGTTTTGACATTCATCTTTGGCACAGCACGTACCAGGAGCTCATTTCCTTTCTGCTGAGTACTGCAGTATATGGAGAATTTGTGAAAAATCAGACCCAGTCCTGGGCTCCATGCTCAGGGGCTTTTTCTGTGGTGTGGAGGCATTTCCATTAAGCTCTCTGGTGATGGCTGTTGCCATTGGTCCCCAGACCACACCTGAAGAAGCACTGGTACAGGAAAATATCAGACTTCGCCTCACACACCTAATGCACCTATCCACCATGTGTAATTGTCCAGTGAGTGACAGACCATCTTCATGAGGTATCCTGGGAATATAGGTCCATACCAAGGAGGTTCATCTACCTACAAAGATGTCACACAAAAGTGTCACTGCACAGGTGCCCGCCAAAGGCTCAGAGCCATTTAGAGAAATAAAGGGAATAGGGTCATCAGTTCTCAGGAGGGATACTTTGTCCAATAGCTGGGACCATCTGGGGTCATTGCTCAAGTGGTAGAGCACCTGCCTGACAAGTGTGAGGCCTTGAGTTCAAACTCCAGTATTGCCAAAAAAATTATATTCTATCAATAACTGGGAATAGAATCTTTAATTTCTCCAATAATTTCAAGGACAAAAATGAAAATCATATTAACCTATTAAATTGTCAATCACATATTTGAATATTGAATACTCAGTGTTGATGAGGGCATAGTGAGAAAAATGTCCCTATATATAGTAGAGAAAGATTAATTGGTAAAACCATTTTGAAGGGTAATGAAACATCAGAGTCCATTCTTAGAATGTTCATGCCCCTTTCTTCTCTTAGTTCTATTTTTAAATCACTTCATCTCTCTCTGAGTCAGTTTCTTCATATATATATATATATATATATATATGACTATATATAATAATATTAGAATATTATTCAGCCTTGAAAAGGAAGGGAATTTGACATATACTACAACACAGATGAACTTTGAAGACCTCATGCAAGTGAAATAAGCCAGTAACAAAGGACAAGTGTTGCATGACTGCATGAGGTAACAAGAGAAGTCAAATTCATAGAGCAGATGGTAGAATGGTGGTTTCCAGGGGCTAGCAAGAGAGAGAGATGGAGAGAGGTGCGTTTAATTCACTTGAGTTTCAGTTTGGGAAAATGAGACTTCTGGAGATGGGTGGTCATTGTTACATAACAATCTGGATGTATTTAGGCCACTGAACTGTACATGTAGAAAGGCTAAAATGGTAAATTTTATGTTACTATCTCTTACCACATTAAAAAAAATTGAAAAAATATTTCCTACCTCATGGAGTCTCTGTAAGAAAGAAATCAGCTAATCTATATGAAACACTAATGTACTCCTCCGCACACAGTAAGTGTGATGTGATACCTGTTTCAGGAACAAAGACCTCACATATTTTCAAAGAATATATTTTTTTGGCAGTGCTGGAGTTTGAACTCAGGGCTCTACCAGTTGACCCCATCCTCCTATTTCTACTTCCCTCACAGCTGGAATGAAAGGCACGCACCATCAAGCCCAGCTTTTATTGTTTGAGATGGGGTCTCATGACCTTTTTGCCTGGGCTGACCTAAAAACCATGATCTTCCCATTTCTGCCTCTCAAGTAGCTTGGATTACAGGTGTGACTCACCATGTCCCCCTTATTGCTTAAAACTTTTTAAGATCCCCGAATACCTATGCATATGAAAGGAAGAATGCCACAAACTGTTAACCTGTTTAGTCCTGGGTGAGAAGATTGTAAGTGATGTTCGTTTATCTCAAGATATTTCTGTTTTTCCAATTTTGACAAAGACTCAATGTTTTTTTATAAGCAGCAGCACTAATTATGGTTTTAGGTGTTTAAGAGGAGCTTTTCCAGAACCAATATCCTGTTTATCCTTCCGTATAAGTGGAAAGGGCCTTTCTTTTTCCAGGAGAGACCACCAGGTGCCATCTCCATGTGCTTCTCACACTTCCCAGAAACCTCATCCTCACGCCCAGGACAGATCAGGGGTCTCTCTAGTAAAAGTGGTCTTTGGGACATTCCTCATATCTTGCATTTGAAATAATTCTGAGCAGGCAGGACCACAGACATGGAGAATGGTACCTCAAGGAGGCAGGGAGGAGAGCCTGCTCCTGTCAGGTGTGGCAAACTTGGCCAACTTGGGACATCCTTGAACTGACTAGTCTCTGAGTTTCCTGCTGCCAGTCGGTCCCTCTCTCACCTGTTCTGTTCTGTGTGATTGGAGGGTCTCAGAAAAGAAGCAAAACCCTGGAGGACAGCACTGCAGGTCCTCCAGCAATGCAGCCTCACTGCTGTTCCAGGTGCCTGTGCCTAACTACCCCCTCAGGCTATCAGATGTCCTCATCCATGGACTTCCAGAGCTTATCTGTGATCTCTGCTTAGCCATATCCCTGTTCTGCCTCTGTAAAAATGCTTCCCCCTTTTCAAGGGCCAAGTGCACTGCCCATCTTTGTATCTTTCCTAGTTTTTCCAGGGAGCAGCTTCCTGTCCCCTTAGTTCCCAGGGTAGTTGGCATCTATCCAGCTAATTCTCTGATGTGTCTCCCTATACAAGAAGAGCTGGCGGTGTGGCTCAAGTGGTAGGAGCCCCTGCCTAGCAAGCCTGAGGCCCTGAGTTCAAACTCCAGTACTACCAAAACAAAATGCTGTAACAAGAAGATAGCTCCTCAAGGACTGGAATAGTACATAACTCTGAGGCAGGGCCCCAATTATCACATAGTGGACACACAAGTATTTGGTTTAGTTTCATCTTGGCTGTGATATATCCCTAAGGCATCCACGAACTCAGAAGTTAAATGGAGAGATCATTCCTGTTTTCACTGCACGGTCAATAAGAGAAGTAAAGATCCAATAGATCATCAGGTGAAGGAGGGGAGACAAAAAAACCTTTTATTCAGAAAGTCTCAAAATTATCCCAAAGGCAGGAGAATAACCATAAACTAGCCTGATTCCAACCAAGCAAACTGGACCCAAAACAGTGTCTCTTCGCAGCTTTGCTCCAAATGGAAACTTTTCAACTGAATTCACCTGGATAATTGAGTGGTTCATTGCCGGAGAGAGGAATGATGGTGCACACTCCATTGTTTGAGAGAGGACTGACTGAATGTTTTGTTGTCCGAGGGGGACAATTATCAGGCAACTATTTGGAAGAGAAATAATTAGGCATTCCATTGTTCAGGAGAGGAATCATTTAATATCCTGTGTCTTAGGAAAGGAACATTTAAGGACACACTTTCACC
Organism: Castor canadensis; assembly: GCF_047511655.1. Lineage (NCBI taxonomy): Eukaryota > Metazoa > Chordata > Mammalia > Rodentia > Castoridae > Castor > Castor canadensis. Next base: position 145,122,172 of record NC_133393.1, read on the forward strand.
AATTCAGGACCCTCTTCTGTCTGAGTTGCTCTCCAAGTCATTCATTTATTTGGAACAGAGAAGACATTTATCTAGAAAAACCCTATTTGTAATTATTAGTGAAATTCCAGAGTAGTACCTTCACCCAGCCTCGTAAATCTATTAAATTTCCATTTTTGAAGTAGAGTGCTGCTTTCTTTTCCACTTGCCACCAACTATAGTACTGCACCAGTAAGAAAATGCATTTCCAAATCCGGATCTGGAGTTCACAAAGTTACCTTACTGCTTTCTCGGCCAACATGTGCCTTCCTCCTCCACCACGCCAGTTGGTTACAGTCTTTCTCAGGTGAAGAGATGAGATACTCAAGCCAACTCTGTGATTCTCAGCCATTCTGCACAAACTAAACCATGTGGATTGGCACAAGAAAAAGTAACATTTTAGACCAGTCATCCTCTGGTATCCTAGATGGATACAAATGTTTTGTATCCAAAAGTCGGTGATACATCTCAGGTTAAATCCCAGTGTTCCATTTCTTTGTACATCTTGTCTCCCAAGAGTAAGTGGTACCATCTGTTCAACCACTGGAACAAGATTTCAAAACATTCATTCTCTTCAAGCTGTTTGCCCCCGTGGAGGCACTGAGATAAATCTCTGACAATGGCAGTGCCCTTCAGGTGGGATTTTGAATAAACTCTTCCATCCCTCCTCCTTTCCATTTTAACATCTGTGGCACATAAAACCAGTCACTATAGTTACCCTCTGTATAATCACATCCCTGACTGGCCCTGCACCCTACCAGCTCTAAGCTTAGCCACAGAACTTAGCTGACCAATAGGGCAACAAAAAATGGAATGCAAACAGACTTGAAAAATGCTTGCACATTGGGGTTTGCTCTGTATGTTCTTAAAACTAGGCTCTCGTGTGAGGAAGCCTGTTCTTGCTTGCTAAATAATCAGACACATGACTTAATCAATCCTGTTCTCCAACTTCCAGATGTGTAAGCGAAGTCTCAGACTACTCAGCCTCAGTCTACCAGCTGATCAGAGTCTCATGAGCAAACCAGCAGAGATTAGTTGAGCTGACCCAAATCAAATGAGCAAGTTGACCACAGAATGAGGAGATGGACAAACCATTGTTGTTTTAAGTCAGTATATTTTGGAATGGATTATAATCCAGTAAAATCTAATGTGTACAGCTAGGTGTGGTGGCTCATACTTGTGATCCTAGGTAGAGATGGGTGGGGGGTGGATCATGGTTCAAGGCTAGCCCAGGCAAAAGGTTAATGATGCCCCATCTTAACCAATATGCTGGGTGTAATGGCACAGTCTATGATCCCAACTACAGGGGAGGCCATAGGTAGGAGGATTGTGGCGACTCCCTGGGCATAAAGCAGAAAACCCTATCTGAAAAATAAACTGAAGTAAAAAGGGCAGAGCGTGTGGCCTGAGTGAATGCCTGCCTCTCAAGTGCAAGGCCCTGAGTTCAAACCTCCCCCAAAAAATAATGGGTACCGAAATTGAAACCTAGAACTGGAATGTTGTTATAACCAAGCCTGTGGCATTGACTTTGGGACCCATGTATGGAGCTTAGAGAATAGGCAAGGAAAATATTAGTGAGGACAGATAATGGAGAAAAAACTGTCAGCAGGGATGGAAAATCACCAAGAAAAGAGTAATGGGAAAATGAGGAAGAGTTGACTTAAGGTGCAAAGGTGAAACAGTAAGCACTAATGACCATCTGTGGTAACTGGATGATTCCATATGTTTTTAAGCCTTTGGACTTTGGAAGATTATTTCCAGGCTTAATGTTGAAAGAGTCATTTGACTGATTTAGGTACCTGTGATAAGATACAGGAAAAGAGAAGTAGTTAAAGAAAGACTTGTTCAGTTCACAAGGAGAATTTAGAAGAAATAGACAAGTCAGGATTTGGTGATTGGTAACATAAATCTGTTTCTCAATGCCAAGCTTTTGAGTCAGTAAAAAATTCTCCAATTAAGTAATAGCCTCCAGAAGAAGATAAACCAAGCACCTGTCATCCCAGCTTCTAGGGAGGCAGAGATTGGGAGGATCATGGTTCCAGGCCAGTCCAGGCAAACAGCTAGTGAGACTCCATCTCAACTAACAAGTTCAGCCAACTTGTGGTGGTACATACCTGTCAACCCAGCTACATGGGAGGCTGTAGGTAGGAGAATCTCCATCTGAGGCTAGCCACAGACAAAAACATGAGACCTTGTCTGAAAAATAACTAAAACAAAAAAGGACTGGAAGTGTGGTTCAAGTGTAAAGTGGCTGCTTAGCAAGCATGAGGCCCTGAGTTCAAACCCTGGTACTGGCAAAAACAGACAAGAAAAGATAAAGATAAATCAAGAATGTGACTATAAGGTACTTTGTAAAGAGCTCTGAGAGATTTAATGAGCTGTCTGTCAGTCTTAGTTAGAGTACTGGATGATTATTTCAGAGAAGAAACAGGCTCTTGAGAAATGGTGTGCGCTTAAAATTGACTACATAGAAAGCCCACTAAGTGTTAAGGGACTTATATCATAAAATAGCCACCAGCTTTAACTGGATGGCATTGCTCGAATTGCAAAAAGACCTCAGGGCCTCCAACTTTATGTAGGCACAGAAAAAGCTACTCAGTTGCCACCACTAGTGCCATTTTTTATGAAAAAGGAAAGATAACTTTAAAAGTAGCATTAAGAATCAAGATAATGCACCAGTGAAAACCATAGATTTCTCATCCTTTTCAAACAGCCAGTTGACCTTCCCTGTCTTAGTATGGTACACAGATCAGTTACCTCTTTTTTGTTGTTGTCGTTCATTTATTTACATGTGCATACATTGTTTAGGTTTTTCTCCACCCTGCCCCCCTACTCTGCCCTTCTCCCTTTTCCCCTCTCAGTTCCAGGCAGGTCCTATTCTGACCTTATCACTAATTTTGCTGAAGGAAAGACATAAGCATAATAAGAAAGACAAAGCGTTTTTGCTAGCTGAGTTAAAGATAGATATGCAGAGAGATTCCTACTATTGCTTTCATGTACCCATGTGTTGCAGCCCATGTTGACTCCTCTCTAACTGATCTTTACATTGGTTCCTGATCCCCTGCTCATGTTAACCTCTGTCGTTTTAAGGTTTCTGTATTAGCTCCTCTGGAGTGGGGACATCAAATGCTTTCATGTTTTGGGTTTTCTACCTATTCACCTCTTTTTAAATTCATGATCTCCAGACCAAGAATACCCACATTCAAAGAACTCCATCCAAGCAGCCTCATCTCATCCACATCCGGGCTGATGTAGGTGAGGGAGCCCTAGACTGTAATCCTGACGCCATAATTGCACGATGATATTCTGGAGGACCTGGAAATGGGAAAAGAATAGTAATTTGCATGTGGGGTAGAATGCAAATAATTCACAAAGGTAGCATCAGAGTCTTCTTAAAAAAGACTTGATGACAGGGGCTGGCCCTCCCTTGTGTCTCTTGAAACTTGACATCATTTAAATAGGCCTGGGCTGCCCCCCCCCACACACACCATGTAAAGAAGGCTGAGCTAGCCTCCTGGATGATGATAGACTTATGACAGTCATCTCTATTGCTCCCAGCCAGAAAACTACTGGACCACCTAGTCTACAGGCACCTTGCCAATGCCAATTGGCCAACTGGATGCAAGCATGTGAGCAAAACCAGCTGAGAATTCTCCAGCTCCAGCGAGTCCAGAAGATCTCCTCATCAGAAATGTAAATAAAAACTGGCACACCTCTGAATATCTTAGGATCTACTATGAACCACCTTGTCAGAAAGGTACCACAAAATCAAGGGTAGTGTTATATATATCCTAATGTAGAAACCTTAAGAATGGCTAATCACACAATCCATCCATACGATGTGTTTATCATTCCCCTCCTCTGTGAAAAAATAAGTTTGCTTCTTTATTTACTCTGGAGAAAAAGTCTCCCATCTCTCCTAAGTAGAGTGTAGACTCCTCTGAGAGGAAATGTGGCATGTGGTTAATAGTGTAGACTTCACAGTCAGAGTATCTGGGTTAAATCTCAATGCCAATGACTTTAAGTTCTGGGACTCTGGGTAAGTCACTCACCTCACTGTGCTCCATTTCCTAAAACACAGATAAAGCATGGATGTCACTCACCTCTAGGGGAGGATCACGTGAGTCCAAATTTGCCATGTGCTTACAAGGGTGCTTGGCGTATATTCACAGGAAGTGACAAGGGTATCTATCATTTGATGTCTGAAATGAATCTTAGCCAATGCTGGTCACTCCTCACTGCCTGTGCTTTGAGTTGTAGCACATATCCATGAAGAAATGAGCATTAATAACAGATGTGAGGAACTCCAGGGCATCACTTAGATGATGAGGCAATGAAGCATGTGGAGGATGTTCACAAAGTCACCAGTCTAAGCATTTTTGTAAGACTTTCCTCTGAGATCTGGAAGTTTCTCAGCCATTATCTCAACCAGTCCTGTCAACTGCCCTGAAGATTTCTACACCTAAAAATGAGCACATGACATTTTCTGACATTTATGCTTGGCTTTGTTATTAGAATCTCCTTCTCTGCACAGATAAACCAACCAGGAAACATATGTGACATCTCAGACGCTGGCCGAGGAGGACCAGAGCAGCCTCCAATGCCCTTGTGATAGATTCTGCCCTGTGGTCTGTGGGCTCTGCTTTTCACAAGTCTTTCATCAAACCCTTGGATAATCACTGGACAATCAATTAGCACAAAATACTTGAAGGCAGAGTCACAAGGATGCAATGTATTCACAGAGTTATTGTGTGAAGACCCAGAGAAGATACCCATGAACAAGATGACATGTTACAACACAGATTGGAGCCATGTGACTGCAAACAGGAACGGCAAGGATTGCTAACAACTACAGGAGCTAGGAAGAGGCAGGGAAGGACCCATCCCCAGAGACCTGGAGAACTTGCCCTCCCAACAAATCCATTTCAGATTTCTGGGCTCCAGAACTATGACAGAAAAAATTTCTGTTGTTTATGCCACTTTTTATGGTACTGCATTATGAGAACTCAAGAAAACAAGTACACTTAAAAAGCATTTCTGAAGGTTAAAGAGTGACCCAAGAGGGTACTTGGATGGAAAAGCAACCCAGGCAGGGAACAGCAGAGCAAGGCCTTTAAGATGGAAGCATGTCAGGCGTGATCAGTTAGGAGGAGTGACATCAGTATGACTGGAGCAGAATGAGCAAAGGAATAATAGAAGGTGAGCACAGAGAATGAGTGCAGGCTGGGTTTTTTTTAAAGTTAGATTTACTTTGAGTGAAAGGAGAGCTCTTGCAGTTTTGAACAGAAGAATGATTTATCTGGCTTGTATTTTAATAAGATCATTCTATCTTCTTTGAGGAGAGTAAGGTAGAGTAAGAAGTAATGCAAAAAAAAAAAAAATCCAGAAGGAAGATAAGGGTAACCTGGCCCAGGACATAGCAAGGGAGGAGTGACAAGGGATTGACAGTCAGAGGACCCACACACCAGTCCCCAGGCCATGGCTGACCTGCTTTTTGTCACTGTGGATAAGATTTCTTTGAACATAAAGGAATCATATAGTATAAACCCATTTTGTCTTTTTCTCAGGTTATTTATGATTTCTCCATCTTGGTCATGTATCAATATTGTATTATTGCTAACTGTATAGACCGAAGATAATCTAGTCATAAATTGATGAATATTTGGATTATTTCCAGTTTTGAGCTATTATGAGTAAGGCATCCAATAACTTTCATTTTGTGTGGACATATGTTCTCATGGTTCTTGGGGAGATGTCTAGGCCTGGGATGGCAGGGTGGTATAAGTATATGCTTACTTTAAAGAAGCTACCAAATAATTTCTAAAGTGATTACACCATTTTATATTCTCACCAGCAGTGGCAGTGTGTGAGTTCCAGGTGACTCAATTCCCTACCACTATGGTACAGCTGGCCTTTGGACAGTCCATCAGGTATGTAACAGTAACTCACTGTGGTTTAATTTTCCTTCTTCTCATCACTAACAATGTTGAGCATCATTTCACAGTCTATTGGCCATTTATTCATCTTCTTTTAAGGAATGTCTGTTCAAATCTTTGGCTGATTTTTACATCTTTATTGAGGTGAGGCAGGATAGCTTAAAGTAAGTGATATGAGAAGCAGAAAACATCAGGAAGCGAGCCAGAGTCAGGACCTAAGACTAAATTGCTAGAGCAAAAGATTAAATTAACTCTTTAGAGCTGGGTGCTGGTGACTCACACCTGTAATCATAGCTACTCAGTAGGCAGAGATCAGGAGGATCACAGTTCAAAGACAGCCCAGGCAAATAGTGCATGAGACCCTATCTCAAAAACACTCAACACAAAGCAGGGCTGGAGTGGCTCAAGGTGTAGGCCCTGAGTTCAAACCCCAGTTCCGCCAAAAAAAAAAAAATTAGTCCTTTAAGAAAGCACATGCAGGCCAGCCACAGTGATACCTGACTATAATCCCAGTTACTTGAGAGGTGACAATTGGGAGTATTGTGGTTTAAGGCCAGCCTGGAAAAGAATTAGTGAAACTCCCATCTCAACAAAAAAAAGCTGGTGTGGTGCCACAAACCTGTGATCCGAATTATTGGGAAGCCCTGGGTAGGAGGATTGTGGTGTAAAGGTTAGGCCCTGGGCATTAAACACAAGACCCCATCTGAAAGATGATTCAAGCACAAAAGAGCTAAGGGTGTGGTTTGGGCATTAGGGTGCCTGCCTAGCAAGTGCAAAATCAGGAGTTCAGACCTCCAGTACCATCATAAAGACAAAAGGAAAAGAAAGAAAGCACATGAATACCTTCCTTCCTTCACATTGCCCTTCCTTCAGATGGTCAGTGAGTTATAATTTCCTTAGATGACTAATTTGGTTTGAGAACAGAAGGTGCATGGTTTAGTAGTTCTTTGACAAAGAATGAATGGTCAAGCAGACACTTATATTACAAAATCTTTTGACCATAAAGTTGCAATAGACTCAGTATTTCCAGGCTTGAGTGATAACATCAAAACACTACAATAGCAGGATAATTGGAAAATTGCGAGGTGATCATGTGTATGGGTAAAAGCTTAAGCCAACTCCCTAGCTCAGTTTGGATGGTATAAATACTCCTGGATAAGCCCTTATTTCCTATACTCTGCATGCCAGAGAATGTTCCTATTTCCCTTTATCTCTCCCTGCTTTACTCTACTTTGCTAATAAATCTTTAATGGTCCCTTCCTTATAAGTCTCTCTATGAATCTCTTCAAAATTCTTTTCATCATTGAATTCAAGAGCCTTGGATCAGGTAGATAAGTGAGGAGCTGAGTCTAGGATCTCCTCTTCTATCAGGGATTCTCTTCACCCATACCCTTCCTTGGTGACAGAGGTCTTATAAATATACAATGCATAGCAATCATAAAGTATAAATTTTGACAAATATATAGTTATGAAACCATCCACAATCTTCCATCAAAGTGTTTCTCTTCAAAGAGTGTTGGTCTTTGTTCCAGTAAGCAGCTGAGTTATCGATCACTTGATAGTCTTAAGATTTGTCTGGAAGATTTGTTAGGTTGGATTTATAGCATCCTTTGATCTGGAATAGTTTATCCCTTCTACTAAGGCATTGCCCTTATAGGGTCTCTACTGAATGCCCAGTGTTCAAAAGGACTCTCCCATTCAGCCTGACCAGAGCACTCACACCTCCAGTCTTGGGTGGGATCTGGGACTAGTTTTACCCTCAGCTCCTTAGTTTTTCTTTGCCCACCCTTTTTACATGCTATGGATTTGTGTAATACACTGCCGATTTAGTGTTCAAGAACAGACTCAAGGAGGTCTAGGTGCAGGTTGCTAGAGCTCTGTGTGTTCATAGCTCCCCTGTTCAGTTTTCTGGCTTATGAATTGCAGCCACTTCAACTCCTCAAACTTCGGCCTTTGTTTTAACTTAGTAAGTCTGCCAGGCTTTGTTTGAGATTCCCTTTGGGTCCAAAGAAGCTTCTGCACAGATATATAGGACAATCTTGGGGCTCGCTTTCTTTCAAGAACTAGAATTGTCACTACCTATTGTCCATTGTCTGGAAACTGTTTTTCTTCCATGTATTTTGTTCTGTCTTCTTGATGTTCATAACAGGAGGTTAGTCCAGTTCCAGTTTTACCACCCACAGCCAGAAATAAAAACCTTGTTTAAGAATCATTATGAAAACAGACTTGAATATATTTTATAGATATCATTCCCTTTTGTCAATAAAAGTCTCAGCAAGCTGGCTACTATGCCTTTTTTACATATTCCCATGTAGTTATAATAGCTTTTTGGGTTCCATATTCATCTTATTAGTTTGTCTGTCCCAGATCTGGAATCAAACATTTCTCCAGAGACCCTGGACTCTAGTGTTGGGACATGGTATTTAGAGACCACACTGTGGTTGTTAAGGGAGCTCACTGTTGCAGGGTTGGCCAGGCTAGGAAATAAGGAGTTGCTTTCTTGTTGTTTTAAAAGAAGAAAATTATTTAAACTTCACTTTGGAATGAGTTCTAAGTCCAATTCAGGATTATAGAGCTTTTACTTAATCTCTTTAATATGATCCCACTATCTTCTTTCCCCAACACCAATAATTCTTGTTCTCAATGATATGAGTACTCATTTAATATATCTCACAGTGGATAAATAAAAGTCTCAGAATCATCAACAGAATCTCAACACACATCAGTATTGATAGCTGCAGATGTTTAAATTCAGCTTTTAGATATTTTTATCCTTAGAGTATATCTCATAGAGTATAATCCAAGTATTGTTTTGAAATCACTTGAAATAATTCTCTAATTGGTTGTGACATAATCCCAACACATAAAGCTAAGTTCATTTCTTTCACTCTAATTTCAATTTTTAGAAATTGCTATTTTGTCAATTTGATTTTGCATTATAATTATGTAAAACATCTCCTGGTTTCAGAGTAGCTGAATACATAAAGCAATGTATATTGCTTCTCACCTTGTTTCTTCACTGACCTTGTGGGTATTTAACCTTTTTTGTTTGTATTTTTGATGTGTCTTCCCATCAAAAATGTGTAAGTGTGTGTGCATATATAATAATATATACAAAATGGTGCTGATGTGTACATATAATTTATATGATTATATACTTAGATAATTACACATTTACTTCTATAATTATGTAATAAATGTTTATAAATTTATATATATAATTTATATCCTTACCATCATTCTCTTTAATTATACTTTCTTTTAATGTACTTTACTTTAGTGTAGACTATAGCCTGGTTATTATTTCACAGCTATTTATGAAACATAACATGTTATAAGTATAAATACATGCTCTGTTGATCTACATTTAGGTTTTCCCATTCTTTCATGTACTTTTCTTTTTTCCAAGGAGTAGTTTTAGATTTTCCTTTAAATTTATGTAAACGTTGGGTCTATTGACAACAGGGATCTCTAATGACCAGTTTGGAGGTAACAGATGGAGAGAAATACATCCTGTTCATGTCTTATTTCAACCTAACAAGTGTTATTGATCCCAAGCTATATGGAAAGCAGTGTGCGACATGTCATGGGGACACCAAGATAAAGAGAGCCAGCCTGCACTAAAGGGCCCCAGGTGAACCAAAGAGCAATATGCAATTAATTGTATAATAAAAAGCACAATAAGACCAGTTTTATAGGAGATTATAAATGAGAAGATCAAGAAAAAACATGTGATGACTTGTAGGTGGGAAGAAGCAGATGTGACTTCACAATAGAAGACTCCTTGACTCTTTAAAAACCTGAAAAGAATTTGACCTAACCTAGGTAGAGAATGATGAAAATTCCAGAGAATCCAGGGCATGATCACAGATATGTTCAAGCTAGGTGGAGTGTGGAAGCCAAACGGAAGAAGTGAGAGAAAACAAAAGCATAGCCAAGGGTTTAGGAACATAAGCTGGGGAATTAGACAACAGAGCCCAAGCCCTGAGCCTCTCACTTAGACTGTGACCTTTGGCAAGTTCATGGAACACGTTTTAATGCACGATTCCCCTGGAGCAGTTATTGTGAGTTACCCTGTGCAGCTGAGTCCTGAAATAGAACTCTGCAGAGTCTGACATTGCTCACAACCTCCTTTTTGAAACCCTTCACCTTGAGTCAACCTCCCCCTTTCTGAGACATCCTTCCTACTGCCTTCCTCTCTCATGGCTGCCTTTCTCCTAAAGTAACAGAGAAAACTCAGACTTAATTCTCAGCAGAGAATCCTTCTACCCTAGGTTTCCACCTCCATGGCTGTGGAAGTGCTGGGCCTTCTCAGTAACCACTTCCCCTAACATACACATGTCTTCTCCCAGATACCACACGAACATCCCCAGGCTTGGGGGTGGGGGAGTGCAGCTGCAACCATCCTGTTATTGTGAAGTCAGAGGAGTTTTCCAAACTCTCTTTAACTTCTTCAGCACATGGTAGTCTTTGTTGTATCTCAATTCTTTCACGATTTTAATCCCCTCTTGTTTTTTGAGACAGGATCTCACAATGTAGCCTAACCTGGCCTTGAACTCTCAATCTTCCTGCCTCAGTACCTCTAGTGTTGGGATTACAGGTGTGTACAACCTGTAATGCTCTTTCAGGCATTTAAATACAAGATGAACCTTCTCTGCCTTCAATAAAAATAAAAACAATGGTTTTTTTATTGTTTTATTATTCATATGTGCATACAAGACTTGGGTCATTTCTCCCCCCTGCCCCCACCCCCTCCCTTACCACCCACTCTGCCCCCTCCCTCTCCCCCCACCCCCTCAATACCCAGCAGAAACTATTTTGCCCTTATCTCTAATTTTGTTGTAGAGAGAGTATAAGCAATAATAGGAAGGAACAAGGGTTTTTGCTGGTTGAGATAAGGATAGCTATACAGGGAGTTGACTCACATTGATTTCCTGTGTGTGTGTGTTACCTTCTAGGTTAATTCTTTTTGATCTAACCTTTTCTCTAGTTCCTGGTCCCCTTTTCCTATTGGCCTCAGTTGCTTTTAAGGTATCCGCTTTAGTTTCTCTGCATTAAGGGCAACAAATGCTAGCTAATTTTTTAGGTGTCTTACCTATCCTCACCCCAACCTTGTGTGCTCTCGCTTTTATCATGTGCTCAAAGTCCAATCCCCTTGTTGTGTTTGTCCTTGATCTAATGTCCACATATCAGGGAGAACATATGATTTTTGGTCTTTTGGGCCAGGCTAACCTCACTCAGAATGATGTTCTCCAGTTCCATCCATTTACCAGCGAATGATAACATTTCATTCTTCTTAATGGCTACATAAAATTCCATTGTGTATAGATACCACATTTTCTTAATCCATTCATCATTAGTGGGAAATCTTGGCTGTTTCCATAACTTGGCTATTGTGAATAGTGCCGCAATAAACATGGATGTGCAGGTGCCTCTGGAGTAACAGTCTTTTGGGTATATCCCCAAGAGTGGTATTGCTGGATCAAATGGTAGATCGATGTCCAGCTTTTTAAGTAGCCTCCAAATTTTTTTCCAGAGTGGTTGTACTAGTCTACATTCCCACCAACAGTGTAAGAGGGTTCCTTTTTCCCCGCACCCTCGCCAACACCTGTTGGTGGTGGTGTTGCTGATGATGGCTATTCTAACAGGGGTGAGGTGGAATCTTAGTGTGGTTTTAATTTGCATTTCCTTTATTGCTAGAGATGGTGAGCATTTTTTTCATGTGTTTTCTGGCCATTTGAATTTCTTCTTTTGAGAAAGTTCTGTTTAGTTCACATGCCCATTTCTTTATTGGTTCATTAGTTTTGGGAGAATTTAGTTTTTTAAGTTCCCTGTATATTCTGGTTATCAGTCCTTTGTCTGATGTATAATTGGCAAATATTTTCTCCCACTCTGTGGGTGTTCTCTTCAGTTTAGAGACCATTTCTTTTGATGTACAGAAGCTTCCTTTTTAATCCATTTCGTCAAGCGGTGTCTTTTGATGGGTGAATTAAGTCCGTTAACAATAAGTGTTAGTACTGATAGGTATGTGGTGATTCCTGTCATTTAGTTGTCTTAGTTGTTTGAAGGTTTGATTGTATGTACCTAAATTGAGGTTACTCTCTACTTTCTTGCTTTTTCTTTTCCTGTAGTTTGGTGCTGCCTGTCCTTTCATGGTATTCTATGTATTTTGATTGGGGAATTGAGGTCATTTACATTCAGTGTTAATATTGAGAGGTGCCTATTGTTTCCAGTCATTCTTGCTCCCTTGTTTAGTTTTACCTATTCCTTATGTGCTGTTTTGCTTGCTCAAAAGGGTTTATTCTTTCTTGCATCTTCTTGTCTTATTCTAGTTTCTCCTTCTATATGTAAAAGTCCTTTAAGTGTTTTCTGTATACTTAAATTCCTTTAGTTTTTCCGTGTTATGGAAGGTTTAATTTTCTTCAATTAGGAAGGTTAGTTTTGCTGGGTAGAATAGCCTAGGTTGGCAGTTGCTTTCCTTCAGGGCCTGAATTATGTCTTTCCATGACCTTCTTGCATTTAGAGTTTGAGTTGAAAAATCTGCTGTTATTCTAATGGGTTTGCCTTTGTATGTGACCTATCTTTTCTCACTTGCAGCTTTCAGAATTCTTTCTTTGTTCTGTGTGCTGAGTGTTTTGATTATGATGTGTCTGGAGGTGTTTCTCTTTTTGTCTTGATGTTTGATGTTTTGTAAGTTTCCTGCACCTGGGTGACTCTTGAGGTTAGGGAAGTTTTCTGGTATTATTGTATTGAATAGGTTAGGTTGTCAATGCCTTTAGTTTGTATCTCTTGTTCTTGTTCTACACTCATGATTCATATGTGTGGCTTTTCATGGTGTCTCAGATACCTTGCATGTTCCATTCATATTTTCTTAGCATTCTTTCATGGTCTTTTACTGTTTGGTCTAATTCCTCTACTTTGTTTTCCATTTCTGATACTCTATTTTCAACTTGCTTCTCTCTGTTCACCAAGCTTTCAGTTGCAATATTTATTTGGGATATTGAGATGTTTATTTCAGATTGATTATTTTTCAAGTTTTCCATATCCTTATTGATTTTCTCTTTCATATCCTGGGTAGCCAAGGTTTCCATATCCTTATTGATTTTCTCTTTCATATCCTGGGTAGCCTTCTTAATTTCATTCATCTGTTTATTTGTATTCTCTTTGAGTTCATTTAATTGTTTATTCATGTTCTGTTTGAGGTCAAATACTAACTTTTGTGTTTCTTCTTTAAGGTCATTAATCATTTTTACCATTGTTTTTTGGAATTCATTATTTGACAGCTCCTCCTCTGTGCAGGTGTTTGGATCCTTAGTGGTGGAATTGGCTTTTGATGGAGAGTTGTTGTCTTGCTGTTTCATTCTCCATTGAGATTTTTGCATCTGGATTTGGTTTTGGTTACGTTTTTAATCTGTTGTGCTTTTGTAGTTGGGGTTTTGAGGTTTTTTTCTCCTGGAGCTCCAGCAGTGTTCCTCAGAGAGGGGTATGCTGACTGTGTTACCCCTTGAAGGGTTCTTGTTTTAGTGCTGATGACCTCTTTCCTCTTCTCAGTGAGGTGGCTGGAGTTCCTGTGCTTTGATAGGGGCACAGGGGTTCTTCTGCAGTCATGGTGGGGAGTGCTGGGGTCTCTGTGCACTATGGGCGGGCAGGTCTTCTAGCACCAGCAGAATAGCAGATTGCCCCTCAGTGGAGGGGCTGGGATTCCAGCTCTTGGACAGGAGAGACATGGCTCTTCTGCAGGGAGGTGCAATGTGAAGTGCTGGACTTCTGTGCACCTTGGGAGATCAGGGCTTCTGTTGCCACCTGCAGAGTATTAGGTTATATCTTTCCTTCCCTCAGTGGGGAATCTGGCATTCTCGCTCTTTGATGGGGCGTGGGGGCTCTCTTGCTGTCAGGGACAGTGGGGAGTGCCAGGTCTCTGTACTCTATGGGAAAAGAAGCCTCCTGGTGCCAGCAGAATAGCAAAGCCTGGAGACTGGGGTTCACTTAAGTGTGTGGTAGCAGGCTCCTGACACTGAGTAGAAAGTTGAGGGTACCCATGGGGCAGCAAAGTTGACAGGCTTAAATCATCTGGTGCCCACAGGCATCAGAGACCCAGGGGAGTCAGCTTCCAGGTACCATGCCAGCTGCCCCAGGCAAAGGGGAACAAAGTCTCCAGGCGGCATGAGCTCTGAGGCTTGTTTACTGGTTCTGGGCTACCCAGAGCCATAGCAACTGCTGCAGACATAGGGGAACCAAGCCTTTGAGTAGCAGGAGCCTTGGGGCCTGATTTCCCACATGGGCTTCAGGGAGTGCAGTTCTGTGGTGCTGTTCCAGGGGAACTGAGCCAGCTGGTTTTTGCCTTCTGTTACCCATGGAGCAGTGGGAGCTATGGGTCCTGATTACACAGGAGCACCAGCTTCCCTGGTGTTTCAGGGTGAAGGTAGCAGGTCATGTAGTAGGGGGGGAGTGTGGAGCTCTAAGTTCCTGTGTGTGCTCAGAAGTAGGACTTATCACCAAGCAAGCACCTAGGAGTGGAGACTGGAGCTGCATGGTGACTTCAGGGGATCAGAGGTAAGGAGTATTGAGCTACAAGTCATTCTTCCCATTCTTCCTGTGGTTAATTGCTTCTCTATCTGCAGATTCAGAGAGTGCTTTGTTTCTTGCTGTTTAGGGGATCCTAAACAGACTTTTGGGATTCTCTGATCTTCCTTTTTTCAGGTAGTTAGTTGCTACTGGGTAATAGAGATGTCAACAGTCCACCATCTTGCCCTCCCCCATGACTGTATATCTGTTTCTAATTTTTTAACAATGCCCTGCCTTACAACTCTTGTGTTACTTTGCTTTTTTGCGATGTTAAGTATATAGGAGTTCAGAATCTCTCTGGTTCATTTTATTTTATTTTTTTGAGACAGGGTTTTGATGTGTAGCACAGGCTGACCTCAGACTTTCAATCTTTCTGCCCCCAACTTCTGAGTGCTGGGATTACAAACTTAAACCACCATGCCTAATTTCTAGTTCAGTGTTATAGCCAGTAATGATTCTACTTAAATAGCAGAGAGGAAGGCACTTGGCAGTATGAACTTAATTTGGAATTTGGGGAGGTCTCATAGCTCTCTAAATTGAGTTTTAAGGAACACAGTTTTTGTTCCTACTCTAGGTATCAGGAGTCTCAATATTTTTAAAGTTCTCTTGGGTTTGTGCATTTTAGACTTTTTTCTTTTATTTCCTTTGTTTCTATTTGGCTCTCTCCTCTGCAGGAACCTGGTCCTGAGCTTTCTTTAGTTTGTAAAGTTGGTTCCATTTTCCAAATTTGTGTTCTCATTTCTCATCTGTTACCTCCTCTCTCCACCTCTTTACCTTCTGGATTTATACAATTTTAATTCTTTTACTAAAACTGTGGCAAGATTCTGACAGGCTATAGAGCTAAACTATACGTAAACTTAAGCCAATTCAAAATTTTTAATTTAATGATTATTTTCCATATCTGAAAGTCATGTTTCATTCTTTTTGAAAATATTTTCTTAGGTTTTCCCCTGAAGAGTTCTGCTTTTTCACATGGTTTCTATTATTTTATTTTATTGGTTCACTCATTTAAACATTACTATTTTAGGGTCTCATAATGCCTGTTCTCTTATCTCAAGTTCTTTTGGGTGCTAAGGTTCTTGTTTATTGTGTCTATTGAATCATCCCCATGGTCCTGTCCAACCACATATGAAATGGTTTCATAAGTTTCAGTGGTAAATTTGTTATCTTCGGGGATTGGTTTTTTTTTTTCCCCTGAATATTTCAGTGTCACCTGGGTGATAGCAGTTTCCTTTGAGAGTGCTTTTCCATTATTTTCCTCTGTGTTCTCCCAAAGCCTTGACCAGTGTAGGCGATTGATGATTGGTTTCTTGCACTGATTGTTATACTGTGGGGAGGGTATATGTTCATGTTCTATTTACATGTAGCTCAGTTTTGAGATTTTTGGTTCTTAGGAGGATGTGTTTTCTTTCGCCCAGCACCATAGCAGAAATAAGATTATTTTTTCCTTATTCTAGTTGGTGAAATTTTTCAGTTCTTCCTTCCCTGAGGACTTAGCTCTTCAAGAAGTGTGGCTCAAGTTTGAGCTTTAATCCTTGCATGGCTGTGAAGATGGCAGTCCCCAGCTGTCAAGATTTGTATCCACAGCTGATTCCTCCAGGCTACCCTCATCCACATGAGTTGGGGAACTTTACATGTCTTCTTTATATTTGGTATGTGGCTATTTATTTCCCTCTTTTGCTTTTTATTGTAACTGTGAATTGGGGGGGGGTTGTTAGAGGAGGAGCTGAAGGGAGGGAGAGTTATATTTTATCCAAAATTTTGATGGCTGTTCCTAGAATGTGGCAGGGATGGAGATGGGATGGTTGCATCATTATCTCAACTCACTGTTGTGTCAGAACTGAAACTCCTACATACTTTGCAGTTTTCCTTCAAAAACTATGCTTGGAGAAGGTCTTTTTTTTTCTCACATGTCACTCTTTTAAATGACTACACAATGTCCCATTACATACATACATTAGATCAGCCATTGAGGATTTAACTATTGCCTTATTGTGTTGGTCACAGCTTTTTGTTATCACAGACAGTGCAGCAATGAAGATAATTTCATATATTGCCTTGTCTAAAAGACGGAGTAGAATTTCAGAGTCAAATATATGTGCATTCTAGTTTAAGATTTTATAGATACTTCCACAAAAGATAAAGTTTTAATATCTTTTGTCCGAGAAGAAAATGTGACCACTCTGTTGTGTGTCCTTTTCCCAAGAATTTCCTTTGGATCTCCTCTGATGCCTCAGGCAGATGACTGACATAAGAAGAAAGCAGCAGGTTCTGGTGAAGGGGCTAATCTGTTTGGAGTAGAAAGTAATTGTTTTTCCATTTACAATAGCCTCCAAAAATATCAAATACCTAGGTGTAAACCTAACAAAAGATGTGAAAGATCTCTACAAGGAAAACTATACACTTCTGAAGAAAGAGACTGAGGAAGACTATAGAAAGTGGAGAGATCTCCCATGCTCATGGATTGGTAGAATCAACATAGTAAAAATGTAGATACTCCCAGAAGTAATCTACATGTTTAATGCAATTCCCATCAAAATTCCAATGGAATTCATTAAAGAGATTGAAAAATCTACTGTTAAATTTATATGGAAACACAAGAGGCCACGAATAGCCAAGGCAATACTCAGTCAAAAGAACAATGCTGGAGGTATCACAATACCTGACTTCAAACTATATTACAAAACAATAACAATAAAAACAGCATGGTACTGGCACAAAAACAGACATGAAGACCAGTGGAACAGAATAGAGGACCCAGATATGAAGCCACACAACTATAACCAACTTTAGCTCCTTTGACAAAGGAGCTAAAAATATACGATGGAGAAATAGCAGCCTCTTCAACAAAAACTGCTGGGAAAACTGGTTAGCAGTCTGCAAAAAACTGAAACTAGATCCATGTATATCACCCTATACCAAGATTAACTCAAAATAGATCAAGGATCTTAATAGCAGACCCCAAACTCTAAAGTTGATACAGGAAAGAGTAGGAAATACTCTGGAGTTAGTAGGTATAGGTAAGAACTTTCTCAATGAAACCCCAGCAGCACAGCAACTAAGAGAGAGCATAGATAAATGGGACCTCATAAAGCTAAAAAGCTTCTGTTCATCAAAAGAAATGGTCTCTAAACTGAAGAGAACACCCACAGAGTGGGAGAAAATATTTGCCAACTATACATCAGACAAAGGACTGATAACCAGAATATACAGGGAACTTCAAAAACTAAATTCTCCCAAAACTAATGAACCAATAAAGAAATGGGCAAGTGAACTAAACAGAACTTTCTCAAAAGAAGAAATTCAAATGGCCAAAAAATACATGAAAAAATGCTCACCATCTCTAGCAATAAAGGAAATGCAAATTAAAAGCATGCTAAGATTCCACCTCACCCTGTTAGACTAGCCATCATCAGCAACACCACCAACAACAGGTGTTGGCGAGGGTGCGGGGAAAAAGGAACCCTCTTACACTGTTGGTGGGAATGTAAACTAGTACAACCACTCTGGAAAAAAATTTGGAGGCTACTTAAAAAGCTAAACATTGATCTACCATTTGATCCAGCAATACCACTCTTGGGGATATACCCAAAAGACTGTGACACAGGTTACTCCAGAGGCACCTGCACACCCATGTTTATTGCGGCACTATTCACAATAGCCAAGTTTTGGAAACAGCCAAGATGCCCCACTACTGACGAATGGATTAAGAAAATGTGGTATCTATAACACAATGGAATTTTATGCAGCCATGAAGAAGAACGAAATGTTATCATTCGCTGGTAAATGGATGGAATTGGGGAACATCATTCTGAGTGAGGTTAGCCTGGCCCAAAAGACCAAAAATCATATGTTCTCCCTCATATGCGGACATTAGATCAAGGACAAACACAGCAAGGTGATTGGACTTTGAGCACATGATAAAAGGGAGAGCACACAAGGTTGGGGTGAGGATAGGTAAGACACCTAAAAAATTAGCTAGCATTTGTTGCCCTTAACGCAGAGAAACTAAAGCAGATACCTTAAAAGCAACTGAGGCCAATAGGAGAAGGGGACCAGGAACTAGAGAAAAGGTTAGATCAAAAAGAATTAACCTAGAAGGTAACACACATGCACAGGAAATCAATGTGAGTCAATGCCCTGTATAGCTATCCTTATCTCAATCAGCAAAAACCCTTGTTCCTTCCTATTATTGCTTATACTCTCTCTACAACAAAATTAGAGATAAGGGCAAAATAGTTTCTGCTGGGTATTGAGGGGGTGGGGGGGAGAGGGAGGGGGGCAGAGTGGGTGGTAAGGGAGGGGGTGGGGGCAGGGGGGAGAAATGACCCAAGCCTTGTATGCACATATGAGTAATAAAAGAAAAAAATAAAATACAAAGCTTAAAAAAAAAAGAAAAAAGAAAGTAATTGTTTTACAACCAGAAGAGGCAGCCCCCAAATTTACAAGCAAAACAAAATATTCTTCCATAGGTACCTATTATTGAAGTCCCTTTCTACAGCTCTGTGTCCTGCCCTCACACAGCAGATGGCTGTCTCTGAGCCTGCATCCTCATCACTGGGGAGGAGTTTTTAGGGGTCACAGTGGGCTTCCTAGAAGGAGGCAGAGGATTTCTTTCCTCTCAGTTCTGGAGATCAGCAGGATATTTGGTCCCTTGCCTTTTTGAAATGCAAATGAATCCTATAGTAGGAGAGATGAAACTTCTATGGATAGCAATTCCCTTCATAAAAATGCTTTCTAAGAAGTGGAGAAGAATGTGCTCGTAGAGCTGTGGGACCAAACCTCTGGCAATTCATGATTATCATTTGAGTTTAAAGTGTTTGGAAAGTATATTTTTCAATCTTCATTTTATTTCTGTCCTCTATGGATATGGGGGTGAAGGAAAGGAGCTATCCTCAGAGCAGCTGTTTGTTCACTTACACCTGTGTTTCTAGCCTGCTCCATGTCAACATGCTTAGTGATCTTGTTGGGCATGGGAGTTTGTTACTCATTTCAGACTGGAAATTGACTGCATGATACATCAAGTTGAAGATCTCAGAATGACCAAAACTGAAACTCAGTCTACTTGCAAGTAATTGTGTGATCTTCGGGATCATTTCTTCCTTTTTCTATCCCATTGTTTCCTCATCTGTAACTTGAGGAAGGTAATAGTATCTTCTTCAGTGAGTGGCTGTAACGATTAAAAAAGATAACATAAGGAATGTGCCTAAAAAATACTCAAAAGATGCTTAATACAGTATGTGGGGTGTTTTCCTGTGTGTCATTAATGACAGTACTGATTAGTATTGTGATGATGGTGCTTATAGGATATCAAACAGGATTTTTGCTATGGCTAAGTTCCAAAATTGTGGAGAGAAGATATTAAGTATTAAATATTCCAAGTTCAGAAAATCATCATCAGAAGGCTGACCAAAGACCTTCAGACCCAGTCCCCAACTGTCACCCTCCTGTGCACACAGACACTCAATAGCAGAGGAGTGCAAGTGAGAGAAGCTGCTGTGGGAGAAAAATGCTTATGTAGAGAGAGGAGTTGTTTCTATTGCTTATCTCCAACTGTCCCCCCAACCAAAACTACAAAGGAGTGAGCCTAAAGAGAATTATTCAACTTAATATGTCTACACTGACACCATCATTTTGTGCCCTTGTACCAAAGCTCCTAGGAATTTTGTCATGCTTCTAGATCAGCGGTGTCTGATGATGCTGGGATTGTGAGAAAGAGATGAGAAAGATGGCAGAGCTGACCATGGTGGGCCTTGCCTTTCCCTCCAATGAAGCTATTTCCTTTCTACAACTTCTCTTGGATAAAACGTATAAGTTTACTACAGATTAAAAACAGACCCCACAAGGTGTTAGGGCTTGAGTTGTTTTGGTAATTCCTACTCCTGACATCTAAGTGAAGTCTAGATGAAGGGAGTCTTGCCAAAGGAATTCATGTAGCATATCACCTGTATTAATGACTGGGGAGCTGGAGAAAGGACAAACTCATGCTAAGTCTTCCATTCTTGAAAATTGTGACTGCATTTGGGATTTGGAGGCCACAAGGCTCTATGCATAACCCACAAGTATATTCAATGAGAGAGTCGGTATTTGGGTGACTGAGCCACAGAGAACCTAAGCCCCTCTTGGTCAGGATCAGAGCCTATTCACAAATAAAGACCCCTCAACTCAGGGTGGCATAGACCTTCAGGTAACAGTGCTTTTGCCTCCCTTGTTTCTCCTGCCAGCCCAACACCAGGCAGAAGAATCCAGGAGAGAGGGAAGGAAAAGTAAAGCATCTTCCCCAGCGCCATCTCACTTATAGTTCAGGTTGCTCTACAGCAAGGGAGAGCTTTGAATGGAATAATGTAATAGATTATAAAATAGAATAGCAAAACAGCAATGGGCTGCTGTTAATATGCTGTTGAGAAATTACTATAAAAAGAAAAGTTGCTTTATCATGATACAGTCAACATTGCCACTTTTGGCAGAGATGGATTAGGTGACTCAGGTGAACTGTCCCTCCAAGAACAAGAAGAAAGGCTGTGGAAAATTAAAATAAAATAAAATCTGAAACAACAGGAGAGCTAGCAAGCAACAAAAACTTGAGAGGCCAAGTTTCTAGGGACAGTGGACCTGACTTTGGGTGCTACTTTTACATTTCAGATATTTGCTGATTCAAAAGTGAGGGCTGAGAGGCTGTGAAGAGCAGCAGAAAGTGGTGCTGGGAAAATAGCCCAGAGTTTTTGCCAGTTCCAAAGGTTTGGAAGGGAAAAATAATAGGACTTTAATGTTTACAAAGGAGAAGACACTTGGTAAACATCTCAGGACTTCAATGGAAAATCCTAAAGGGCTGCCTACAACTAACAAGGGAAAACTAGAAATAGACTATCCTTCTCCAATCCTATACAAAATAAGGATAGAGGTGATTTATTTCTGCCATTACTGCCAATAATAAATAAAGTAAAATCCTGTCTTAGGAAACTAACATTTTTTTAGAGCATCATTGAAAAAAATGTGAAGAAAAATCACTAGCATTTGACAGAAATCTTCATCTAGCATACCAGGAGAGAAGGTCCCATTATAAAACAAAACAAAATAAAACAAGAGAAAACCTAGCAATGAAAACATACTTACAGGAGATAAAGATACTAGTTATTAGAAGCTATATTAATATCCTCAAAGAACTGGACAAATCTGTAAGTTTCATCACAGAACTGAAAATTGAAAAAAGGTACAGATTAAAAATCTGGAATAGACAAAACAGTAACTAAATTTTAGAATTCAATTGTGTGTTTTAGCTGCAGAGTAGAAGGAAGGAAAGAGAATATAATATACTGAAAGACTGACTTGAAAAAAAATCCAGACTTAAGTATGAAGGAAAGAATTAATATTATATACAAAAGAAAAGTGGAATGAAAATGCCTAACACAAAGGAAATCAAGGATGGGTGAGAAAGAATTGAAGCAGAAGCAATATTTGAAGACACATTCATTGAGAATCCCCCCAAATTGATGAAAGATAAGATCAGGACACAGATTAGAAATGTTTAACAAATCCCTAGATGGATAGATAGAAAGAAAAAATGTATAACACATTATAGTAAGTCAGTTGAAAACCAAAAAAGGAAAAAAAAGAGAAAAGTTTTAAGGCAGCCAGAGCAAAGAGACACATCACATTCAAATGAGCAATGGTAAGATAACTTGTGTCTCAATGGAGAGTTAAGAAGAAAATAGGAGGAAATTCCAAAGTGTTGAAATAAAATATCAACTTAAAATTCTACTCAGAACAAAAATAAAGGTAAAATAAGAACATTTTCAAACAAACAAAAATGAAAGTTTATTTCTGTCTTACCAATGCAAAGCAACATACTAAAGGGACTTCTGACAGGAGAAAAATATTCTCAGAGGAAAACAGAGAATTAATGAAGAAATAAAGAAGTATAGAAAACTAAGCATGTGGGTAAGTTTTTAAAATGAAGATTTACCTTATAAAACATTATCTTTCAGGGTTTATATCCTATGCAAAACATGTGACAACAATAATATTAAATACAAGTGGGGTAAAAAGATTTGAAATACTTTACCTTTGCATTGTCTGGGAATCATTTCTTTTAGGCTTTAATGAGTCAATGAAACATCTTAAATCTTTTTTATAACCATTAAAATAATAGTGAAAGAATGTACAATTGGCAAGCTAATAAAGGAAGAAATGGATTAATTTTTTAAAATATCCAAATGAAAGCAAAAAATAAAAGGAAAAGAAAATAGAAGAAGAGAAAAATAGAAATAGTAAGAGTCTTGTGATAGCTCCAAATATGATAGCAATTATATTAAATGCAAATGGATTAAATATTCCGATAAAAGAGCACAATTTTGAAATTGGATGAAAAGCAACAACTGCCTTGAGATACATTTATTAATTCAAAGTTTTCAGAAGACTGGAAACAGTAACAGAAAACTATTAAAGCCATATTAATAGGAGAGTGTTGAATTTGTAATAGAAACATTAGAGATGAAAAGTACAGTAAATATCATAGTTTATCCAGCAATAATGCTACTAAAAATTTATAAACATAAACTCACAAAATGGAACGAAGAACTATACAATGGTGTACATAGTGGAAACTTTAATATACTTACCTGTAATTGATGGAAAAAAATAGAGAAGAGCAAACAAACCAACATAATTGCACATATAAATAATTAAAAAAACCAATGTGTGAACAAATAAAATGAACAAATACATTTAGAAGATTGATGAACTCAAAGTCAGTATACAAAAAATACAAAAAATCAAATTAGTTAAATAAATATAAAATTTAGAAAACAGTAACTTTTATAGTGACACCAATGAATCAAACATAAAGTAATAAATTTAACAACATAAGATATTAATCATCATAAAAAGTCCCAGAAGTAAAGAAGTAAATTGAAGGTTTATACCACATTTGTAGATTGGAAGACTAAACACTGTTTAAAATATCAACTTTCTTTTTTTTTTCTTTTTTTCTCAGAACACTTTTATTAAATTATTAGTCATACAGAGGGGATCCACTGTGACATTTCTGAATATGCTTAAAAATATCAACTTTCTTTAATTTGATCTGGATATTCAGTATAATTCTAATTATTGCTTCTACTATATTTTTGTGAGAATTGAAAAGTTGATTCTAAAATTTATATGCTATTTCAAAAGACCAAGAAGAATAATATAAACTTGATAAAGAGGAACAGAAGGATAAGTGTTATATTATCAGATGCTATGGAGCAAATTGTGATCTTCAAATTTTATGTGCTGTAGCCCTAACCCCTAATGTAACTGTATTTGGAGACAGCATCTACAAAGAGATAGTTAAGGTTAAGTGAGGTCAAAAAGATGGGGTCCTACCACAGTAGGATTAGTGTCCTTATAAGAACAGACACCAGCTAGCACACCTTTTTTTCTTTCTACCATTTGAGGACACTGTGAGAAAGTACAAGAGTCAATTGGTACCTTGATTTTAGATTCCCTCTCCTCTGGAACTATGGGAACAAGGCATGTCTTGCTTAAGCTACCTATTCTATGGCATTTTGTTATGACAACCAGAGCAAACTAATAAAACAGTTTGACAACTATTTTCTCTTATTTCTCCAATCTGGCTACAGGAATAGGGTGATGTGAGCAGTTTTTGGCATTTGGGATGAGCAGGGATGAGGTGATTAAATTTAAATTCTGGTGAAATAGGAAGAGGGAGGGGAGAAGCTAGAGAGTGATGTAACAGGAAAGGGAAGGGTTAGGGAAGGGTGGGAGCTGGGGTTAGTGTTGAACCCATGACTGGGCCACTGATGGCCCTTTAAAGGATAGTGTGGTAAAGCTGCACTGCAATGTGTTGAGAAAAAGACTTAATAATTGTGTCAGCTTAATAATTGGTCCTGAGTCAACTGAATATCCATCCAATTGAAAAAAGTTAATAATGACACATATGTCACACTGTTAAAAATCAATGATGAGATTTTAGGTTTAAATGTGAAAGAAAGGAAAAAACTTATTAGGGCACAAAATGCACTGAAATTCTGCTACATTAGATTATATTAAATTGAGAAATTTCACTTTGTTGAAAGAAACAAGTGGTGAAAATATTAATAATAAATTTTATAATAAAAACTCATTAAGAATATATATAACAAAAACTAATATTTGACATATATACATGAGCACATATATACATAGACTTCTATATACTCTGATGTCTTTACCTTCAAGAAGAAAAAGACAACCAATGGAAAAAAAGGGGAAAAACTTGAACAGACTTCGGATTTCAAAAAATGAAGATATTCCACTATTCCAACCAACATACGGAGGCTTAGCCTCCTTATTCATCAGGGAAATGCAAATTGAGTTAGATAATGAAAGAAATGAGATAACTATATACAGCCACCAGAATGGCTTAATTAAAGAGACTAGCGGTACTATATCTCAGTATGGAGCTGGAGAAGTCACCACTCTTCCACACTGATGGTGAGAGTTTAAACTGATACAATTTGGAGAACTCTTTAGAAGTAACCACTAAAACAGTATTGATGGAGAGTTTATGACCCCCACAATTCATTCCTAGATATATGTTCTATAGGAATGTGTGCAAATGAGCACCAAATAATATGTGTTATTTAACACAGCTTCAGACTCGAAACCCAAATATCCACCAGCAGAATGATCAGATCTATTGTGGCATGTTCATAAAAACAGAGTACTATGAAGCCATGAAAATGGGGTAATTTCCGCTAGACACAATAATGTGGGTGGTATCATATACTGTTGAGTAAAGCATGTCTGACTTAAAAGAATGCATGCTGCGCAAACTGTCCTTCCTTCTTTCCTTCCTACATTTCCTCCTTCCCTCCCTCCATCCTTTCTTCCTTTCTTTTTTTGGCAGTACTAGGGTTTGAACTCAGGGCTTTGTGATTGCTTGGCAGGCACTATACCACTTGAGCCACACCTCTAGCCCTCTTTCTCTCTTGATATGTATGTTGGGTGTAAGTGTTTAAGTGTTTTTTGCTTTGTGGTAATTTATTGAACTATATAGCCATGTGTTTTTTTGCAGGCTTTTGTATATGTGTGTATTTCAATAAATTTTATTAGAATCTATGAAATAAAGTTTGGGAAGAATTACTGGAAGATACAATATTTTAAAATTTCCTTCTTAAAGAGTTGTGACTTGTATGAATCAGTTAAAACATTATTGTTATTCTTGGTACCATAATTATTTTTGGTAGCAACAAGATTTTTGGGAACCTGAGTGTGACACAAATTATTTAAGCCAGACCAAGAAAACAAGCAAGCAGTGGAATTTATCATACAGTCCAATTGACCAAAATGTCGATCTGAACAGGCCAGCCAAGAGAGGAAATCAGGAACAGGGAAAAAGGGAATCCTAGAAAGAATAGAACCAGTGGGTTTAGATTGTAGTACCAGGTTGTGAATACTGGGGAGTTCACTAGTGTTTGCTGACAGAAGACTGCAAAGGAGATTGTGTTTGTTAGCTTCCATTATTATAACAAAATGCCTGAGATAATCAACTTATGAAGAGAAAAGGGTTGTTTTGGGTCACAGTTTTAGAGGTGTTAGTCCATGATTGAGTGAACCTATTGCTTTTAGGTGGGGTTGCGGAAGGACAATGGTATGGAGCAGGTGATGGAGAAAACTGCCGCCTCTTGGACAGGTGTGAAAGAGAGAGAGGGCCTGGATCCCACAGTCCTCTATGAGGCCTAAGGACCTGAGGACCTGCCACTAGGCTATGCCTCCTAAAGTTTCCACTTCCTTCCAGTAGTGTGCCTTTAAAGCACGGGCTTTTGGAGGTGATTTCAACATGCAAACTATGGCAAGACATTGTTTTTCTCCTTTTGGAAAATAATGGACTCAGCATTTTGTCTGCAAGCTCATTACACCAGCAGGCCTCAAAGCCCCACAGAGGAGGTCCTTCTATGGTACCCAGACACTGATGCACAAAAGATGACATAATCCCTCCTCAAATCTTAAAGATGTGTGGCATAAATGATGTCTATCTCTACGTCCTGAAATGACACATATTTATCACAATTCAGATCTGGAAGAACCTGGAAAGCCTTCACAGTCTCACCTTCTACTTCATTCAGAAATTGACTCTTCAGTGGCCTTGTGAGCCACACATGGGCCACAGTGTCAGGTGGACAAGGACATCATTGACACTGGAGAACACATGTAGGTAAAATGAAGCTCTCCTGAGTTTGAAGAGGCTCTCATAGCTAGGAAGTACTGATGTCAGAATTCACAGCAGGGGCTCCCTGATGTTAGGAAAACAACGACTAGTGTTTGTTTATCTATTCCATTTCTGCTGAATATTCTTTAGATGATTTGTAAATAAGTCCATAACTTGACAAACCAAGGTGAGAATTTTCGCTTCTTCACACTTGGCATGCTGGATCCTTGTACTACTTTGAAAGAACATGATTTTCATGATGATCCAGCTGTTTCACATCTGCCCAATCCCTTATCTGATACATGGCTGACCAATACTTTCATTCCGTAGGCTTCACTCTTGTTTCCTTCACCATACAGAAACTTTTTAGTTTGATACAGTCCCATTTGCCTATTTTTGCTTTTGTTGCTTATACTTTGGAAGACGTATCTACTTTTTATCAAGAATAATGCCATGAAGTTTTCCGTCTGTTTTCTTCTAGTAACTTTATGGTTTTGTATTTTATGTTTAAGTCTTTAATGCATTATTATTTTTTGGCAATACTGGGGTTTGAACTCAAGGCTTGCTAGGTAGGCTTTCTATCAGTTGAGTCACACCCCCAAGTCCTTTTGTTGCTTTAAGTCATTTTTCAGAAAGGGTCTTGTGTTTTTGCCTGAAGCTGGTCTCAGACACAATTCCCCTACCTATTCCTCCTGTGTAGCTAGGATTACAGGCATGAACCACCACATCTGGCCCCTTGAAGCATTTTGAGTTGATTTTTTTGTATGGTAGGACATGAGGGGGGGTCTAAGTTCATTATTGTGCATATGGATACCTAGTTTTCTAAATACCATCTGTTTATCCACCACACATTCTTGGCATCTTTGTTTAAAATAAACTGTTAAGGTGTGGGTTTATTTCTGGACTCTCTACTGTGTTCCCTTGGGCTATGTGTCAGTCTCTATGTCAGGACCACTCTATTTTGATTACTATAGATTTGTAGTATATTTGAGGTCAGATAGTGTGATACCTCCAGATTTGTCCTTTTTATTTACCATCATTTTGGCTGGTCAGAGTCTTTTGTGATTTCATATGAATTTTAGGATCTTTTTTATAATTCTGTGAAAAATGCCATTGGAATTTTGATGGAGATTCCAATCTAAGAGTACAAGATATCTTTTTATGTATTTGTGTCTTACTCACTTTTTCTCATCAGTATTTTGTAGTTTTCAGTGTGTAGGTCTTTCATTTCCTTGATTAGACCTAGTTCTAAATTTCGATGTGCTTGTTATGGTGAATGGGATTGTTTCAGTTAGGTCATTAACATACAGAAACTGTGTAGGTTTACATATGTTAATTTTGTACTCTGCAACTTTACTGAACTCATCATTTCTTACTACTGTTTGGTGGAGTAAGATTGTGTCCTCTGCAAGCAGACAATTTAACTTCTTCCTTTCTGATATGGATGCTTTTATTTCTTGCTCTGGCTAACACTTCCAGTACTGTGTTGAACAAGGTTGGCCTTGTGACATATGACCTTTATTGTATTGAGGTACATTCCTGTTTTTTTGAGTTTTAAAAATCATGAATGGATATTGAATTTTGTCAAACATTTTTTTCTGCATATTTTGAGATTATTATTTTTATTTCATTTGGTTAATGTGTTGCATCCTGTCAGTTAATTTGCATATGTTGAACCATCTTTGCCTCCCAGGTTGTTAGCCCCTTGACCATGCCAACAGTTTTTCTTCTTCTTTTATTACTGTATTATTGTTGTTCTGGGGTACACTGTGACATTTATGAAAATTCTTAACTATATATCATAGTTGAATTCATCCCCTCCATCATTCTCCTTTTTCAGCCCCTTCCACCATTCCTGGAATAGTTTCAACAGGTCTCATTTTTCCATTTTCATACATGAATACATAATATTTCCACTTTGGCATTTTGTTGAAGATTTTGGAATCCATGTTCATCTGGGATATTGCCCTAGAGTTTTCTTGTTGTGTCCTCGTTTTCTTCGATATCTCTATAATTCTGGCTTCTTAATTGAATTTGGGAATATTTCTCCCTCTTTAACTTTTTTTGTAGAGTCAGAGAAGAATTGGTTATTAGTCCTTTATATGTTTGGCTGAATTCACCTGTGATGTTATCAGGTCCTAGATTTTTCTTTGATGACAGACCTTTCTTCCTTCCCTCCCTCCTTCCCTCCTTCCCTCCCTGCCCTCTCCTCCCCTCCCTGTCTCTTCTCCTCCCCTCTCTTCTCTTCCTCCCCTTCTTTCCAATTTCCATTTCCTTACTCATTGGTCTGTTCAAATTTTGTGTTTCTTCAAGACTCAGTCTTGGTATGTTGTAAGTGCTGAAAACTTACCCATTTTTTCCAGGTTCTAAAACATTGATATGTAATTCTTCACAGCAGTCTCATTATCCCCTGTATTTCTGTGTTATAGTTGTAATATTTTCTCTTTCACTTCTGATTTTGTTTGAGACATCCCTCTCTTTTTCAAGAAATTGTCTACTTAAGGATTTTAAATTTTATCTTTTCAAAATTTCAACCCTTTTCTATTTTCCTCTAGTCTACATTTCACTTATTTCTGCTCTCATCTTTGTTGTTTCCTTTGTTATTTATATGTTTCCATAATGTTCTTTTGTCTCAAGCTATTTTTAAATTTCCTTTTTGGTTTCTTCTTTGGCCCACTGGTTGTTTGAAAGCATGTTGCTTAATTTCTATATTTGTTAAAATTTCAGTTTTCTTCCTGTTATCGGTTTCTGGTTTTATATCATTGTGGCAAGAAAAGATGCTTCCCATTATTTCAGTCTTGCTAAATTTGCTGCAGCTCATTTTGTGCCCAAAGATCTGATCTACCCTGCAGAATGTTCCATGAATGCTTGAAAAGAATGTATTTTGGAGCTGTTGCTCTGTACATGTCTGTTAGGGCCATTAGGTCTAGAGTGCAAATCAAGTCCAATGTCTCCTTATTGATTTTCTGACCGGATCATCTGTCTATTGTTGGTAGAAGGGATATTGAACTCCATTATTATTGTTGTGCTGCTTATCTGTCTTTTCAGATCTATTAATATTTGTTTTATATTTTAGGTGCGCCTATGTTGGCTGCATATGTGTTTACATTTTTTATATCCTGATAGAGATTGACCCCTTTATTATTACATAATAATGTTCTTTATCTCTCTGTTTTTTACAGTTTTTAACTTAATTCATTTTTTCTGCTATAAATACAGCTACTCTGCTCTTTTTTTGGTTTCTATTTCTATGGAAATTTTTTTCCATTCACTCACTTTCAGTCTGTGTATGTCCTTAAAAGTTTACATGACTCTCTTTATACATACATACGTAAATATGCTTATATTTTTTATTATTGTTGTACTGGGGGTACATTGTGACATTTACCAAAGTTCTTATAATATATTATAGTTGAATTCACCCCCTCCATCATTCTCCTTTATTCTTCTTTCCCCCATTCCTGGAATAGTTTTAACAGGTCTCATTTTTCCATTTTCATATATGGGTACATATTTCCACCATAGTCATCCTCCAATACCCTTTCCCTACATCCTCCCCCGCCCCCACAGGTGCTAACCACCAAACAGGACCTGTTTTCCCTTCCTATTCTCCGTTTTTGAACAAAGACATTTTTGTTTATATAAGATAGCTATTCAGGGAGTCATATGAGTCTCTTGTAAGCTTCTTATACTTAGGTTTTTAAAAAAATCCATCTGTCCATTCTATGTATTTGATTAGACAATTTAAACACTTATATTCAAGGTAATTATTGATAGATAAGCCTTACTATTGTTGCTTTGTTTAATGTTTTCTGATTATTTTGTAAATCATTTGTTCCTTTCCCCTCTCTCTGTCTTCCTTTGTACTTTGATGATTTTCTGTAGTGCTATACTTTGAATCATCTCCATCTTTTGCCAATCCTTGCTTCTTGGTTTCCATGAGGCTTAGGTAAAAAATACTATAGGATTCATACACCATTTTAAGTTGATAACTTAATTTCGACTTCTACACTTTCACTCTACCCTCCAACACTTAGGGCTGATTTTTCAGTGCCAGGGCTTTATACATCAAACACTCTACTAGTTAGCTACATCCCAAGCCCTTATATTTCATTTTTGGTGTCATAATTTACTTTTTTGCATTGTGTATTCCTTAATAAATAACTTATTGTAACTATAGTTATTGTTAATAGTTTTGTCTGTTAATTTTTTTTTGGCAGTACTGGGGATTGAACTCAGGACATTGCACCTGCTAGGCAAGTGCTCTACCACTTGAGTTGAGTTACACCCCTAGCCCTTTTGTTTTTGAGATAGGGTTTTACTAACGTTTGCCTAGGCTGGCCTTGAACTCTTGATCCTCTTGCCTCTACTTCCTGAGTAGATAGGATTTTAGGCAGGAAGTATTATGCCTGACTATTTTTAAAATTTTATAATGGAAATATGTAATTTACATACCACCATTGAACTATTAGACTACTCTGAATTTGACTGTGTACTTACTCTTAACAGTGAGTTTTAACTTTCTTATATTTTGTATTATTAATTAAGATCCTTCATTTCAGCTTAACTAACTCAAAATTTTATCATAAGGCAGATCTGATGGTGAGAAATTTTGTTAAAGTACCTTTTCTCTATTTATGATGGACAGCTTTGCTGGGTAAAGTATTCTTCATTAACAGTTGTTTTGTTTTGATTTCTTTTAGCACTTTGTATATATCTTCAATTTTCTCCTGGCTGGCAAAATTTCTTCTAAGAAATCCAGCAATAGGCTTATGCAGGTTCCAGAATATGGGGAATCTTCTTTTGTCTTGCTTACTTCAAGGTTTATCACTATCTTTGATTTTTGATAGTTTGATTATAATATGTCTTGGTATGGTCTTCTTTGGGTTGAATCTTATTAGAGATCCTAGAAGTTTTTGTATTTAACTGTTTATAACTTTCCCCAGATTTGTAGAGTTTTTTTTAGCAATAAGCCTTTTCATACTCTTGTTTTAAGAACTCCAAAATATGGATTTTGCTTTATTGATGGTGCTTCACAAATCCTATAGGTTTTTCTTTTCAGTTTTTCTTCTCTGTATGAATTTTCAAGTGATGTTTCTTCAAGTTCACAGATTCTTATGCTTGATCAGTTCTGTTGTTTACACCATTACACTCTTCTTTTGTTTTTTTTTATCCTTCAGTTTTGAGATTTTGAATTAGTTCTTTGTTATGATTTCAATTTCTCTGTTAAACATATAGCATTATTCATATATTAGTTTCTTGAATTCTTTTCTTTGTGTTCTTTTGTGGTTTAAAACAATTATTTTGAATTATTTGTCAGGCAACCCAGAACTCTTCATTTTATAGGGACCAATTGTTGAAAAATTACTATGTTCCTCTGGTATTGTTATGTTTCCTTAGTTTTTCATGGTTCTTGTTGCCTTGCTTTGATAATGATGGAGGAGTCATCTCTTCTAGACTTTGTGGATTGGTTTTAGTGGGGGAGAACCTTCCCTTACAGGTGGGTGAGAAGGTGCCAGCTGAGTGGTGTGTAGTGCTGGCTCTATGATAGTACAGCATTGTAGTCTGTGTGGCTCTACTTCTTGAGGTCAGCATTGCAGGGGTCCTCAGTGGCCAAGTCTACAGGTGTCTGCAGAAGTGGCAGAGATTGTTGGGGTGTTTGGTGGCAAAGATGTTGGAGTCCTTCTGATCTCTTTTTCTTCCAGTGGAGAAGTTATGACAAAGGGATCTCTTTTGATGTTGGGTTCAACTTGCCAGTGTAGTGTTGGCACCTGTATCTGAAGTGTAGCGCTTATGGAATAGAGCACAGGCAGATATGGGAGAATCATAGCTCC